>NC_079408.1:15775173-16115173 GCF_029220125.1 Pseudoliparis swirei
GCAGCCACGCCGATGTAGCCATGTTGCCTAACTGACGTCACAAGAGCGCGACGTCGCTTCAGACGCTTCTTTGTTGATGTGCGGCTTCCAGCCCCCTCACGCGCCAGTCTTTAGGGAGGCGGACCCGGTGTAGCCCATTTAGTCCCAGCTCTTCGCGGCTCGTCTCGTGGACTTGCAGCCGCACGTAGTCGCCCTCTCGACCCGCTTCATGGCGAACGAGCGGCTCCGAGCTCTGGAGGAGGTGGAGAAGGAGATCGCGACCATCCTGCAGTGCGCCGGTGAGGACGCCATGACCCCCTACACTGCACTAATGCGACATGTCATGATGAGTCATGTGAAAGAACATCGTGTGTTTGAAGTTAGCCAGCTAGAGTTAGCCGGTGGCCATAAGACGGAGCAGTTAGCAGCTAAAGAGACAGCTAGCTAACTTTCTCAGGAAGTTGGTAGAGACTAAAAAAGGAGCAAAAAGACGGAGTGAAAAGTGTGTGTGAGTGTGAGTGTGAGATAACCCTGATTGCATGTTGTTGTCGTGGTCCATACTTATTACTAATTATTCAGACCGTCATATTCATTGTGTGTGTTTACTCACATGACATCTATTCTTCTGTCCATCCTGGAGAGGGATCCTCCTTTGTTGCTCTCCTGAAGGGTTATTACCCTTTTCCCCCCTCCAAAGTTTGTTTTCTTATTATGTTATGTTTTTCCTGATGTGAGGTCAAGGGTCAGATATCGTATGCGTACAGATTGTAAAGCCCGCTGAGGATAATTTGTGATTCTGGGCTGTACAAAATAAACTGAATTGAAATGCACTTAACCCGGCAGGTAACATTGTGCTGGAGCTCTCCAAAGACAAGCACAACGCCAGCCTGCTGGACAGACAGCTGGTCCAGTTCCAGGGCTCCGTCAACCGGGTGGAGAGCGAGCTGAGCGGCCAGATCCGATACCTCACCCAGGTCAGAGACACGGGGGCGGTGTTGGTGGCTTCAACAGAAAACCGCTCCACTGTAATGATGATGATGATGATGATGCAGTTTTGCCTTTCAGGTAATTTGTAGTTTTTTCTCTTCTTCTTTTTCCCCTCTGCAGGTAGCGACCGGTCAGCCTCACGAGGGGTCCACCTACTCGGCCAGGAAGGACTGTCAGATGGCGCTGAACAGAGCCGAGTACGCCAAGGTCAAACTGGGAGAGATGGGGCGGACCTGTGAAGTCATGCTGGAGCAACAACAGCAGCAGCAGCAGCCAATGACATGAGAGCAGAGAGGTTCCCTCTGACTGTATTTGCCACCAGCCGTAACAGTTTTTTATCAATATTTTTCAATTTGTAATCGAAACCCTTAAGAAACGCCACAAGAAACACAAAGAAAAACTCTTGTGGGTGTCACTACTTTGTTCTTCTTTTTTTCCTCTAAAATACTTTTGTTATGGGTATATGTTGTTGTTTGTAACATGTTAAGATTCCTCTAATACAAAGAGAGTTGATCCCAGTGTGCGGAATATTACGAGTGACCGAAATACAGTGAGAAGTCACTTTTTGGATCATTTCCGGATCCCTGACTGAATGGAGACTCTCAAAGGGGGTTCAGATGTTTAAGTGGTTGCGTGAGGAACCTCCAGTCAGTGTACATTATGTTTTCTTTTGTTTAAATAGACATTATATATGTATAGCAGGCACGTGCACAGATAGACCCCTAGTGGTGCTCAAGCACCAGCCCCTTTGCCCTGGATGAGTAAAGTGCCCTTTTTGCTGGAGACACTTTTTTTAATTCATCCGTATTTAAGAATAAACGTTACTCTTTCTGTCATCAAGTCCCCCCCAAATGTGTTTTAATATCCGACGGGGCATTTATTTGAGTTCTTGTGAGAATTTCGCCTAGACCCGCTCCGCGGCGCTCACGAGCCCCCCCTCCTCACTGCAGTCAACTCAGCCGACACTCGGATCTCCGTGGTCAACTCAGCCGACACTTCAATTTCTGTGCACCTATAGACTGATGTTGACGGTAAACGCATTCAATCGGGAGCGCGCGAGGGTTTTGATGAAGTTAGCGGAAGGATTCACGTGACACAACATCCGGTTTTGCAAAGTTAGCGGAAAGAACTGTGAAACAACATCCGTTTTTCAAAATAAGATGTCGACAAATCATACACTAACATATACAAGTAAACAATTAACTGATTTCAAATCTTTATAGATCGTTTCTGAGATTTAGCTTTAATTATGCTAACATTAAAACTTTTTTACTGTACCAAGGAAGAGTCCCAATTGGGAGATATTTCAAATTAAAAGTCCTAAATGTTTAAAGAAATCGGTCATTTCTTTAATGTTTGAAGTGCTTTATATATGTTTTTCCTCATAAGCCCCAGCATTGCCTGATGCAGCTGTGTTCAGGACAATCTTGACTTCCATTATCCTGGGAATCAGACAAATCTACGGTCCAAATTGGGAGATATTTCAAATTAAAAGTCCTAAATGTTTAAAGAAATCTGTCATTTCTTTAATGTTTGAAGTGCTTTATATATGTTTTTCCTCATAAGCCCCAGCATTGACTGATGCAGCTGTGTTCAGGACAATCTTGACTTCCATTATCCTGGGAATCAGACAAATCTACGGTCCAAATTGGGAGATATTTCAAATTAAAAGTCCTAAATGTTTAAAGAAATCGGTCATTTCTTTAATGTTTGAAGTGCTTTATATATGTTTTTCCTCATAAGCCCCAGCATTGACTGATGCAGCTGTGTTCAGGACAATCTTGACTTCCATTATCCTGGGAATCAGACAAATCTACGGTCCAAATTGGGAGATATTTCAAATTAAAAGTCCTAAATGTTTAAAGAAATCTGTCATTTCTTTAATGTTTGAAGTGCTTTATATATGTTTTTCCTCATAAGCCCCAGCATTGACTGATGCAGCTGTATTCAGGACAATCTTGACTTCCATTATCCTGGGAATCAGACAAATCTACGGTCCAAATTGGGAGATATTTCAAATTAAAAGTCCTAAATGTTTAAAGAAATCGGTAATTTACTTAATGTTTGAGGTGCTTTATATATGTTTACCCGGAAAAATCTGGGAAATAATTTGGGAATTGTTAATAAAACATGATTTACCCTTCAACTTCCACTGATATGCATGCAAACTAATACATTGTTTCACACACACACAAACACACACACTGACAGAAACACATAGACACTCACTGTAGCGGCGTTCCGTCATTGTTGTTTTCTTAATCCGCTAAAGAGCTGCAGACACAGTGAGTTTCCTCTCACGTGCATGACAGGAGACCGTTAATTTCCTTTTCTTTCGATTTTATTTTAAACAGCAAAAAACGCTGACAAAGTAAACAAAATAATAAACGTTCAAAACGATCTCATGGTCTTACGTTAAAAAAAACTATATCTCTCATGTCTAATGCGGCTCTGTTCTTACACCTGCTGCCGTCATGACGTCATTAAATAGCCTGGCTCGAGCGTCAGTCATTAACATAAAGATCTTGTAATATATTCAACTTATAGTTCCTCCAAAATGAGCATAAATCTAAATATTAAATTATAAACAATTCTGAAACTTAAATATACTAAAAACACACTTGTGGCTCTTACACTCACATACGTACACACACACACAGGCAGAGACACACACATACTCACACACACAGACACACACTCTCATACGCACACACTCTTACACACGCACACAGACAGACAGACACACACTCACACACACACACACAGAATGACAGACACACACACACAGAGACACACACTCAGACACACATACATTACAGACACTCACATACATACACACACAGGCAGAGACACACACTCACACACACACACACATATACACATGCACACACACGCATACTCTGCAGACTGACCCTTGACCTCCCAATTGTCTCTCAGATATAACCCTACTGCTTTATATTTAATATATTATATTTACCTAAATATAATACTTTGAGGTCATGGGGGGAATCCCCTCCAAAACTTTTACAAAAGAAAATTGTCACCGTGCCAATAACCCTTGTACGATCCTTAAAACCAGTCTTTTAGTTAATTTGTCATACTTTCAATCAACTTAAAGATGTGGATCCTTTTCAGATACAAAGAGGGGCCTCTGAATATGAATACCCTACAGTTTTGGATCGATAGCTCTGAGCTAATGCCCCCCCCCCCGTCAACTCTTCTCGGCTCGCGCGCGCCAGAGCTCTGATGCCGGCGCGCGCATCCCGGCTGAGGGAGGCGCGCGCACAGGTGAGCACACCTCAGTGTTAACTTACGGTTTTGGCGCACGCCCACATTTTCTCTATGCAGGAAAAACCCTGCACAGGTGAACACCCTCTCACTGCTCTTAGCCGTTGATGTCTATCAATATCGCTCATTTTGAAAATGACGTAAGAGGGCAATACTGATCCGTATCAGACTAGCGAGGAGGGCAATACGTGGCTGGCATGACACCCATTAGCAAATCAGAATGCTTGTACTGTTGTTGCTATATAATAATTCATCTTTATTCATAAAGAAAATGTAAGCTAGTGGTCTGATGCTGCCAGAGGAGAGGCAGGTTGAGGACAGCTTCATCAGTGTATTGCTGCTTATGCTTCAACTCTGTCAGAATTTTTTTTTGGCATTGGGTGCCCTTTTTTTTGGTTTGAGCACCTGCCCCCCAAAATGTCTGTGCACGTGCCTGATGTATAGTGTAGAATATTTCCAGCGTATTACCTTTCTGCCAGAAGCCGTTATATATTTCCATTGTGCTCTCTAAAGTCAGGAGACGCCTTCATTTCACTTCACGGAACGAGGATGTTGGTTTGTGTTGGTTTGTGTCGTTTTGTGACTTAAGTGAGTCCAAACCAACACAAAGTAACCAATGGAGTTAGTGGTTGACCTGCAACTCCAAGGTAAAGTCCTGTGGCTTTAAAGGGAGCCAGTCAGAAAGGTAACGCATTGGGAGTATTCTAAATATGTACACTGAGTTTATTTTGTGATTCTTTTAAATACATCCGCAGCAGTGTATTACACTCGTCTCCCGTGCTGGTACTTCCATCTGTTCCTCCAAACTATCATCTGCTGTAGTAATACTCTGACGATGGAGAAGTACCTGATGTTAACAACCAAACAATCCCGTTAACAAGATGCAAGGAGGAGGTCAAAGTGTTTAAAATGTCCACGACCATCTTGATGCATGTATGACGGATCAGAACCCGGCTCATTGGAAAGAACCCAGATACTAACTGAAGCTGTCCTCATCAACGAGTCGTCCTCTTGTATCTGGCCTCGTTACGCTGGCTCCACCATGTTGTGGTTAGCGACGCAGCGGTCCACGACTCGCCGAACGTCGCTGTGTTCCACAAAGATCACACCGCATTCCAGTCGACTGATTATTTTTACATTTTATTGAGTAAAATAATAGAAATCCTATTCGAGTAATATGTTCTTCAAATGACATGTGGCTTTGTTTTATCCATCTCAGGTTTGATTAGGAGCCGTGGCGTCTTTCCATCACACGGCTCACATTTAAATATTCATGTAAAAAAACAAAAAAATTAGACATTTTCTGTTCTAACTCCACTCTAGAGAATGATTACAGCCCAGATGATCAGGCAGATATTAGCTCATATATCACTGTGGGTTTATAGATTGGCCATCCGAGTTGAGAAGTGAAGAGCTTATATAGAAAGTTATTACACCCTTTGTCCACCAGAGAGCGCTGACGAGACAAAACTAACTTTATCGCGCTCGCGCTGGTGATATGTGTGCATGTTGTGTACAGGTGCGCTAAAGAAGAGCTCCAGTGGTGGAAGAAGTAGATCCGTTACTAGGTAGAAGTCCAAAGACTACAAATACTCCATTACAAATCAAAGTCCCGGATGGAAAAGGTTACGCGTGTATTTTTCCATGTTGTCTCGAAGTGACTAAAAGAGACAACTTTTTGAAATTGGACCAGTAATGAGGGACAACCACTGCCTTAAGTAAAATACAGACGTATAGGATAAATATACAAAGTAAACACTCATTATGCAGAATGGCACCTTTCAATAATCATAAAATATGTTATTCTTTTTTAAAGCTTTTTAATGTTGTAGTTTGTGGAGCCAATTTGAAATACTTTGTACTAGAATACTGAATAAGATCATATAAAAATATGTTGTTTTTTATCTAAAAAGTTAATGTGAGTGTGAAATGCATGTAGTGGAGTAAAAAGTTTAAAGTAACACAAAATGAAAATACTGAAGTAAAGTACAAGTATATGAAACAGTACTGGAGTATATGTACTTCCATTCCACCACTGTTCATCTCACCCGGTTCAATGGTTATTAAAAATCATTTTAAATCACTGTTAATTCACCCCGTAGATATTCCACAAGATACAAAAAAATAACTAAAAATAAAATCATTCTTGTTTATTGACCTATACCCTCTTGCTCGCGCTGCTCCAAATGTTTTATGTTTTCTTAATCATAATGAGGCGAAGGATAAATCAATTGGAGGCAGTCAAAGTCGGAGGACCCCCTGAAGACAACAGCTGACCTATCGTCAATATAAAAATACCACTTTTACACCTTTGTTTAAAGTTGTTAGAATTATAATTCCTGAATCACAGCAGCGTGTATAAAACTGATATCGGCAGAAAAACTCAAGGAGCAGCAGCAACAACATGACGCTGCCGCCTCGCAGAGTTAAAGTCCGACAGTCTCCTACGAACATTCAACGAGTTTGAGAAACATCTAGAAGCCTACACAGAATAAACGGTACATTTAAAACGTGACAGAACTAAGCGCGCCGCCTTCACATGTTCTTCTTCCTGGGTTCTGGAGGGTCGAGGCGTCCTGTGTGGTCCACGCCGATGGGGGTTCCCCCTGCTAACAAAAGGGGTCGCCCTCATCCTTCATCCCTGTTAGTCCCAGGCGAGCAAAGTCCTCAAACACAAAGTCATCAGCCGGAGAAGAAGTGCTACGAAGAGAAAGAACGTCGTACGATAAGACGGAAACCCGCCCCAGACGATACGGCTGTTTATCAATGGAGAGTTTGGGATTCTTGGGGGGGGTCAAAGGGCCACATTCCATTACACAAATCATGACGCGGTTGAGTACGATTAATACACACTTACTTCATCTCAAACTCTATGAGGTTTGTGTCCACAGGAACGTCGGCCTCCGGAGCGACTAAGAACAAGAGCACATTAAGTGATGAAATGACGCTGTAATCCTCCCAGCTCACACGGCTGCACTACTGACTGTAGAGTGTGTGTGTGTGTGTGTGTGTGACCTACCTGACTGAGGTTGGGAGCTGGACTGGTCTGAAGGTTTGGGATGCATCAGGACAAAGGGAAGTTCCACGGCTACATCCCTACACACACACATACATACACACACACAAAAACAAATGTATCTGAAAAAACTCGTCACCACCCACCCATCTCTTTATTAAACGTTAAAGAGTAGAATATTACAGTTAAAATATCCCTCCACCGATTTAACAAAATCAGCACCAAAATCAGCACCTGCACCATTGCCAAAAAGTCAATATTCAAATTGATGCAGAACTAGAGATGTCATATTTTTTTATTTCACACAATCTTCCTCATTGTCAAAGCATTGCGCCTACATTACCCACAATGCTCGAGTGGGTTCACCTACCCTCCACGAGACACCACCAGTTTGACTTTGACTCTGTAGGAAACCAGGATGCCCATCATCTCCTTGTTGGTCCCTTCTTTCACTCTGCAGGACACATTTAAACAGGTGTGAGAGAAACAATGGACGCCTGTGTTCGGCATACCAACACACCAGATACAGGTGTGTGTGTGTGTGTGTGTGTGTGTGTGTGTGTGTGTGTGTACATGGTGCTGGAGGCCAGGTTGGTGTCTTCGTGCTTTAGCTTTCCATCCAGGGCTAGGCCTCTCTTCTCCCTGTTGGTACCCAGCATGGGGGTCAGAGTGTAGACCTGGCAGGAGGTGGAGCTCGGAGACACCTGGTCGCTGAGGTTGGGGGTTGAGGGTAAAAGGTCAGAAAGAGGGGCAACGTGGGATTAGATATATTGGTGGTATTTAATTCAATGTTCAGTTGTGAATAATGTGGTGTCATCTGCAAACTAATGCCAGCAACACTTATCTACTTGCCTAATATCGATTGTAAAGAGAACAAGACCTCACACATATCCCTGTGGAACCCCTTAAACAGGTCTACTGGACAAAGACCCAGGGGCCTGAACTCTCAGGGGCCCCCTTGTCCATCACCTACAAAATGTCCCTCAAAGAGACTCGTCCTAAGACAGGAAGTCTCCAGACGAAACACAAGACAACTACAAAGAGACACAGAGAGACCAGACAGGCTGCAAAGACACACCCAATGACTACAAAGAGATACACAATGACTACAAAGACACACACAATGACTACAAAGACACACCCAATGACTACAAAGACACACCCAATGACTACAAAGAGACACACAATGACTACAAAGACACACCCAATGACTACAAAGACATACACAATGACTACAAAGACACACCCAATGACTACAAAGACACACCCAATGACTACAAAGTGACACACAATGACTACAAAGACACACCCAATGACTACAAAGAGACACCCAATGACTACAAAGAGATACACAATGACTACAAAGAGATACACAATGACTACAAAGTGACACCCAATGACTACAAAGACACACCCAATGACTACAAAGAGACACACAATGACTACAAAGAGAATCACAAAGACTACAAAGAGATACATAATGACTACAAAGAGACACACAATTACTACAAAGAGACACATTGACTACAAAGAGACACACAATGACTACAAAGAGACACACAATGACTACAAAGTGACACCCAATGACTACAAAAAGATACCCAATGACTACAAAGTGACACCCAATGACTACAAAGACACACCCAATGACTACAAAAAGACACCCAATGACTACAAAGAGAAACACAATGACTACAAATTGACACACAATGACTAAAAATGGACTAAAAACCACAGATAGATGTGTAACGGCTGCAAAAAGACACAAAACATCAACCATGACTGAAAAGTCCCCGATACGCCGGAAACTTCGTTGATTTCAAGCTGTGCCAAGAATCCCAATTTCAGAGTTTCAATTAAATGAACAAGAGGATGAAAAACTCACTCTGCTTCCACCTGGGCCACTGGACACTTGTACTGGGCCGTGGAGAACAGACAGATGTCGGCATACTGACGAACTGAGAGACAAGAGGGAAGAGTTCGTCAAGTTTCCTTCCGCCCTCATCCGTCTTCCACGTCAGCCCTCAGTTGGATCGCAATGCTTGACTCTGATAACAATACGTGGTCGCCTCAAGCGGTGAGAGTGACACAGTGTGAGGGTGTAGTGCAGGCGGAGTTACCGGAGATCTTCACCCTCTTCACACTCTTGGTGGAGTTGTTGGTGACGTGGACGTTGACGCTGATGGGCTCGCCGTGGTAGTACAGCTGGAGAGAGACAGAGGCTTAGCAGTGTGTGTGTGTGTGTGTGTCGCAGTCATTGCAGTGTGCAAGAGTGTCACCTCCTTATCCAGCGACACCTCGAGGTGCAGAGATCTGTCGGACATCAGGAAGCTGCGACTGGTCTCCATCATCGGCTGTGGACCCGGCTTCTCCGGAGCGTACTGGACCTTCCGGATCACCAGTTGCACGGAGTTCCTACAGACACACACCCACACACACACACACAGAGCAGGTTCACGAGCGTCACACTGTGTTGGGTTCGATTTGGTTGTGGGTTTCAGGTGTCTGAATGCTTCACACCTCTGGTGAATCTTCTCCTCCACGGTCTTGGCACAGAACGCTCGCAGCTCATAGTCCACGCCACACGCCTTCCCCGTGTCCTCGCTGCCCGGCTGGAGGGTCACGGAGCACGGCAGGTTCTGGGGGATCTGACACAAGGTCAAACAAGGTGAAATCCAAATTGCTGCGCGAGGGTAGTGCATAGTGATATAAAAACACCGGTAGAGGACTGTTAAGAAAATAGATAGATTTTCTGAATCTGAACATAATTGTTTTCTTCATTTTAAAATCATCCGTAAAGCAGGTTTTGGCAGGTTAATTGTTTTTAAAGTGTGGTCAGGATCGAGGGTTTGTTGTTGCAATACTCATTTAAGCCACAAGAGGCTGAAGTGCACCACTAAGTAAGTTTTAATCTCTCCATGCACTTGAAAGACATGGTGCTTTGACACATTACTGTCATGTCTTTGTCCTGGCTGCAAGTCAGCGGTAATCTGTCAGGGTTACAGGAAGCCAGGGTGCCAGGGGGCAGGATGCCAGGGTGTCAGGAAGCCATGGTGCCAGGGTGTCAGGAAGCCAGGGTGCCAGGGTGTCAGGAAGCCATGATGCCATGGTGCTAGGAAGCCAGGGTGTCAGGGTGCCAGGAAGCCAGGGTGTCAGGGTGCCAGTGTGTCAGGAAGCCAGGATGTCAGTAAGCCAGGGTGCTAGGAAGCCAGGGTCTCAGGAAGCCAGGGTGTCAGGAAGCCAGAGTGTCAGGAAGCCAGGGTGCCAGGGTGTCAGGACGCCAGGGTGCTAGGAAGCCAGGGTGTCAGGAAGCCAGGGTGTCAGGAAGCCAGGGTGTCAGGAAGCCAGGGTGCCAGGGTGTCAGGAAGCCAGGGTGCCAGGAAGCCAGGGTGCCAGGACACCAGGGTGCTAGGAAGTCAGGGTGTCAGGAAGTCAGGGTGTCAGGAAGCCAGGGTGTCAGGAAGCCAGGGTGTCAGGAAGCCAGGGTGCCAGGACCCCAGGGTGATAGGAAGCCAGGGTGTCAGGAAGCCAGGGTGTCAGGAAGCCAGGGTGTCAGGAAGCCAGGGTGCTAGGGAGCCAGGGTGTCAGGAAGCCAGGGTGTCAGGAAGCCAGGGTGCCAGGGTGTCAGGAAGCAAGAGTGTCAGGAAGCCAGGGTGACAGGGTGTCAGGACGCCAGGGTACTAGGAAGCCAGGGTGTCAGGAAGCCAGGGTGACAGGGTGTCAGGACGCCAGGGTACTAGGAAGCCAGGGTGTCAGGAAGCCAGGGGGTCAGGAAGCCAGGGTGTCAGGGTGAAGCAGAGGTTCAGGTCGTGTTGGTGTTCAGGTCTTACCGTGAAGTGGAAGGGGTAGGCGTGCTGACCCAGCTTCTTCAGCAGCCGCTCCTGCAGCCGGCTCGGAGGTGTCGTCTTCGTCTCCTGCAGAGGAGGGAAGGCCTGGAAGGTGCTGACGTACAGGTCTTTCCGGAAGGAAAGGCCCAGCACGTCCAGGTCCTCCCGGCCGTAGCGGAACGCACACGTCAGCGTCACAAACACTGAGGACGGACGGAGTCGGCCATGAGATGGAGTCATTCAATCACCGGGATACTTTGAGTCCATCTTCACGGTGTCCTACCTTTTCGATCCTTCAGATACTCTTGGTCTACGAGGAGCACTCCGTCTAGAGAACACACACACACACACGCACACACACATCATTTTCGGGGCGGAAATGCTTTCTTCCCACAGTGTGTATAATATTCAAGGCCCCAATACAGAGACCGCATTTCTAAACTAAACACTTCTTAAAAAAGGGACAACAAGGTTTGTTTCGTTTCATACAATCATAGGAGTCGCCCCCTGGTGGTCAGTACAGATAATGCAGCTTTAACACATGAAGCATAGACTTCTATACAACCAGAGGAGTCGCCCCCTGGTGGTCAGGAGAGAGAGTTTTAGAAAGATGTCCGTGCGTTTAGACTCACCAACTGGATCTATGTGGTCTAAGTGATCAACAAAGTCTCTCTTCCCCAAGTACACTGTGAGCTGTGGAAAAAAAGAGAGCGATTAGGATAATCGAGGACAGGAGATGTTTGATAGAGGGAGAAGTAATGATAACACACACACACACACACACACACACACACACACACCCTACCTTGCAGTTGGGGCTGGACTTCTTAAAGACTCTGTAGAATGAGATAGAGAGCACATGTTTGAAACCGAGAATTTACAATCACAGGGTGTGTGTGTGTGTGTGACTCCAATTTCTAAATGTAATTATTAATATCAGCAGCCTGCGCTGAGCCACACAAATCCAAAGCAGAGCTGCATTGATAACGCCCCCGGCTTCATCACGGCCGCGATTCAAAGCATTTCAGATGTTTGTGTATTCTGTGTCATGTCTCTCAGATCTCAGAGCAGGCCAGTTTTTTTGCAACCGGCCCTTTAAGAGGACGCATGTCAGAGGGTTTTGTCAGCTCACGTCACTATGGGAGCTCGGCCTTGTGGCTTTTCAGATGGTCCAACGTGGGACAGCAACACTAAAGAAATATTCAAGATGGAAACTTTCCATGGGAATAAAATAGTTAAGTTATGCATTTGATCCAAAGTGACTTACAAATTTGGTCTCTGACTTTAACCCATCCTCGGGGTCCTTAAGGGGCAGTGGGCTGCTGTAAACCAGGGGTTCAGTGTCTTGCTCAAGGACACTTCAACACGGAACTGTGGGGAGAGCAAGGATCGAACCGACCACTCTCCCCATGAGCCACATCCGCCCTTATATCAGTAGCAGACAAAACGTATTTGATCATGTTGTAAATATATATATATATCTGTAAATATGGATATATATGTAAATATTGATATATAAATATATATACATCTACATATTTAAATATATACAGTATATATATATTTATAATATACATATATATACAGTATATATATGTATGAATTTAGATTTATTTGTATATATATATTAATATGAATAAATATAAAAAATACATGGATATGTATATATATATATTAGGGCTGTCAGCGTTAACGCGTTAATCTATGCGATTAATTTGGCCGCGTTAACGCACTAAAATATTTTAACGCAATTAACGATTTTTTTTTTTTTTTAAACCGCGGCAGTACGGTTTGACACTGTTTCCGTTTTTAAAACAATCATTTCTCCGCGAAAATAAGGAGCAGAAATCAGTTTAACTCGTGGATGAATCAGTCGGGTTTCCTCCTGCTCCTGCTTCCTCCCGTCTCCCCCTCTGATACACAGAGGAACAGAGGGGCGACGTGTCGGGTGACGCGGCGCGGAAAGAACTCGACACACGAAACCTTCAACGTGATTGGTCAATCCGTTTGTCTGTCAACATTTCGGGGAAAAAAAAAAAATGAACACTCAGTAAATCACAAAGGACCTCCCACCTCACAGGTAAGGCTCTATAGCAGCCTGTCAGTCAGAGAACCAGAGAACACTGCGTGAGGACAATGAGGCTCATTTCAGAGCTGAGATTGTTCTGGAATGTTTGATGTATAACACGTGGGGGTGTGTCACATGCAAAAGACTTTAAACGGTGAATTTAATTTATTTTGTAAAATGTATAAAATGAGCCCAGCCTCCAGAGGGTTAACGTGACATATTTGAATGTCAGTCAGTTATCAAGGCCACTGGTTCTGCTGTGTTCAATGTTAAAGATGACAGGACCAATGGGGTCTCAATATATATATATATTTTTTACTAATCTGATGTTTCACTGAAGAAACAATTTATCATCCACGATATTAAATACCTCGCTGGCACTGTATATGTAGGAGCCTCTTTGAAAACACAGCTCTGTGTGAAGTTTTGTCTTTAAAAAGAAGGGAAACACTTTTAACCCTTGTGTTGCCTTCGGGTCATTTTGACCCGATTAAATATTAACCCTCCCCGCCTTTGGGTCATTTTGACCCGATTCAATGTTTCACCCTCCTGTTACCTTTATATTTACTAACATATTTTACCCTTTGGGTTCAATTTGACGCCAGCAATTAAAACCTCCAGAAAATTATTAGAATTAATATTGTTTTCCAAGTTTAAGTGTGAGGCACTTTATGTTTGTTTGTTGACTACCGAAAGAACACCGACATTAAACATTGAATGGGGTCAAATTAACCCGAAGGCGGCAGGAGGGTGTAATATTGATTCGGGTCAAAATGACCCGAAGGCAACACAAGGGTTAAACGGTGAATTTTGTTGTTGTTGTAAAATGTATAAAATGAGCCCAGCCTCCAGAGGGTTAACGTGACATATTTGAATGTCAGTCAGTTATCAAGGCCACTGGTTCTGCTGTGTTCAATGTTAAAGATGACAGGACCAATGGGGTCTCAATATACTTCTTTTTTTTTACTAATCTGATGTTTCACTGAAGAAACAATTTATCATCCACGATATTAAATACCTCGCTGGCACTGTATATGTAGGAGCCTCTTTGAAAACACAGCTCTGTGTGAAGTTTTGTCTTTAAAAAGAATGAACTTTTAACTTTTAACTTTTAATTGCGATTAATTAATCGCAATTTCAAAATGTGCGATTAATTAGTTAATTTTTTTAAATCGATTGACAGCTCTAATATATATATATGCCAAATACTTCCAACACGTCACAAGCGCTGGTCACATGACTCGTATAGTATTTGTCCGTGTGTCGTTTCAAAGTAAACAAGGGAAGCATCAAGGCCTGCTTCGTGTCTCGGGTGGACATCAACAAGCTGTTAGTGTAGGCTCTCATTACTCCAACACACACTGAAGGCCCTGTATAACCACGTCACATTTCCTGTCCTTCAAACAAACACACACACACACATACACACACACACACACACACACACACACACACACAGACACACACACAGGCGTAAACAGAAAAGAGAGCAGCTATAGACAGCAGCAGCGATGGCCGACAGCACAATGAACTGTAGGACAGGGAGTTCACCAACTTTATGCTCAAAACTGATACTGGATGACATTTACTCTCACCGGCCTGTGTATGTGTGTGTGTGTGTTCCAACAACAGCTTGGTGCTTAGGGCACACAGCGTGGAACAGTTCTGATCCCGAGGGACACATCAATCATCACAATGGAAAAATTGCAATAGCACTTAACGGAAAGGACAATGGGAGAACCCGTTTGGAGGGGAACACACTCGAGGAACCATTCATGACTCGTTGTTGAGGAAATCTCCACCCTCCGATTCTCCGATAGCATCGACAAGGCAAGATTGTTTTGCCATTTAAACCAGCTTCAATTCAATTCAGTTTATTTTGTATAGCCCATTATCACAAATTACAAATGTTCCTCAGAGGGCTTTACAGTCTGTACACATACGACATCCCTGTCCTTTGACCTCACATCGGATCAGGAAAAACTCCCAAAAATAGAAAAAAACCTTTCACAGGGGAAAATAGGGAAGAGCTCTTCAGGAGAGCAACAGAGGAGGATCCCTCTCCAGGATGGACAGATGAATAGATGTCATGTGACCAGAAGGAACCATTACAGAGTTACAACACATTCAATGAGTATGACAGAGTGCATGAATAGTTGTAGTAGTCATGGACAACGATCCAGACCTCCATGATCCATCAGGCAGATGGAGGTAGAGAGGAGGAGTGGGCGGGGCATCAGCAGAGCCATGGCCCAGCCAGGTCCAATGAACCCTATTAGACGAGAAGTCACAAGGACTTCACGGAGCACGGATATCCTGACCAACACAACGGTCCACTGGATCGTGTTTCTGAAGACATTTGAGGGGCGAAACCGGCAATGCAGAGACAGAATCTTGCATAATTTGCATAAAGTTGAGAGTATTCAGACACAGGGAACTGGTCAGGCAACCTCGGCGAGCTGCATCCACGCATGTCCGGTGGATCTCCACCGTAAGCAGCGTGAGCTCTATGTACATTTGCTTGTTGCAGGGTGATCACGATAAGCTTGTTTTGCTAAATCTAAGGAGGACCGAGTACAGAGCCCTGGGGGACGCACGTCATGTCCATTCTCGCGTGTTATCAACGCACCTAAGAAGTTAGCATGTTCTCAACACTTGTCCGGGTGTGAACAGCTGCACTCACGTTCTCTAAATCAAGTAGAACCGGGGTTGAATATTCGGGGAATCGGAGCTGAGAAAGGAAGAAGGTGAAGGATATTTTCCGGAAATGTAGCCGGCGGTCACCAGTAATGTGTATGCCGGTAATTATTTGATGCCAATGCGTATACGACCACAAGAGCACGAAGCTGTGGCTTCGGCGTTTGCATTATTGCAGAAGCAGATTGTTCCTGGCCCGGGATCAGAACTGTTGTTGTCGTCGAGACCTTTCAGGAGGCCACGTTAGCTTGAGGTTAATGCCCACTGCAGCAGTTTTGGGAACATTAGCAGGAATGTGCTGCCGTTTACATTCTGAGGACATAAAACAGGGGCAAAGAACAAAATCCACATCCTGATTATCAAGAGAAATGTCCATTACTTCCTTTGAGAAGAGGACATGTGGACCCCTTCCTGTCAACCCCTTATCCTACAGGCAACAGAAAACATGCAATCATCATAAAACTGAACTCAGCCAGGCATGAAGCCACTGAGGTCAGCACAGAGGACAGGATGCAACCCGCAAGATGGAATTACATGAAAGCCAAATCCTCAAATGGAGATTTGAAAGGTTTGGAGATGATCCAACTGCCAGGCAACATTTGACTCCAAAGACTTCTCTTCTTTTATGTAAATGTTTTTGTTATACCCCAAACCCCCAATACAAATAGACAAATTATCAACATGGGTGCGAAATGAATGGTTGCTCTCCATCCCGGAGAGGGATGCTCCTTGTGGCCCTCCTGAAGGTTTCTTCAATTTTTTCCCTGTGAAAGGTTTTTTGGGGATTTTTTCCTGATCTGGTGTGAGGTCAAAGGTCATGGATGTCGATTGTGTACAGATTGTAAAACCCAAAGGCAAATTTGTAATTTGGTGCCTAACAAAATACTGAATTGAATACATCAAAAACTAACTACAACATTTTTTTATGTTTTCACGTTACGGATATGTTGAAAAAAATGTCACGCTTGCTTTAAACAGTCAGTCCTTCAAAAAATGTATGTGATGATATAATACGAGGCTACCAGTAGTCTGGTAGACCCTTATATCGTTTTATACATTTTTTATTTTTGTTGAAAGTCAAGTAGCTCATAAAAAATGGTCTGCGTCAGATATACGTATAATTGTCAGTGTGTCCGATACATATTTAATAAACGTTTGAAAGGACCAGTTTGTTCAATGTAGCGAGAACTAGTGGCGAAGCCGCAGGACTACTACGGTGGCTTTCAGAGGCCAAACCTCTGACCCCATACGAGCGCTTTTCCTGGACTTGAGATGACGCAGAGCCCCTCCGACGTGCAGGCGGCCTCTTTTCTGTCTTTGGCGACCCCTAGCGGCAGCACAGAAGAACACACCCTCACGGAAACCTGTCAAATTGTCCTTTATCTGTCGGTCGAGACTTTCGCGATGACAGTTATGTAGAGATACGGGAGAACGTGCCGTCTAACTCAAAACACCGTATCTGGTCAAACCACCGACTCCTTCGTTAATAACGTAAAGATAGCAGCGACGTAGCGAGCCACTTCTGACCGGGTTGAACTAAGTTCGACATCTTTCTCCGGGGCGAACAGCCTCAAACACCCAGCCACGTAAAGACAGCAGCCTCGGCCCCTTCAGGAGGCAAACTCCGTTGTTTCTGCTCCGGTAGTCAGAAGAGGAAGTTACGCCAGACCCCCGTTCCCAGACCGACGCTGTTTAACGGTAAACACGTACCGGCTGCTCCCTGAACACCCCCGGAACGGGACTTTACACCTTTTAGGGTGTTTGGCGTCCACTCTTCAATTCGGCATGTTTCATGAATCGATTTTTATTGATGTATAGTTATATTTTTAATCAACTTAAAGTCATCTCAAACCCAGAGAGCGACAGAGTCACGTGAACATGTTTCCATAGACAGCGATAATAAAAATAAAAATAAACAGATTGAATGGTTCCGTTTTATTTCCATTAGTTCCTTTTTTTCCTTCTTTCTTCCTCCTCACGAGTTAACGGAGCCGCGTCTTCTATTCCCGCAGAACCAATACACGACCACCGGGCCGGTTCTCCTACCTGGTCCCCGCTTTGTCCCCCATCTCCTCGGTGCCGTGGTGGACCGCGGTGGGCCTCGTTAGTCCTGGTCTGGGGGTCTGTGCTGGTCCCGTGTGTCCTGCTGCCGCCGCCGCTGCTTTTTGGAGTAATTCTGCCTGTTTCCGCAGTTTAGGGACAAAAACCACGCCTACATGTAATTTTGACGGACACCTTAATCACCATATCTAGTGGAACACCTGCAAATCTGCATCCACACACACGACACATGGATATATATATAGCCTGTTTCTTAATACATATATATATATATATATATATATATATATATATATATATATATATGAACAGGCTATTCTACCTCAGAGGCTCCTTTACCTGCACCATGTGTAAGAAGTTATTTATAATACTTCTTAAATAAGACATTAAAGAAGTGTTGTCAGCTTCAACAACTCATAGTTATATACTGAACACTAAGGGCTCCCAAGCTAAGGGTTAAGCCCCTCCAAAGGGCCACAGCATAGATCTAAAGGGGGCATGAGATGACTGATGGGAGAAGAAAAACTAATCTCTTGCGCCCGCCCCCCCCCCCCCCCCATTCTCTATTATTAGATTTTTTTTGAGTGAATAATATCACCAGCTATGTGGGTTAAATGAACTCGAGGGGAAGTTTTTCTCTGGTGGAACATCTATGTAATACTGTGCCGGATGTGGACACTGTCTTTTTGTCATGTGTTTATTTTTCCTTCTCTTTAAAAAAAAAAACTTCATCTGAAAAGTAGAAACTACAGAAGAAAAACAAGTCCAGTGAAGGGAAAAGACAACACAGTATTTCGCTTTAAAGTAGTGGAAGTATAGCACATTATACATAATTCAATATAAAATTTAAATCAATTACATTTATTCGGTGTAGTCCAAAATCACAAATGTTTTACAACCATTATACGACATCCCACGACCTCACATCGGTTCAGGAAATACTCCCCCAAAAACCTTTTACAGGGAGAAAAAGGTAAGAAACCTTAGGGAGAGCAACAGAGGAGGATCCCTCTCCAGGAAGGACATAGGAATAGATGTCACGTGACCAGAATGAACAACATAGTTACAACACATTCAATGCATACAACAAATGAGTCATATAATGAGTAAGCATGATGACAGCAGTAGTTGGCAATACTAATTGCAATGTAACTAGCAATGATAATAACATTAGGTCTCGGGCAGGACCAGGGTCCAGATATAATCACCATCGAGGATAAACATACAGTATATATATATATATATATATATATATATATATATATATATATTAATATAAAAATAAATATATGTAGATTTATCTATATATATATAAATATATACACACATATTGATATATACATATGTATACATATTTTTACATATATATACATATATATAATCATGGCCTAGATGTTTATTTATGTATATATACACATATATATATATGTGTAGAAATGTATATATGTGTGTATGTATGTATGTTTATATATGCAGTATTGTTTTACTTTGAAATGTTAGTTTTGATCTTTTATTACCATCTACATATACATATATATATATAATATATATACATATATATATATGTATATACATATACATATACATATACATGTAAACATATACATTTGAATGACCATTTGTCTATTTGAGAAACTGACCCGAATGCTAACCAGCTACATGATGCACACACACACTCATGTAATTCTCCCTGTTATTATTTTATTGGTCTTGAACATGTCTGAGTTGAAGGTATCTTTAATTGCAGGGCATGATTGAAATCTCATATCCATCACGTACTGTTAAAATAGTTGCTGGGTCATTTAGCTCTGCCGGCATTCCTCGCTACATAATATACATATATATATATATTGAGGCCAAAGAAAAACCAGAGGATTATATTGTGAAAGGCTTCGCCGGAAGAGGCTCCGTGTGGGAGTGTCACAGGGAGAGTGAACGCCGGTTGTATGCGGCTTTCTCCACAGCGCTCAACCGCAGCCTACCGACACGGTGCCTGGCCCGTTATTCCACCCGCTTTACTCTCACTTCGTATCGGCTGTTCGCGCGTGTGTAGCCCGGAGCCATGGCTGCCCGCTTCCTGTGGTCGCTCTGCCTGGTGCTGGCGCTGCTGCTGCCGCCGGGAGGTAAGGCTTTGTACCCCCAGGAGGAGCCACATGTTCCGCCTTTTGTGCCCCGCTTTGATTGAAGGCCGAGTAACGGTCCGCCGGCCTGGAGGACGACGAGCCCGCTCAGATAATCACATCTTTTAGCAGCTGCTACACGCCTTATAGGTTTATTTAAATTACCTAAAATCTAGTTATTGTTCGTGCATTTTTGTTCCACATATTACTAATGCTGATACCAGCAGCAGTAGTAATTACACATTATTACATTAAGTGGAATTATTCTATCGAGTGTCTTCCAGTATGACCAGTCATTTCAGTCATTAATATTATTGAATTATGAGTTATATGAGATCAAAGTCATGTGGCACCGCCCCACAGCATCCTCTCTGTCTGGGTTGCAGGAGCACGTGCCCCACAGACAATGATGATTAGTATGAGAAGCTGGTGTCTTAGTGCTGCATCACTGAGACACCTGTCCTCACACCCACTGGTCTGCAGCGTGCAGACAGCCAGGTGCAGACAGCAGCGTGCTGACAGCAGCATGCAGACAGTAGCATGCAGACAGCCAGGTGCAGGCAGCGCATGCAGACATCCAGGTGCAGACATCCAGCTGCAGACAGCCAGCTGCAGACAGCCAGGTGCAGACATCCAGCTGCAGACAGCCAGGTGCAGACAGCCAGGTGCAGACAGCCAGGTGCAGACAGCCAGCTGCAGACAGCAGCGTGCTGACAGCAGCATGCAGACAGTAGCATGCAGACAGCCAGGTGCAGGCAGCGCATGCAGACATCCAGGTGCAGACATCCAGCTGCAGACAGCCAGGTGCAGACATCCAGCTGCAGACAGCCAGCTGCAGACAGCCAGGTGCAGACATCCAGCTGCAGACAGCCAGGTGCAGACAGCCAGGTGCAGACAGCCAGGTGCAGACAGCCAGCTGCAGACAGCCAGCTGCAGACAGCCAGGTGCAGACAGCCAGGTGCAGACAGCCAGGTGCAGACAGCCAGCTGCAGACAGCCAGGTGCAGACATCCAGCTGCAGACAGCCAGCTGCAGACAGCCAGGTGCAGACATCCAGCTGCAGACAGCCAGCTGCAGACAGCCAGCTGCAGACAGCCAGGTGCAGACAGCCAGCTGCAGACAGCCAGGTGCAGACAGCCAGGTGCAGACAGCCACGTGCATCGTGTTTCATTGTGCTGTGTGAGGATTCTGCGTGATGACCTGTAGAGTTTATTATGATGGTGGACTTAAACTGGGAAAAATGGAACTGCAAAGCTGTGATGCTAATGATATGCAAATAATATGCAGATTATGTGAATACATTTTGTCTCGCCAAGGCGGGGGGTTTAGGTTTAGCTATTGAAAGTATGATACAAAAATAAAAGGTTCATATGAGTCGGGGTTGGATAAACAACTTTTTGTTCATTCACACTGCAAAAATCAATATGAACCTCAAATTCAGACTTTGAAGACGTGAAGCGAGAATGTTCTCTCTTTCGAAAAAGTCCCCCACTCCAGAGGTGTACAGTGGTCCTCATAAGGATAGATATACAAGGACACAAACACACACACTCACCATGTGTTTGGGTGGCAGCCAATGAGGTTCACGTCTGTTCGGCTGCTCTTTTGTGCCCCGTCTGGTAAATTATGAAGACTACAAGTAGAGTGGATTAGTGCACCGAGGGCCCCGTGTGAGGCTTAGGATCCGTGTGACTAGAAAACTGATCCCTGACGTGGTCCCACCGCGACAACCAGTTCAAATCAAAGAGACCAGTGTGAATCCTTTGTGTGTGTGTTGGACTCAGTTCAACGTGTTTGTTTCCTCTCCAGTCTCGTCTCAGGACTTTGACCTGTCCGACGCTCTGGACGATGGCAGTGATCCAGGTAAGGACAACAGACCGCCATTCGTCTTGTACCATGTCGGGGGGGCCCTACAGGGGGACCCCACAGGGGGACCCTATAGGGCAGTGGTTCTCAACTGGTCTGGCTCCAGGACCCACCATCTCCCCTTAATGACCCAAATCGTGGAACATTCTCAACTTCTCAAATGTATTTAATGATAATATGGTGCAGTTTGAGCCTGAGAGACAGAATACGTCAAAACCAAGTTTAATGATAAATCAAAACCACCAGCTGGTGGCAATGTAGAGAGGAACTAATTCTATAAAAGCTGCATTTTAATTAAAAAAGAAAAAAGTGCATCTTCAGGACACGAGGTATTACAACTTAAATAACAATTAAGAATCTTCAGCCATTTTTAAACAAACTCAACAGCTGTTATGCAAAAAACAAAAAAGTCCAACAGCTAAGAAGTAGTTTAAAAAACGACTAAAATGACCAAAACTTTAACTGAGAAAACACACTCACTGAATCTGTGACAAACAATTTACTAAAAAGGTCTTGAGGAGCAGCTTTTACACAAATTCAAAATAAATTATTAGATTAATTATTGCAATTCAAAAGGATTAATATATACAAAATTAACTTTTCATGTTATTACCTCATCACTCAGTTCAACCTGAGGAGCTGCATTTTATATTCAGTAGAATGTTTAATTTAATTATCCTCAAAACCCAAAGTCTCCCCCATACCAGAATGGTTTGATCCAACCTGGCACACGCTGCTGAAAACATGGAGGGTCAACGACACTCCGTTGCATAAAGAAGTCCCTTCAAAATAAAAGGATGAAAAAAAGAAATCCAAATTTGTATTAGGTCTTGAGCCACCAGGTGAGAGTCCCTGCTATAGGGGGACCCTGTAGACCTATTTACACCCGGGGTCAACGATCCTTGCGTGTGCGTGATGGAAATGGGCGTTGCGTTTTTAGCGAGCTTCAAACATTGAATAAAAACTGTTACCAATCTCAAAATGTCCCAATCCAACATCGGATTTAGGTTTATCCAGCCTTTATTTTACTTTAAATAAGAGAAGATAATGTATTTATTATTATAGTTCATGTATTATTTATACTTAATCCAGTACATACAATTTGAAATCTATAATAATAAATAGTGTTTGGATGTTATTCAATTGAACCTTCTTTATTTAATTTGAGTCAGTTGTTGACTAAATACAGACAACTTTTGGCTACTTATGGCACCAAATTATAGAGACAGAGAGAAAATGTGACAATATTGTGATGATCTCTAACCGGACCTCACTTTATTTGAATACTTCTGGGCGGAGACGATAAACACGGATCAGTCCGTATTTTAAAATCGGAACAGGAAGAGAAATACATCCCACTTATAGCACGTGTTCACAAAACGTCCTGTACTATACGATGTCCACTCTGAATAACACCAGGGGAAAGTGATGACCATATAATTCCTGATTGTCAACAGCGACCCCGTCACCAAAGCCGGCGAAGCCAGCAGCTCCAGCTGCAGGAGGAGGAGGAGGAGGTACTGACACCGATCATTTCATTCTGTAATAATAGAATAAGGCATATTTAAAGGTAGAAAATGAAGGACTACAACACCCTTAAACCAGGACAGAATCGTTTTGGGAGTTTGGACCAATGGGAATCGTGGACCAACATGTTTTTTTTAAATCAGTAAAGTGCATTTTGTGTTTTCAAGCCGACTGTCTCTCATAAATGAAGCTCGTGGTTCTACTAAATCTGTGTTCTGTGCAGACTTTAAACTGGAGGACTTACAAGATCTCGATGGTGCCACCACCACCACCACCACCACGACCACCACCAAAGCCCCACCCAAGGTCGTGCCCAAGGCCCCAGTGAAGCCTAAACCCAAGCCAGGTGAGAGACTGCACCGTCCTGAGGACACGCCTCCACTGCAGAGAGCCCCGCCTCTTTGTTACAAACGCATCGTTATTTCTAATTTCTACTCTGCTTTAATTTGCTTTTAATCCAGATTTACTCCATCTCAACCCGTAGTCTTGATATCGGTCCCTCTCCATCCAGTCCAGTTAGTTAGTCCACACAATCAGATGTTAAGCTACACCATCGGTGAAACTCCCTGCACAGATGTTTAGAGTAGCAGTGCGTGGGATTTAGCGGCCTCTAGTGGTGAGGTCAAACCCTGCGCTCACCCAGCCCTTCCCGCGCGGGCAAGCCGGTGTTTGGTTTGTCCTTTATGGGCTTCCGCAGAAACACAACAGTGCAACATGAGAGTCGGCATGTGTAGAAATGAAGGGCTCAGTCCTAACTGCATGGGCATTACACATAATAAAATGAAGATCTAGTTCTAACTATTGTATTCTGTTTCTGACAATACACCCCCTGAAATTCAATTCAATTCAGTTTATTTGTATTTGTACAAATTAGTCTCAGAGTGCTTCACAATCTGTACACATAGACATCCCTGTCCCAAAACCTCACATCGGATCAGGAAAAACTCCCAAATAACCCTTCAGGGGGAAAAAAGGGAAGAAACCTTCAGGAGAGCAACAGAGGAGGATCCCTCCAGGAAGGACAGAAGAATAGATGTCATGTGTACAGAAGGAATCATTACACACAAATTAAAACACAGTAACAACACAATCAATGAATATGACAGAGTGTATGAATAGTTGGTAGTAGGCATATTCCACGATCGAGACCTCCATGATCCATCAGGCAGATGGAGGGAGAGAGGAGGAGTGGGCGGAGTCTCAGCAGGGCCATGGCATAATCCTTCACACTTGTGCTTTTCACATGAGAAAGTGTAGGTACCTTTTATTGTGAGGAGGGATTACTGAGTTACATTGGCTGTATCTTAACAGTGACAAAGCAGAAGCAGCAGCAATGCACAATATTAATATCATATTATGTTAACAGCAATATCAATGCACATGGAACATTTTGATTGTTATGCAACAGCCGTGTAGCTACATGTAGCTTAGCTTATTTTAGCATGGTTAGTTAGTTCACACATGATATTATAAGGTTATCTGCGTATAAAGATGGACGACGTAGTGGGCGGGGCTTATGCTGCTAAATGAGCGAGGAGTTTCTATTGGTGGGTTTGAGAGCAAATGTTTATATTGTGAGAGCAAAGTTTTTTGTTTTGAGAGCAACACATTTTAGCTTCATCAGTAAAAATAATCGCCGACCTTTTGACCTCTACAGCTGCAGATGACTTGGACCTGGCTGATGCCTTGGACCCCAACAATGACATTGGTGGCAAGGATAAAATCAAGGGGCAGGGAGGTGGGTGGGAGTGTCTCCCATGGGACTCATTTTAAAAGGGATTTCATGTGGGATTAAAACCACTGTATAGAACATGAACAAGCTATGACATCACAATACATGACGATGTGACGCTCCAATCACAGACAAGATGTACACACAGTGGCTTTAAGCGATAGGAAGTCATCTCTGCAGTATATTTAGGGCATTTTCAATTCATTTGCATGTGATCAGATCATAAAGAACCGTCGCCCTTTATAAATATACTGCCGTCCACGCCTACCCACTCATCTGTGTCTCCATTCAAGTTCCCAGTACTCCCGGCATTGGAAACAAACTCTGAAAGAAGGACTTAAGTAGTAGATATAAGAATCTACTCAACGAATTCCAAAGCTCCAAAAAGAATGTGAACTTCAGACAGTTTCCGAGGCTCCGCCAGCAGCACAATTGACCCCACAGTGCTCTGTTGTTTAGAGCTGAAGAAGAACTGAATGACCGAGAGGGAGCTCATTGTTCTACTCCTGTTGCTCATCATCGCCTCCCACTCTCCCACTCTCTTATTCTCCTTTTTATATCTTCTGTATTTCTTTCATCAAATAATGTGTTTGATTTGTCACGTGATTTGTGATTCTATGAATGCATCATTGTTACTCATGATAAAATGTAGCATAATGTAAAATATGTCATGTTTACATCGCATTAGAACGATAAGTCCGTCGATATCTGCACATCACTAATTTTGTATATGACAGCCGATGTGAAAAAACAGTTGAAATAAATAAAATAAAATAAAAAAAGTATATATATATATACATAATTTGTAATATATATATATATTTAAATAATATATGTGTATACATATATACATACATTAATTTAATATATATATACACATTATTTTAATATATATATATATATTTGTTATCAGATTCTTTTAATACTGCAAAATGTCGACCCGTGACCGGCCTCATAAATCCAGTATCGGTCGGATTATAATGAGTAGAAATTCACTTCCACAAATCACTTAAAAAAAAAAAAAAAGGTACAGGAAACATTAATTAACGATCATGTAGGGTGCGGAAAGTATTCAGACCCTTTTAAAATATTCACTCTTTGTTTCATTGCAGCCATTTGATAATATCAAAAAGTTCATTTTTATTTCTCATTAATGTAATCAGCCCCCATCTTAACAGAAAAAACCAGAAATGTGGACATTTTAAAAAATGTATTAAAAAAGAAAAACAGACAGGGTTCGTACCGTCATGGAAAACCTGGAAAAGTCCTTGAAAAAGATTAAATCCCAAAAAGTTTTGGAAACGTCATGTAAATTTGTTATATTCATATGTTCATTTACGCAGTTTGATTAAAAGCATAAACATTTATATAAATTCTTTTCATCAAACTATTGTTTAATTTGTGTCATTTAAGGTTATACTCGTGTATACACTGAGATTTAACAACATTTTTGGTCATGGAAATTTGGGTTAAAGTCATAGAAAGTTCCTGGAGGTCCTTTGGTCAACGTGTGTATGAACCCTGTCAAATCAGATTTGAGCCTCAACAACGGAGCAGCTTCAGTTTCCTGTACCTTTAACCTCCCGTTCATCACCTTTGAAGATGCTGCTCCTCTTCCTCACTGATATTCCGGTCTCTTTCAGGTGGATTCTCCGATGACGACCTGTTCGATGTCGGCAAAGACGATAGCTACAAACCCGATAAAGGCAAAGGTAATGTCTTCACATGAACCAGGTGTCCTCCCCCAGCAACTGAACGTAACCGTCGCTCTGTGGTTTCCTCAGGTGGACGTCCCAGTGGTGACAAGGACCAAGTCAACCAGTATGACGACAACGGTGGTGGGTTTCCTCCGTCGCCAGTGTGTGTTTACTTTACACAGTATACAGCGATTTCAATATATAATGATGTGTCTGTGTGTGTGTGTTTGCAGAGACCACAGCAGAAGTGGGCACCATTGCAGGGATCGTTAGTGCGGTTACCGTGGCGCTGATTGCCGCAATCACCAGCTACGTCTCCTACCAGAAGAAGAAGCTGTGCTTCGGTCTACAACGTGAGGCTACGACACTACAGTTGTGTGTTTCCACCTGAGGACGTTGAGCTCAGTGTTTCAGCAATGAAGGGCTCTGCCCGGTTACACCGCGATGTAGTTACTGATACATGTAGTGTTATAATTAACACAAACCTGATTCAATTTAGGTACGACTTAGTACCTAAATTGAATTACCTACCTTCCAATTCACTAAGCAAATTATATGTTTATGTATGTATATATATATATATAAACATATCTTTTATCACTTTATATATATATATATATGAATATACTAGGGCTGTGAAACGATTACAATTTTTAATCAGGTTAATCACAGGTTTCTGTGGATTAATCATGATTAATCACATATATACATTTATACACGGGTGCACATAACTTGCTCACCAGTGCGCGCGCCGGCATCGGAGCTCTGCTGCGCGCGAGCCGAGAAGAGTTGTTGACGGAGGGGGGGGACGGAGCGGGGGGGGATGCAAGTGACTTTATTTCGGCCCGAGGTGCGCGCACACGCCGGTATTGAAGCTCTGCGGCGCGCGAGACGGAGATCGGAGTAGTGATAACGCGACACGTAGAGACAGAATGACATGCTGCTGGTTAGAGACGACCAACAACAGACGGATTGGAAGCTCATTCTGCGCATGCGTTAAATGCGTTAAAAAAAATTAACTAATTAATCCTGTAATTTAATCATAACGCGTTATTTTTCACAGCACTAGAATATACATAAACATATCTTTTGCGCCTCTAAGACTGTACTTTTTTGAAGTGATGCTAGCTTGTGATGCTATCTTTAAATTACCTCCTATAGTCTGTTGCTCTTGATTAACAGCCAACAGCTTAAATGGGGCCACCTGATTTAATGAAACGAGTTTGAAACTAGCTAACTAACTAAGAACTAATTAACATCCCGATATTTCAATTGAAAAGCTGTGGCTAGTAGCACAAGTAGCAGTAGAAGCATTCGTAGGGGTAGTAGCACTAGTAACATTATTAGCAGTAGTAGCAGTAGTAGCAATATTAGCTCTTATAGCACTAGTAGAAGTAGTAGCTCTAGTAACACTAGTATCACTAGTAACTAGTAGCTCTCTAGCAGGAGTAGCATTAATAACACTAGTAGCTCTAGTAGCAGTAGTATAGCATTAATAACAATAGTAGCTCTAGTAGCAGTAGTAACAGTAGTAGCATTAATAACACTAGTAGCTCTCTAGCAGTAGTAGCATTAATAACACTAGTAGCTCTAGTAGCAGTAGTATAGCATGAATAACACTAGTAGCTCTAGTAGCAGTAGTAGCATTAGTAGCAGTGGTGCAGCATTAGTAGCAGCAGTCTGGTAGCAGCACTAGTGGCTCTGGTAGCAGTGGCAGTGGCATTAGTGGCTCTGGTAGCAGTAGTAGCAGTGGTGGCTCTGGTGGCAGCAGTGGCAGTAGTGGCTCAGTGGCAGTGGCAGTGGCTCTGGTGGCAGTGCAGTGGCATTAGTGGCAGTGGTGGCATTAGTAGCTCTAGCAGTGGTAGCATTAGTGGCTCTGGTAGCAGTGGTAGCAGTGGTAGCAGCAGCAGTGGTGGCATTGGTAGCAGTGGCATTAGTGGCTCTGGTAGCAGTGCAGTGGCTCTAGTGGCAGTGGTGGCATTAGTGGCTCTGGTAGCAGTGGTGGCAGTGGTGGCAGCGTTAGTGGCTCTGGTGGCAGTAGCATTAGCAGTGGCAGTAGTGGCTCTGGTAGCAGTGGTGGCATTAGTGGCTCTGGTGGCAGCAGTGGCAGTGGCTCTGGTAGCAGTGGTAGCAGTGGCATTAGTGGCTCTGGTAGCAGTGGTGGCATTAGTGGCATCTAGTGGCAGTGGTAGCAGCAGTGGCATTAGTGGCTCTAGTGGCAGCAGTAGCAGCATTAGTGGCTCTAGTGGCAGTAGTGGCAGTGGCTCTGGTGGCAGTGGTGGCAGTGGTGGCATTAGTAGCTCTGGTAGCAGTGGTGGCAGTGGTAGCGTTAGTGGCTCTAGTAGCAGTAGCATTAGTAGCAGTAGCATTAGTAGCAGTAGTAGCATTAGTAGCTCTAGTAGCAGTAGCAGTAGTAGCATTAGTAGCTCTAGTAGCATTAGTAGCTCTAGTAGCAGTAGTAGCATTAGTAGCTCTAGTAGCAGTAGTAGCAGTAGTAGCATTAGTAGCTCTAGTAGCAGTAGTAGCATTAGTAGCAGTAGTAGCATTAGTAGCTCTAGTAGCAGTAGTAGCATTAGTAGCTCTAGTAGCAGTAGTAGCAGTAGTAGCATTAGTAGCTCTAGTAGCAGTAGTAGCATTAGTAGCTCTAGTAGCAGTAGTCGCAGTAGTAGCATTAGTAGCTCTAGTAGCAGTAGTAGCATGAGTAGCTCTAGTAGCAGTAGTCGCAGTAGTAGCATTAGTAGCTCTAGTGGCACGGTGGCTCAGTGGTTAGCACTGTCGCCTCACAGCAAGTAGGTCCTGGGTTCGAATCCCGGTCGTCCCGTTCCAGGTCCTTTCTGTGTGGAGTTTGCATGTTCTCCTCGTGCCTGCGTGGGTTTCCTCCGGGTACAGTAGCATTAGTAGCTCTAGTAGCAGTAGTAGCATTAGTAGCTCTAGTAGCAGTAGTAGCAGAAGTAGCATTAGTAGCTCTAGTAGCTCTCGTAGTGTTGATGCTCACTGGATGTGTTTCTTTGTGACAGAGAGCCTGAACACTGACATGGTGAAAGCGGAGAACCCTGAGTCCGTGGTGGCTACAGAACCACAAGGTACGGTTCTCTACTGCACTCCACACATCCGTCTACTGCACACTCGGTTACAGACTCATCACTCACTTCAGAAATATAAAACAATAGATCTGCTTCTAGGAAATTATAGCAAACGTTTCCTTTTACCCAGTGCAGTCACTTTATAACTCCAGTGGCATCAGCGCACCGGCATTCTCTCCTTCTCTACGCTGTAACACCGGCATTTATATTCCTTCTACAAATAAGAGACTATTAATTAATAGAATAATGAATCCATAAAAAAAAACACATTGCTATCACACTGACTCCATTAACTGATTGAAATGATCTTTGTATAAACTACTTTTTTTTTTGTCTTTGCAGTCCAACAGACTCTTCTGGAGCCGCCCAACACTGAACCACCCACTGAAGAGAATGCTGTGTAACACACACACACACTCTCACTCACACACACACTCTCACTCACACACACACACACACACACACACACACTCTCTCATTCAAATACACATACGCATACACACACACACACTTTGTAGTCCTTTTGAGCTGAACGTGAACAGATCTTTTTTGGGTATTCTCGGCTGAAAACGTGTCCCACGGTGTATCGAACCTTGCCAAATGTGCGTGTATATATTTATTTATTGTTTACGGTTCGAGCACCACTGACGGTGTTGGTTAGTGATCCAGCCTTCAGCATGAACTCAGAGTTTGAGTTGATGTATTAGTTTTATTATACGTTGGAGAAAGAAACTCTTCTTTGAGTTCACAGAGTCACTTGGAGCTGGTTAAGTTTACAGATTGATTTGGTTGAGTTTGAGGACACAGATTAGTGAATTACAGCATGACGAGAGTCTCTGAGTCTGACGTGAACCGCCCAGTCCGATCCTCTTTTTGTTTCCTCCAGAATAATGAAAGTCGTGTTCGAGCTATCAGCAATATCTCATGTCCTGACTTTGAATGGAATTTAGCAGGTTGTCCCTTTCGACACATGACTGATGTCACTTTTGTTTGATGCGGTGACGGAAATTAAATGTAAACTGTAACAAGCGGAATCACAGAGAGTGAGATTAAGAACTTTTGACGATATTCCCCAGATTTGCCTTGTAGCAACTTTTTATGTAACCATAAATCACAGTGATGAAAAGATTAGGTCGTCAACCATTATCACAGTCAGTGTTACTCCATAGTACTCATAGAACTCAGGTTACTTCACGTGACTAAAAAGGATTCGGAGCGCTCTGACCTCTGACCTCCGCCGATAGGCCGTTCCCATCAGTGAAAAAAGTGATGTGTATCGACCTTGTGATCCAGATCCGTTGTTTGTTCTCCAAACTTCATGAACATCACCCCGGTACTTTTTATTTGCTGACACACTAACAATGTGAGTTTCTCTTATTCCTACGTGTGACTTTATCATTTAGTTTAGTTCATTTTTCAGTTTACTCAAGTATCATTACGAGGTTATCTGTGATTGTGATGATAATGTGATCAATTACCATTGTGAATTGAAGTTTCCCGGAGAGGTGTAACTACATGTTGACCCTCTTGGTACATGGACCCTTCAATGGGCGCCACATTGAGCTGATGAAGTCCACGAGTGGGACGTACCTCAAAGCTTCTGTTGACACCATGTGACAGTTGCATCACTAGTTGCATCACTAGTTGCATCACTAGTTGCATCACTAGTTGCATCATTAGTTGCATCACTAGTTGCGACGCGTTGCTTCATGTACACCCTCACGTCGTCCCTCTTCATGTACAACGTTGCCTTATTCTGATCTTTTTGCAGTGGGGAATAAATAAGGCGTCCAAACATTTCTGTCTACTTACAACCTGTGACTTTTTATAGTGTAAATATTAATTTTTTTGGTTTGTTTTTTAAATGATAATGCTTAATGACGGGAGCCTGGCTTGGTTTTTTAGAAAGTGATGATGTTGAAATAGTTATGATTAGAGTAGTTAAGTCAAGTAATAACAACCCAATAAAAAAAAAAGATTGTATTGAAGTTCAGAAAACGTAACGACTCCCCACACTTGTAGCATGTAGCATACAAACAATGCTAGCGAACTCAGCACTCACTTGTGTGCCTATTTGAAGAGATTTCCTTCAGTGAGAAGCTATTTGAGAATAACCTCCACACTGGCAAAGAAATGCTAATATGTACAAAAGTAGCATGACGCGAAACACAAAAGCGAAAAAGTTTTCCCACGGTGGAGCCCAGACGGCTAGTGGCCGCAGCATAAATTGCTAACAACTATTAAAAAAGGAATCCTGTGGAGCTTTCCTGTTAATAAATGTGTATCCTTGAGGCATAACATACACGATAAATGCATTTCATTCCACGTAACACATTAGCGAGCTGAGCCGACTACGTTTCTTGACCACCAAACGTCGATTAATGGATTAGCACGAAGCCGTTAGCCGGAATGTGAAGCGCATCATCAGCATATTAAGGTATGCAAACAGAACGGGGACATGCGACTAAAATGCTCCATCGCACGACTGTAGTCTAAAGCTCCAGTTACTCTCCTCATGATCGTTATTCAACTATATCTCTTCATTTCGTTCACTAGCAGAGTAACGTGAGAGAAACTGGTTCTGAATCTGTAAAACAGCATCTCAAGTTTACCTCGTATGCTTCAACCACAGCGGTTTGTAATGAGGTGTAAAGACTCAAGTGGTCACACGTGTTGCAGCTGATGGCCGCAGCCCACCGGCCAATCACGGCGCACAGTGGGAATGATTGACAGTCACCAACTCCCTGATTCCTCCGTCTGTAAAAAGGGCGTCAGACTCTCGCCAGGTGTTGAGACCGAAGGCGGGTTTTCGCCACTGGAGTGTTTTTTGGTGCATTTGGCAACTCGCAAATATTTTTTCCTGAACAGCCAATTGGAGTTTCCCAAATTTGTTTGGCTGAAGTTGAACCATTTAAGCTAACGCGTATTCGTTCGTTGCGTTCGGACGTACTCGTTCCGCATCCCGCCCGGTCCGAACGCGGCGTGAGGTGATCGGACAAACCCGATTGAACCTTTCGTGGACTTAAAAAATGGCCACAATAGAACAATATTTGAGTTATTGGAGAACGATGAAGTTGGGGGGAGTTTGAATCGGCAGAAGTCTGCTTTAGCCGCGTAGAGGACGTTAGCTGCGTAGTGAGCTTTAGAATCTTTATTGCTTTTTAAAAGATGTGATGGTTGTATATATTTCTGTCTTTGGACTATTAGCAATGTGTAAGAGAGCATATTTAAGCTCCATATTATACTCCTTAGTGTGTGTGTGTGTGTTTACACTCTCCGCCTGCTCTTTTTACACTTTGTACCCGACTTTACTAATAATGTAGCTTAACTTTTTGTAGATAGTTCTACTTCTTCTTCTTTGTTGTGCTGCCGACGCTTTGTTGTTTGCCCGAAGGTCTCGAGATCGGGAACCATTCGCCGTTTTTCTATCCTGTCTGACCTTTAGTCTTTCTGTCGTTTTAAAGCATAGACTCCTATGTGGGGCACTTGAGGTATCCCACAATGCATCATTTCCACTGCGCGGTTCGGCTCGACTCGTTTTGGTACCACGTCCTTATCCTATCGCCGTTTGTTAAAATCTGGGTTGAGTAAATTTCAGAAATATATCGATCACTAGATTGATGCAGGACGTCCCACGTCACGTTAGTCACCATTCTTCCCGACCAATCAGTGAACTTTAACGCCTCCCTTTAGTATCGGCTCGGCAGCGTGGAACCTTGACTGAGGTGGCACCCGAAACAAAAGGTAGGCCTACCAGAGACCCAAAATCCAAAACTTTTTGCCAATTGAGAGTCAAAGCCGAGCTGCGTGGAGCCGCACGGCGCAGTGGGAATGCGGCAGTAGAGAATAAAGCTGCGTTCACGTCTCGGTGATGGAAGCTAGCGACGGTCAGGATTTCAGAACTCGTCTCGTTCTGACCGACCTTCGGCTGACGGGCGGCATCTTCCAAGTCGTCTACAGTTGGGTCATTTCAGCTCGTGCCTCTTGACCCGCTCACGGTTCCTTGGCGGCGATCGGCAGGTCGACCTCTGGTTGAGCCAATAAACACGTCTTTAAAAACTGCCAACCAGACGACAATGTGTTTGTGTAACGTCCGGAGTAAAAGATGGCAGCAGCAGCGCGGCGTGGACGTGGCGTGAGCCGTGATTGGCTCTGAGTGGAGTCTGATAGAATCGTCTGTCTCTCGACGGAGGTGAATGCGTGGAGGCCGTGTGTGTTGTGTGTGTCGTATGCGTTGGCGGTGTGTTCCGTATCTGACAGGAAGCTGCAGAACCGCATGACCCCCCCCGCCCCCCGGTCTCCTCCAACGATGCCTTGGACAAGCCGCCGCTTTGCTCCTCTAAAAGTCCGTAAAAACACTTTTTTTAAACGTTCCGACTCTTCGGACTTGAAGCAGTCGGAGTACAGAACTGTGGATCGCCGTCGGCTGTGATTCAAATGGTGCTTCTCTCTCTCTGCCTTTCACATCCAACCCCCCCCCCACCCCCCCGCATCCACACCGCAGAGAGCCAACCTCCACTCAGAACTCCAAACCTTTCCGTTTACCGAATGTATCGCGTGTCTGTACGCGACACGGAGGATAACTCTTCAGCTGTAGCAAAAAAATATGCAAATTTCACCAAAGATGTTGCACGAATTGAGATTGGCGACGAGAAAAATAAGTTTTTGGAATAATGGAGGATTGAACGAGTATTTGAACGAGTATTTGATGGGAAAGAGTACGGCTGATGAATAAAGAGTCCTGACCTGCAGACGATCACTTAGAAACACGATGATTGTGACCCACTGTGTCCACGCTGCAGAGGAACCCCCCTGTAAATAGTCAGCTGGGGACTGGACTGTTTTTACAAAGCGCGCTAAACATAATCGAGGCCGAGATTTCGGCTCACTTTTTATACGGTCATCCCATTTCTGATGATGCATTATAATAATGTTTACGTTGCATTATTACGCCACGGGTCACTCCGTTAGCTCGCTTTGTAAAGCGTCTGCGCAGCGTCACGTGACGCTACCGGTCACCGGGTCCCGTGAAGCCGGCCGACATCCCGGGACCCTCTGTCACATACGACACACACACACATATACACAAACACACAATTGATGCATGCTTTTCTCTACATACTCTTTATCTTCCTGACAACTGAATGTTGACGTCACAGGAAGTTGTTACTAATATGAAGCGATTCAATAAAACATTTCAAAAAGACAAGAAAGAGACTGAAGTTTGGAATTCTTCCCTTTTGTTCTTTTTAATGGAATGTCAGAAGTGATTACGGCTCGTGACGGAGGTTTAACTTCTCATATTCAGACACAAACAAAAACAAAAGATGTGCATGAGCGCATGCCACAGGTAGACAGTGTGTTAATATGTTAAATATCATAATAACTACACGTTATAAAATAAACAACTCATACGTCATGTTGTGCTTATTTCTAACGAGCGAGAGCCGCTTACACATCTGGAGTTCGGCTCATTTGTGAGAAACACTGATGAGAAATACTAACGATGGTCAAAACTAGACAGTGTTGGGGGCGGGGCATCAGGGACACAGTTGGCACATGGAAAGAATACATTTTTAAAAAGAGGCTATTTTTAAATAGAAACAAGGAAAACATGCAGCAGGGACGACAACATCAAGATCCTCATTCTGGCTTCTGGAGATCCCCGGTCCAAAAAATAAATATTATTTTTGTATATTTTATTCCACCCCTGACTGGAGTCAAGATCACAGACACCGTGAAGGACAAGGAGGCGTGACCTGAGACAAAGGAGGGGTGGCCCGAGACAAAGAGAAGCCTTTCTTCATTGGACGGTAAGAGTCCCACAGGGTCGGGGACGCTGGTCTTTTGGAATTTGGAGAATAGTTTTAGTTCCAATATGAATAAGAAGCAGCGGCGCGTTACTACACATTGATGTTCTCCCAGAAACATTTGAGAGTCCCGCGGCCCGGAGTGAGATGTGTTTGTGTTTGTGTTTATCAGAGCACAAAGAAAGACCATTGTTGTTTGATAAACAATTGTATTCAGTGGCTCATATATATAATATATTTATGAAGCGGCTGCAACAACCATCCAAACACAAACATCTGTACCTGTTGCCACACATCATATGTTTGGTTCCCTGTTGTCTCACATAATACTTCCTTTAAATTATTTTTAATCTTTAAACTCCAGGAGGTCATTTGACTTTGATAAGTGTTTTTATTAAGAATGTTATTATAAAATAAAAAAAATCTCTTTGTAAAAGCCTCCTTCTCATTGTAAACGTCAGTATTCGTCGTAACCGGGCGGAAACCTGCCTTCATACTGTGTGTGCATGTGCATGTATGTGTGTGCATGTACAGGACTGTCTCAGAAAATTAGAATATTGTGATAAAGTTCTTTATTTTCTGTAATGCAATTAAAAAAACAAAAATGTCATGCATTCTGGATTCATTACAAATCAACTGAAATATTGCAAGCCTTTTATTCTTTTAATATTGCTGATTATGGCTTACAGCTTAAGAAAACTCTAAAATCCTATCTCATAAAATTTTAATATTTCCTCAGACCAAGTAAAAAAAAGGATTTATAACAGCTGAGTGTTTGTCAAGGCTCAGGAAACCCTTGCAGGTGTTTCGAGTTAATTAGACAATTCAAGTGATTTGTTTAATACCCTACTAGTATACTTTTTCATGATATTCTAATATTTAGAGATAGGATATTTGAGTTTTCTTAAGCTGTAAGCCATAATCAGCAATAAATCAGAATAAAAGGCTTGCAATATTTCAGTTGATTTGTAATGAATCCAGAATGCATGACATTTGTTTTTTTAATTGCATTACAGAAAATAAAGAACTTCATCACAATATTCTAATTTTCTGAGATAGTCCTGTATGTGTGTGTGTCAGACAACGGAGTGCAGAGGGGTTCCCGCGGTGTGTGATGGAGAGTGTTCGGAGAAGGAGGAGCGAGAGGTGGCCTCCCTCTGCAGGTCCTCCACCCTCCTCTGGAGCTCCGCCCTCAAGAACAGCAGCTCCTTCAGGGTCTGGTGGACCGGCACCTGGAACACAGGAGACCCCACAGACGGGTTAGAGGAGGCCCCACAGACGGGTTAGAGGAGGCCCCACAGACGGGTTAGAGGAGGCCCCACAGACGAGTTAGAGGAGGCCCCACAGACGGGTTAGAGGAGGCCCCACAGACGGGTTAGAGGAGACCCCACAGACGGGTTAGAGCAGGCCCCACAGACGGGTTACAGGAGACCCCACAGACGGGTTAGAGGAGACCCCACAGACGGGTTAGAGGAGGCCCCACAGACGGGTTACAGGAGACCCCACAGACGGGTTAGAGGAGACCCCACAGACGGGTTAGAGGAGACCCCACAGACGGGTTAGAGGAGGCCCCACAGACGGGTTAGAGGAGACCCCACAGACGGGTTAGAGGAGACCCCACAGACGGGTTACAGGAGACCCCACAGACGGGTTAGAGGAGACCCCACAGACGGGTTAGAGGAGGCCCCACAGACGGGTTAGAGGAGACCCCACAGACGGGTTACAGGAGACCCCACAGACGGGTTAGAGGAGGCCCCACAGACGGGTTACAGGAGACCCCACAGACGGGTTAGAAGAGGCCCCACAGACGGGTTAGAGGAGGCCCCACAGACGGGTTAGAGGAGACCCCACAGACGGGTTAGAGGAGGCCCCACAGACGGGTTAGAGGAGGCCCCACAGACGGGTTAGAGGAGATCCCACAGACGGGACCAGAACCTCATGGGCTGTGTGTGTGTGTGTGAGCATAATGTTGTATAAATTACAGTGTGAAGTGTTACATTTAGAATTGATTTAAAGAATATTAGTTGGCAACTATTTTCATTGATTATTAGTTATTCTATCATTTTTTATGTTTTGCTTTCAAACATTTTTTAAATAAAACTCAAATAACTGGTTGCAGTAAGGTACAAGGGAACAAGGGAACTCCTAGAATAAGTATGTTTGGGGGAAAACAGCATTATACAATATCAACAGGTTTATTTTATTAAATTTGATTTCATTGTAAAAGTCAGAATCAGCATTCCCACTTTAACCCTTAACTGACAGTTTGTGGACATGAGTTCGAAATAGATGTCGGCGCCCCCTAGTGGCCCCCCCGGCGGCCCGCAGTACCTGAGGCCTCATGCGCGGGTTCCAGCGGGCGTAGTAACCGGTCCACAGCTCCAGGTGTCTGGAGGAGACCAGCGGACACAGGACGTGGTGCTCGTAGTCCACGTAGAAGGGGTTGGTGAAGTCATCGGGCTGGCTGCGGGTGGGGGGGGGGGGGGGCAGTCAGAACCGTCACTCCTCCCTCTCTCTCTCCCTCCCTCCCTCCCTTACCTGTTGACGTAGGACCACAGCGACACGGTGGCGGTCTGCACCTCCTGCTCCGCCCGCTCTTGCTCGCTGCTGTACAGGAAGGTGCCGAACAGGCAGCTGTACAGGTGGTCCAGCACGGTGACCAGCAGCAGCTCGTTGAACTCAAAGGCTGCTGGGAACTGTAGTCGGAGTCACCATGAGACCTCAGACCTGCCCTCCAACTCTCACTTCTCTTGAACCGCTCACCTCCTTTCCTAACGGCCTTGTCCCAGAGCAGACAGCCTCTCACTTCCTTTCGTCTGAGCAGACAGCCCCTCACTTCCTTTCCTAACTGCCTTGTCTATGAGCAGACAGCCCCTCACTTCCTTTCCTAACTGCCTTGTCTATGAGCAGACAGCCTCTCAATTCCTTTGCTAAGTGTGTCTATGAGCAGACAGCCTCTCACTTCCTTTCCTAAGTGTATCTATGAGCAGATAGTCTCTCACTTCAAAGTCAAAGTCAGTTTTATTTGTCAATTTTCCATACGTGCAAACATACAGAAGATCGAAATTGCGTTTCTCTTCTGTCCAACATAAAGTGAATTGTGCAACATAGACAACATAGAGTGCAAAAATAGTAAAAAACATGTGAACATATAGACAACATAAAGTGCATAGACAACATAAAGTGCAAAAATAGTAAGAAACATGTAAACATATAGACAACATAAATGCCTCTTCTTTGAGCAGACAGCCTCTCACTTCCTTTCCTCTGAGCAGACAGCCTCTCACTTCCTTTCCTAAGTGTGTCTATGAGCAGACAGCCTCTCACTTCCTTTCCTAACTGCCTCGGCTTTGAGCAGACAGCCTCTCACTTCCTTTCCTAAGGGTGTATATGAGCAGACAGCCCCTTACTTCCTTCCCTCAGTGTGTCTCTGAGCGGCTTGTCCTCGACCTCTGGGTGCGTTACCTGTCGGGTCATCTGCCAGACGCAGTCGATGAACTGGACGAAGAGCGGCGAGCGCTCAGAGTTGGCGTGGTTCTCGTCTCCGTGACCGACGCGCTGCAGAAACAGGAAGCACAGGTGTGAGGAGACGCGGCGTCTGGGGTTTGATGAGGACACATAATGAGGACGCAAGTCGTCTCCTTTCTGCCCCGTTAGGAATGCACACGTCTTCTATGACGTTAAGACTTGCGTGACGTTTTGGCTCCCCCAAATAAAATTGTGCAATTTCTTTTTTCCCCGTTTTTCTGTATACCAAAAATATATATATATATTTCTTTTTTAGTACATATATATATATTTAAATATAATATATATCTATAAAAAAATATATATATTATACAATATACATATAATATATATATATTTTATAATATATATATATTATATAATATACATATAATATATATATGTGTAAAAGATGTATAAATATTAGGACTGTCAGCGTTAACCTATGCGATTAATTTGGCCGCGTTAACGCACTAAAATATTTTAACGCAATTAACGCAATTTTTTAAACGTTTTTTATATACTTTATTAATCCACAAGGGGAAATTAGTTCTCTGCATTTAACCCATCCTTAGTTATTAAGGAGCAGTGGGCTACAGTGATGCACCCGGGAAGCAACTGGGGGTTCAGTGCCTTGCTCAAGGACACTTCGACTTGCTTCCGGTGTTCGTTGAAGTTTTTACACTCCTCTGAGTGTCAAACCGCGGTAGTACGGTTTGACACTGTTTCCGTTTTTAAAACAATTATTTCTCCGCGAAAATAAGGAGCAGAAATCAGTTTAACTCGTGGATGAATCAGTCGGGTCTCCCCCTCTGATACACAGAGGAACGGAGGGGCGACGTGTCGGGTGACGCGGCGCGGAAAGAACTCGTCACACGAAACCTTCAACGTGATTTGTCAATCCGTTTGTCTGTCAACATTTCGGGGAAAAAACAACCAATGAACACTCAGTAAATCACAAAGGACCTCCCACCTCACAGGTGAGGCTCATTTAGCAGCCTGTCAGTCAGAGAACCAGAGAACACGGCGCGAGGACAATGAGCCTAATTACAGAGCTGAGATTGTTCTGGAATGTTTGATGTATAACACGTGGGGGGGTGTCACATGCAAAAGACTTTAAACGGTGAATTTTTTTTGTTTTGTAAAATGTATAAAATGCCCTCAGCCTCCAGAGGGTGAACGTGACACATTTGAATGTCAGTCAGTTACCAAGGCCACTGGTTCTGCTGCTGTTCAATGTTAAAGATGACAGGACCAATGGGGTCTCAATATACTTCTTTTTTTTAACTAATCTGATGTTTCACTGAAGAAACAATTTATCATCCACGATATTAAATACCTCGCTGGCACTTTATATGTAGGAGCCTCTTTGAAAACACAGCTCTGTGTGAAGTTTTGTCTTTAAAAAGAAGGAAAAAACTTTTAAGCGCGATTAATCGCGATTAATTAATCGCGATTTCAAAATGTGCGATTAATTAGTTAATTTTTTTTAATTGATTGACAGCCCTAATAAATATATATATATGTAAAAAAAAAGAAATATATATATTGTACTGAAAGTACTAGAGAGCTGCCTCACTAAATGCGGGGCTACTTGTGGTTCCTAGTCATATAAAGTAGAATGGGAGCCAGAGCCTTTAGTTATCAAGCACCTCCTCTTTTATGGAACCAGCTTCACCTTCAGTCCTGGAGGCAGACACAGTCACCTCATGTAGACTGAAGACTTTCCTCTTGATAGTCTCATGGTGTGTTCACACCGGACGCGTCAAAATTTCGACGCGCGTCGAGATTACATGTTAAGTCAATGCAAAGCTGCGTCGAAGCTGCGTCGAAGCTGCGTATTTTCCAGCGAGCAGCGCGTCAGACGCGTTTGAAGCAGCACGAACAGAGGGTTTGTCGCGGGGCGAACTGAGCGAACAGAGCGAACAGACGCAGCTCGTTGACGCGCGAGTTGAAATTTCCCAACTCCGGCAGCAAAAACGCGTGAGTCATAGTTGCGTCAGCCAATCAGCGTTGAGCAGCTCCGCTCGTCATCGTCCTGCCGGTTTAGAAAATGGAGGAAAAGATTATTGTCGCAGTTTGTGGGGACCCCAAACTTTACGATACAACTCTTTATGCTTACCGAAACCGGAGCGATAAAGATAAAGCGTGGAACAAGGTCGGAGAAGCCGTGGGACTACCTGGTAAGTTTTGAATGTATTTGCTTTTATTCTCGCTATTTGTTGTACTTTACTATGAACCAACCGCCGGCATATGTGTTTCATGGCAGAGGAGATCTGCCGCCATAGGTGGAAAAGTCTCAGAGACACGTATCAAAGAGAGAAGACGAGAGAGAGCAGCGAGAAGCGCAGTGGGAGTGCAGCTCAGTCCACTAAAAAGTGGAAGTACTCTGCGGTCCTGTCGTTCCTCGACCCGTTTATTACTCCGCCCCCGACGCGTCTGGTGTGAACACACTTTTTTCGACGCGCGTCGAGACTGCTGCATCAGACGCGTCGAGAATTTTTTCGACGCGTCCGATGTGAACGCACCATTACAGTTGGGGCTGAATCAGGTTCACCTGGTCCAGACCTAGAGATGCTGCTACAGGCTGATAGGCTGCTGGGGGACGTTTAGGATACACTGAGCACCTATCTCCTCTTCTCTCTCTTTATGGATGAATTTTCATCTCTCCATCACACATTACTAACTCTGCTTTCTCCCCAGAGTCCTTTTGACTTCACGTCTTATCGGACCCGATGAGACGTGAAGATGGATCATCGAGGTCTGGATCGTGGAATTCCTGCTACCAACTACGCCACTGCCCTGTTGAGACTCCGCCCACTGTTGAGACTCCGCCCACTTCTCCTCTCTACCTCCATCTGCCTGATGGATCGTGGAGGTCTCCTTCGTGGAATATGCCTACTATGAACTATTCATACACTCTGTCACATTCATTGAATGTATTTTAACTCTAAATCTGTCCTTCTGTACACATTACATCTATTGTTCTGTCCATCCTGGAGAGGGATCCTCCTCTGTTGCTCTCCTGAAGGTTTCTTCCCTTTTTCCCCCTGAAGGGTTATTTGGGAGTTTTTCCTGATCCGATGTGAGGTTTTGGGGCAGGGATGTCTATGTGTACAGATTGTAAAGCACTCCGAGACAAATTTGTAATTTGTGAAATTGGGCTATACAACTAAACTGAATTGAAAAAGAAATATATATATATTTGTATTTATATACAAAATATATATTTTTTCTAAATTTATAAATTATATATATATTAAAATTAGGGCTGTCAATCGATTAAAAAAAATTAACTAATTAATCGCACATTTTGAAATTGCGATTAATTAATCGCGATTAATCGCGATTAAAAGTTAAAGGTTCTTTCTTTTTAAAGACCAAACTTCACACAGAGCTGTGTTTCAAAGAGGCTTCTACCTATAAAGTGCCAGCGAGGTATTTAATATTGTGGATGATAAATTGTTTCTTCAGTGAAACATCAGATTAGTAAAAAAAAAAGAAGTATATTGAGACCCCATTGGTCCTGTCATCTTTAACACTGAACAGCAGAACCAGTGGCCTTGGTAACTGACTGACATTCACATATGTCACGTTAACCCTCTGGAGGCTGGGGGCATTTTATACATTTTACAACAACAAAAAAATTCACCTTTTAAAGGCGTTTGCATATGACACATACCCACGTGTTATACATCAAACATTCCAGAACAATCTCAGCTCTATTCAATGAGGCTCAGTTGTCCTCGCGCGGTGTTCTCTGCTCTCTGACTGACAGGCTGCTATAGAGCCTCACCCGTGAGGTGGGAGGTCCTTTGTGATTTACTGAGTCTTCATTGGTTGTTTTTTTCCCAAAATGTTGACAGACAAACGGATTGACCAATCACGTTGAAGGTTTCGTGTGACAAGTTCTTTCCGCGCCGCGTCACCCGACGCGTCGCCCCTCCGTTCCTCTGTGTATCAGAGGGGGAGACGGGAGGAAGGAGGAGCAGGAGGAAACCCGACTGATTCATCCACGAGTTAAACTGATTTATGATCCTTATTTTCGCGGAGAAATAATTGTTTTAAAAACGGAAACATTGTTAAACCGTACTGCCGCGGTTTGACACTCGGTTTGAGTGTAAAAACTTCGAACACGAGTAAACAAAGTTGCGTTAATTGCGTTAAAATATTTTAGTGCGTTAGCGGCCATGTCGCATAGATTAACGCGTTAACGCTGACAGCCCTAATTAAAATATATATATAAATATATTATGGCTGTCAGCGTTAACGCGTTAATCTATGCGATTAATTTGGCCGCGATTAACGCACTAAAATATTTTAACGCAATTAACGCAACTTTGTTTACTTCGATATCGCTAGTTGTTGCACTCCTCTGAGTGTCAAGCCGCGGCAGTCCGCCTCCTTCCTCCCGTCTGCTCCTCGATATTCACAGAGAAACAGAGGGCGACGTGTCGGTGACGCGGGGCGTAAGGTGCAGGGGACTTTTTTTGTTGCTCCACCCGATGCGCGCGCAGACACGCCGGCATGGAGCTCTGCGGCGCGCGGGACGGAGAGCCGAGAAGAGTGAACGACACGTCGAGACAGAATGACATGCTGCTGTAGAGACGACCAACAACAGACGTTTAGTTTAATAAAAGAACAAAGACGTCTTTAAGGAAAGAACCTTACATTACTTCTGCTGTAATCTGGCGCGATAGAGAACATTACAGGGGGGCGGGGCCTCACCCTGATAGAATGGTGGGGGAAACACTGGGATGTGTCACATGCAAAAGCCTTTAAAAGGTGAATTTACATTGTTTTGTAAAATCGAGAAAATGAGCCCAGACTCCAGAGGGTGAACGTGACATATTGTCAGTTTACCAAGGCCACTGGTTCTGCTGTTGTTCAGTGTTAAAGATGACAGGACCAATGGGGTCTCTAATACACCTTTGTTTACTAATCTGATGTTTCACTGAAGAAACAATTTAACCCTCATCCACGATATTAAATACCTCGCTGGCACTTTATAGGTAGGAGCCTCTTTGAAAACACAGCTCTGTGTGAAGTTTTGTCTTTAAAAAAGAATACAATTAAACAAGTGTCTAAAATACACGCTGTCTGAAGGGATTACTCGTTCATTTAGAAGATTTAGTCTTTAGAAGAAAAAAAAACTTGTAATCGCGATTAATGAATTTCAAAGTGTGCGATTAATTAGATAATTTTTTTTAATCGATTGACAGCTCTAAAATATATATATATCTATGTACTAAAAAAGAAATAAATATATATTGTACTAAAAAAGAAATATATATATATTTATATAATATACACATATAAATATATATATTTCTTGATTTGTGTCAGACTGTATATTATGGAAGGATGTAACAAAAAGTGTCCAGGAATGAGCTAATAATACTTGACAAGAGTATCATCATCATCGTCCTCAGGCTCCTGTCAGAGGCAACACAAAGGTTCTTACGGCGGCAAACTTGTGTCCAAAGCTGACCCATTCCTTCTCCACCAGGACCTGCACACACACACACACACACACAGAGACAGAGATCACGCTGCGTGGAGTCAGACCCCTGCTGGCGGCCCGTTGCGCCGCAGGTGGCTCACCTGGAAGCCCCTGAGCGTGCGGTAGTGGCTGTCCAGCATCAGCATGGCCAGCGAGGTGAGCTGGGCCGTGCGGTCCCAGCCGTCACTGCAGTGCACCACCACCGACGTCTTCCCCGACTCCAGCTTGTCGGCTATCTTCGCAGCTCCTGCTAATAACAGCTAACACACACACACATATGGTTGGTAAACTCCTCCCACAGCGATGAAGCCCCGCCCCCCGTGCGTCATGGGCGTTACCCGGATGTACTCCAGCCAGTGCGTCTGGTCGATGGCAGAGTGCCAGCGGGCCTCGTCGATGGTGGGGTAGACCACGTCCTTCATCTTCCTCAGGGACTCGCGCATCACGTGGATGTTGGGGATCTCCAGGAAGTTCAGCTCCACGTTCGGGTAGAAGCTCTCGCTCTCGTAGCCGCCGTCCTTCGCCTGGGGGAGAGAGAGAGAGAGATATAAGGAGAGAGAGAGACATAAGGAGAGAGAGATATAAAGCAGGAGAGCTATATAAAGGAGAGAGAGACATAAGGAGAGAGAGAGATAGGGAGAGAACATAAGGAGAGAGAGAGACATAAGGAGAGAGAGACATAAGGAGAGAGAGATATAAGTAGGGAGAAAGAGATATCAAGCCGAAGGAGAGAAGAGAGATAGAGATATAAGGATAAAGAAAGATAGATAGGAGAAAGAGAGATATAAAGAGAGATAGGAGAAAGAGGGGACAGAGAGATATAAGGAAAGAGAGAGATATAAAGCAGGAGGGAAGAGAGAGAGATATAGAGAGACATAAGGAGAGAGATATAAAGCAGGAGAGGAGAGAGATAGAGATATAAGGATAAAGAAAGATAGATAGGAGAAAGAGAGATATATAGAGATAGGAGAAAGAAGAAAGAGAGGGGACAGATATATAGATAGAGATATAAGGAGAAAGAGAGATATAGGAAAAAGAGAGGAGAGATAGATAGGAGAAAGAGAGGATATATATAGAGAGAGATAGAAGGAGTGAGAGAGAGAGATAGAAAGAGAGAGAGATAGGAAAAAGAGAGGAGACAGATAGATATATATATAGATAGAGATAGAAGGAGACAGAGAGGCGAGATAGAGAAGTCAATGAGAGCCCCAGAGACCCGAGGGTCTGCCACCTTGTTGGTGTCGGCCACGCTGCTCTGCCGGGCGTCGAAGATGGTGAGCTTGTGGGACTGGGCGTTGGCGTCCATGATGATTTGGAGGAAGCGCTCGTCCTCTTTGCAGCGGCGGTCCGACGGGCCGACGAGCGGCTGGCTGCAGCGCACGATGGCGGCCTGCGTCTCCGGGTGGATCCAGGACAGGATCTAAAGGACGCAGGTCAGCACCGGGAGGAGTCACACGTTGCCCTGGGCGACGGGTTTATTAAGACTCAATAACACCGTCCTGCTGCCACACACAGCCAGGAGAACATCAATGTGTATTCATCCGCCACTGAAAATAGTCCCAAACTAATTCACCATGACCTCATGTCTCTGTTTAAGGACATTACTAAAACCAATAATGAAAAGTAATATCAGCTTTTCAAAGATAGAGGAACACGTGGGTTTAATGCCCAGTGTGAGACGGGGTGCCATCGGTTATTATTACACTTTATCTTTTTCAAATGTTACTTCATCAAGTGCATTTGATTGAATCATCTTATTTATCCCTATTTCTACGTTTCAGTCTGAATCTATGTTTCTTTATCTAAAATCACTTTGTGCTGCATTTATTGTATAGAATGAAGTGTATTATATATATAATCTTGTTATTGGCTGACCGGGATGCGGTGCTTGGCTCTGAACAGCGCCACCCTTCTGACGTCTTCCTCCGCGATGTGAGTGGGGATGACCAGGATGGAGGGGTATGTGTCACACAGCTCGTAGGAGCTGTTCATCTTACTGATGGCCCAGCTCTCGTTGGGGAGGCCCTGCGCACACACACACACACACACACACACACACACCTCTAGAAGGAAGTGTTTTCATTGACCGCGTGTGTAGCGGGTGAGGGGTGGAGGTGACGGTTACCAGGCGCCTGTACTCTGCCGTCGGGTCGTACACCTTCCAGCCGTCCACGGGGAACTGCTCCTTGTACCGGAAGGCGAACAGCGGCTGGGAGAGAGACACAATCATTATCATCATTCATTGATTAGCCATTTTAATATAGTTGATCCGTTCCCATCAAAACCCAAAGACTCCATGTCATGAGGAAAGAGCTGGACCAGTGATCACTGGCATCCTGGGGACTGACCAGGCTGTGGGAGAGGGGGAAGGTGTGCTTGGCCAGCAGCTCCACCACGTCCGGGTGGCCCTCCTCCACCTTGTAGGCGAATCTGGGACTCCTCATGTCCTGGTGCATAAGGGGGGGGGACACACAGGTGAGGACACGGCTCGTCACGGTGGCTGCAGATTCCCCTGATTCCCGGGTACCTTGCAGACCAGCTCCAGGCCCTTGGTGTTCTTGCCCTGGTTGGGGACACTGATGGCCTCCAGTCTGCTGATGACCCCGAGGTTCACGTCCAGGACGAACGGAGACTCCTGCACGCGCACACACAGGTGTTAATACACACACACACACACACAGGCAGTGTGATTGTAAATGACAAGGTGTTGCATAACAGATGAGAAGTACCCGCTCCACGCTGGTGAAGTGGAGCTTGTAGTCGGTGATGGTCAGAGTTCCATTCACCAGACCGCTGAACGGACAAATGTACATCACATCCACGACTGGAGGAGACAAAAAGGCATCGATTCATGGAGACTGTGGAGTTGAAGTGGATTTTATGTACACTTGTAAAGGAGGAAGTCTTATGTCTTAAATGAATGCATATAGAAAGATAACTTACATGAAGGATGTATTCTAAAAGCATAGAAAAGTATGATCACTGTATTATAGATTGTATGATGTATTATGGTTACCATAACTATCGGATGACTCGGGTGTGAATGAGATGTTTGGGTTATGGGAGAAGTGCATTTCTCTGGAGAGATCGTGGCTGGTTGTTGGAAGAGGCTCTTATTTTGAAGCTCTTATTTTGAAAAGTCTAAAAGCGGAAGTAAAACTCTGCAGATCGGAAGCCGGAACCAGCTGTGGTCTCGCTGGGGGAGCACGCTTTACTCAGGCCTGTTTGAATGCTGGAGCGAGCAGGGTTTGAAGGATGAGGACCACGATGGACATGGAGCGGTCAGCTGGGCGGACGATGAATGATGTGTTCACAGCTAATTGTAAGACGTGAGATCGGTGACAGACAGCAACTGTCTGGGCCACGGCTAAGATAGACGATGGGCTCGTGATCCGTGTTCACGTCCGATTGACCATTAGTTATAAATACTGTTTTAGACTTAGCCCTGGCTTCGAGACTTCTTCCCCAAACAACGGGCTCCTCTCGACTCTCTGAACTCTTTCAAGACGCAAGGCAAATACCTGAGTTCTTGCGACAATAATCTTTCCATAACATTGTTTTTTAAATTTTTTATTAAAAGCTTTTTAGAAATATTATAAATAATATCCTGGTAAAACCATTTTTTCCCTCCCTCCACCTGTTCTCATATCCATTGACTCCACGAGGCTCTCAACATGGCGACGTCCGAGCCTCCAGCGAGCATTAATATAGCCATTATATTAATAACATTAATATAGTCAATATATTAACGACATTAATATAGTCAATATTTTAATAACATTAAAATAATCAATATATTAATAACATTAATATAGTCAATATATTAATAACATAATAGTCATTATATTAATAACATTAATATAGTCAATATATTAATAACATAATAGTCATTATATTAATAACATTAATATAGTCAATATATTAATAACATAATAGTCATTATATTAATAACATTAATAAAGTCAATATATTAATAACATAATATAGTCATTATGTTAACATAATATAGTCATTATATTAATAACATAATAATAATTATATTAATAACATAAATATAGTCAATATATTATAACATTAATATAGTCAATATATTAATAACATTAATATCGTCAATATATTAAGGCTTGGGTATATCGAATTTTGCACCTCTAAGACTGTTTAGATCAGGCTTCACGACGGACACCCACACTGGTCCTTTTCCCCTCACTGTGGTGGTGGAGGGGTGAGGAACTCACCGGTGGTCTGGACCGTCTCTCCCGGGAGCAGAGGAACCTGGTTCTGGAACATCGTGGCCTGCGACCCGTACCTCGAGGCTGGAAGAAGGATCTGCACAGAACACGGACCGGTCAGTGGGACCAGAACAGGCTGGACCTGGACCACCAAAAACCAAGAGGGTCCTACTGAGCTGACTGTGACATCTTCCACCAGCTAACACGTAGCAGGAAGCTATTCACCGTTAGCGACTCAACGTCTGTCCAGCAGCAGTGCATTGTGGGGAATTTCTCTCCAACGCATTTGTGTATTTAATGCAAAAAATAAATGTATAACTGCTTTCTTTAGGATGAATTATCATTTTAAGAAGGCACCTTTCTGAAACGCTGATCTGAATTAGTCCAAATAAATGCATCAGTTACGAGCGTGTCGCTATATTTAACTAGATGAATTAAAGTGAAATGTGTAAATGTCGAGACAAATCACAAGGCACGAACACAACAGACATATTAATGGGATATTAAAAAATATATGAAAAGGGATGTTAGAAATTAGGCAACAGAGAAGAGAGTTCAGAACCAGTAAATAAATAAATGAGTTCCAACACTATAAAGAGACTTCCTGACTTCCTGTCCCTCGAATGGGCCGAGCTCCAAAAGCCGTGGAGACTATACTTCCCACAATGCAACTCAACAGCTTCTTCCTCAAACTCTAAACTCGTATGTCACGCGTCTGACGGGAGCTAAGACGGAAGGAGGCGACGAGGCATGCAGGCCAGGACAGAGTGGTGAGGAGGAGGAGGAGGAGGAGGACAGACAGAGAGAGAGTGAGAGAGAGAGACTTGCCGAAGCATGGGAAGGATGCTCAGATTCCCTATCTCCATGGTAACAAAGCCCTTCATCATGTGCATCTTGCTGCTGGGGAGAGTCAGCATGGAGAAAGTGACAGAAAGTGAGTGAGAGAGACATCACTCCCCTCGCTCTGCTGGTAGCAGACGGGTTCTGAGAACTGTTGACCAATCACATTGGAGCAGGCTGACATGCAACCCAGGAACCTGCCGACAATGATTTACCTTTCAATGAGGTCCAATCGCATCACTGTGTAAACCAATTAGATATCAGTATATCTTATATATACACGATAAGAAAGAAAACATTACAGTGCAGAAATGGAGAAAAAAATAATACGTCACACGGGTTGGAAAACATCACTGAAAAAGTGACACGCTGAACTTGTGGTCCGCGTTAACGATTCATTGAGGTGTAATGTTGTACCCATAATGCATCAGTGGAAGAGGGATGGAGTGTGTAGGGGTGGAGAATGAATAAAATACATGGAGAAAGGTACAGAGGAAGACTGCGCTGGATCAGGAAGCCCCTCTGACCTCTGACCTCAGATACAACTTGACTGCAGCCGCACGATCCCATCCCATTTACGCTGCATGAAACGGAACGTGCACACTCGCAGTGTCGTACGATCTTTGCATCACTGGAGCGAAACACCAGCGAGACGGTGTCATGTGACATGTACAGTATTCAAGAGTGATGAGACTACAACTCTTACCCTGAGAGTCGGCCTCTGTGAAACCGACAACACACACACACACACAAAACAAATGAGTTCATGTGAAATGGAATCCACTGCATTCACGCTGCGATGTCAAACGGAGGGCAACTTCTCGTCCTCTTTAACTCGTCCAAACATCCAAAAGCAAAACGCAAAGAGTGAGAGCTGCACGACGGCGGAGCGGATGTACGTTGAAAAGCCCAACAGGCGACAGCGAAGCGCTGCGTCCAGACGTGACAACTCCAAAGGGCGTGGAGCACAAATCATGAAACGTTGTCTTGTTTTTAACAAAGAGTCAACGCTATTTTCTATTGAATTCAAGAGACTCCAAACCTCTGGTTGAGGAAGTTAAAGCCAATAAGGAAGCGCGTGGAAGCTGCATTCTCTCTAATAGCCATCGGGGGGGGGCGACTCCTCTAGTTACAATAATAACCTTTAGGACAGATAATCGAAAGATACCCAGGGTGTGTTGAACTAGCAGCTCAGCTGTTGCTTCATCTAAACAACAACAACAGTAGCAGCTGTGACACGGTACCAACATACACTTAACACAGACAAAGCTCTGCACACACACACACACACACACACACACCGGCCTTACCATGGAATCTGGTTTTCTCCTAGCCTATCAAGTTACAAAACACACACTAATGAGAAATATTGTCAGCAGAGTGTGAGTGTGAGCGTGAGAGTGTGAGACAGTGTGTGTGTTGGCACCTTGTCGATGTCCGGTGGACCTGAGATCTGACTGGAGATGGTGGCCGCGATCAGCTGTTTACACCAATCCACATGAGAGCCTGTTGGACTGAACAGCATTTCATGTATTAATGACAGTACATTACATTACATGTCATTTAGCAGACGCTTTTATCCAAAGCGACTTCCAATAAGTGCATTTCAACCTAGAGTATAAACCAAGAACAACAAGAACACAGGAAGCAACACTTCCTTAACTCAGTCGAACCACAAAAGCACCACAATAAGTGCCATCCCAGTGCCACTGAAATGCAAATCTGTAAAAGAGAACAACAACAAACATAACAACAACAACAAAGATGACCATCCCTAGCTTTAATTCTACAACACAGTCTCTTCTGCGAGAACATTAAATCATATTTTGGTGCAATGTGCAGGCATTTAATGCATTAATATTAATATATTTTGTTGATTATATGCTCACAAAAAACCTGCCTGCCTGCCTCTTCTTTTTCTTATTCTGTGGTACTTTAGACACATTTAGCTTGTAGCTACACTATCATAGCTACTGTACTGTCAAGATAATATGCTAATATGTTGTAGTTTTTGCTAAAAAGTTTTAAACTTTAAATATATATATATATCCATTGGAGCTACGCTGAATCAGAGACACGGTTATATTGAAAATGTGATGTGAAATTGTTTACGGGGGATGAAATATTGGCGAAAGGCAAACAAAAACTACAAATAAACTCGGGAACGGACGACGAATGAACCATGGCGTGAACTCGAGCCCACTCACCTGTCCAGGGAGTCCCCGGACGGTGCTCCGCCTGTGGGCGAGCCCCACAGCTTTCTGTTCGGCCCTGCTCCGTCCGCCGCCCCGCCAGCTTCGGCCTGCTTCTCCATCTGCCAGACGACCGTTGACTCACTACGGGGGGAGTCGCGCGAGCCCCTCCGGCGCGAGGACGCGGTCGAGATTAAACCTCGGTTTAGTCCCAATGTCCGCCCTCCGCGCGCGCTTGTTTGGCTGCGTCAGGGCTCGAGGCTCTCCGTAGATGTGTTGGAGAACGCTTCCTGCTGGCCGCCTCTCACGCGCGTCTCCTCTCTTCCTCCCGCCGAAGCTCCGCCCCTCACGCCCGTCTCCCCTCTTCCTCGCTCTGAAGCTCCGCCCCTTTACACGCCAGAGATGCGAGGGTGAGACGGGGCGGGGCATCGTGGGGAGGACAACAACTGGGCAGCAATTACAGTTTAGGCAATGAATAGAATATACACTTTTATTTATCCCCAAAGGAAATTTCTCTCTCTTTTTTTCCATCCTTATATATTATAGTGGGCTGTGGGCTGCGTGAAGCGCCGCAACTGGGGTCAGGGTTTCAAAAGACGGTCAATATATATATCTATATATATATATATATAGATATATATATGTAAATAGAATATACATAGATATATATATTTACTATCTATTATATTAGTATATAAATATATATATATATATTATTTATATATTATATATATTAGTTTATATATTTATATATATATATAAACTAATATATATATATATAATAGTTTATATAAATATATAAACTAATAGATATAGTTTATAGTATAGTTTAATATATATATATATATAAATATATTAGTTTATTTTATTTGTGAGAAGATTCCATATTCAGAAAAAAAATATATTTATTGCATTACTGCGTCAATACGGCACCATAATAGGAAACATTAAGGAGGCTCCGACATCAATTAAACACACACATATACAGGACTGTCTCAGAAAATTAGAATATTGTGATAAAGTTCTTTATTTTCTGTAATGCAATTAAAAAAACAAAAATGTCATGCATTCTGGATTCATTACAAATCAACTGAAATATTGCAAGCCTTTTATTCTTTTAATATTGCTGATTATGGCTTACAGCTTAAGAAAACTCTAAAATCCTATCTCATAAAATTTGAATATTTCCTCAGACCAAGTAAAAAAAAAGATTTATAACAGCAAAACAAAATCAAACATTTGAAAATGTGTTTCCAGGTGTTTCGAGTTAATTAGACGATTCAAGTGATTTGTTTAATACCCTACTAGTATACTTTTTCATGATATTCTAATATTTAGAAATAGGATATTTGAGTTTTCTTAAGCTGTAAGCCATAATCAGCAATATTAAAAGAATAAAAGGCTTGCAATATTTCAGTTGATTTGTAATGAATCCAGAATGCATGACATTTTTGTTTTTTTAATTGCATTACAGAAAATAAAGAACTTTATCACAATATTCTAATTTTCTGAGACAGTCCTGTATATATATTTATATTAGGGCTGTCAATCGATTAAAAAAAATTAACTAATTAATTGCACATTTTGAAATTGCGATTAATTAATCGCGATTAAAGAAACAATTTATCATCCACGATATTAAATACCTCACTGGCACTTTATAGGTTGGAGCCTCTTTGAAAACACAGCTCTGTGTGAAGTTTTGTCTTTAAAAAAGAATACAATTAAACAAGTGTCTAAAATACACGCTGTCTGAAGGGATTACTCGTTCATTTAGAAGATTTAGTCTTTAGAAGAAAAAAAACCTTTTAATCGCGATTAATCGCGATTAATGATTTTCAAAATGTGCGATTAATTAGTTACTTTTTTTTAATCGATTGACAGCCCTAATATATATATATACATATACATATATATATACATATATTATATATATACATACAGGACTGTCTCAGAAAATTAGAATATTGTGATAAAGTTCTTTATTTTCTGTAATGCAATTAAAAAAACAAAAATGTCATGCATTCTGGATTCATTACAAATCAACTGAAATATTGCAAGCCTTTTATTCTTTTAATATTGCTGATTATGGCTTACAGCTTAAGAAAACTCTAAAATCCTATCTCATAAAATTTTAATATTTCCTCAGACCAAGTTAAAAAAGATTTATAACAGCTGAGTGTTTGTCAAGGCTCAGGAAACCCTTGCAGGTGTTTCGAGTTAATTAGACAATTCAAGTGATTTGTTTAATACCCTACTAGTATACTTTTTCATGATATTCTAATATTTAGAGATAGGATATTTGAGTTTTCTTAAGCTGTAAACCATAATCAGCAATAAATCAGAATAAAAGGCTTGCAATATTTCAGTTGATTTGTAATGAATCCAGAATGCATGACATTTTTGTTTTTTTAATTGCATTACAGAAAATAAAGAACTTCATCACAATATTCTAATTTTCTGAGACAGTCCTGTATACACATAAATATATACATGTATATATACATGTATATATACATATATATACATATACATATATATATACACACACATACATACATATAAAGAAGGCTCTTACAACAATTAAACATACATACATATAATATATTTGTTCAATATATAATGCAATACATATTTTTAAATCTCAATATGGAAATATATTTCTTGGAAATATATTTATTTTTATATATACATTGTATATATAGTTTTTTTTTTAATATATACCATTTATCATGATTTTTATGTATATATAGGCCTGGTATGAACAGTTTTGCTAGTACATATCATTAAAGTACCTTTCTTTTCTCAAAGAACCCACACTGTAAAGGTAAAACAGGTCATTATGCTGTTTCTTAAAAGCATTCATCTGAGGTTAGTCTGGTTTAGACTGACGAGGAAGTAACCAACACTCTTCATGACTCAGATGTTGAAACTGGCTGCAGTAATTTAATCAGCCGTCCCTCCTTTATAAAAATAAACATGTTTAAAAGAGAGGACGAACAACACAGATGAAGAGCAGTTAAGTGAGAGCAAAAGGACATCTGTAAAATGAAGATTGGGAACTAAAGCAAACAAGATTTGATAGAAAGAATATATATATATAAAACAAGTTGAAGAATGGTTGAACAAAATTGACAAGTCTGGCCTGCCTGGGAAATATAAGTGCTGGATCTACCAACATGGCCTACTCCAAAGACTGATGTGGCTTCTCACCATCTACGAAGTGCCAATAACAACAGTTGAAGGGATGGAGAGGAAGTTCAACAAGCATCTTCGAAGATGGTTGGGGATACCCCCGAGTTTTACATCAGTGGGGCTCTACATAAGGTCGGGTCAGCTCCGGCTCCCCCTGTCCTCAGTTGTGGAGGAGTTTAAAGTTGCCAAGTGTAGACTGTCCCTCACATATAGGGACTCCAAAGACCAACTCACCAGGGAAGCAGGAATAAGAACAAGATCCGGCAGAAAGTGGGCCGCCAGCACTGCAGTTAACCAGGCAGAATCTTCTCTGAGGACCAAAGATACCATCGGGAACCTTTGCACTGGAAGGCAGGGTCTAGGAACATCCCATTTCCAGCAGTGGTCAAATTCCACTCCCAGGGAAAAGAGGACCATGATCCAGGATGAAGTCCGAAACCTTGAGGAAGAAGGAAGAAGAGCTAAATCCATCGAGCTCGCAACTCAAGGTGCCTGGACAAGGTGGAACCTTCCCAAAAGAACCATCACGTGGAGTGAGATGTGGCGGTTGGAGCCGTTCCGTATCTCCTTTATGCTCCGAGCAGTGTACGACACCCTACCGACCCCAGTCAACTTGCACAGGTGGGGAATGAGGGAGGACCCACTGTGCGGGTTGTGTGGCGGTAAAGGAACCATGGCCCACATCCTATCAGGGTGCAAAACAGCATTGACCCAGGGGAGGTATAGGTGGCGCCATGACAAGGTGTTGGCACAGCTCGCAGACACCCTGGAGCAAGAGAGGAGAAAGAAACGTCCAGCCAAAACAAAGCCACTGTTGAGTACCATCGCCTTTGTAAAAGAGGGTCAGAGACCAGCCGTCCAAAGCCAAGCCAAGCAGAATCTCCTGCATTCAGCCCAGGGATGGGTTTTGGAGGTCGATCTGGGGAGGAAACTCCACTTCCCAGAGGCGGTACTGTCCACAACCCTGAGACCAGATATCATCATGTGGTCCCTAGAGGGTAAGAAGATCATCCTGGTGGAACTAACAGTCCCGTGGGAAGAGAACTGTGAGGAGGCGGCAGAGAGAAAGAAAATGAAGTACCAACAACTTGTCCAGGACTGCCGGGACAAGGGGTGGACAACATGGCTGATGACAGTGGAAGTGGGTAGTCGTGGATTCCCAGCTCAATCAGCCTGGAATCTGATGACAAGGGTTGGACTAAGAGGCCACGTGAGGAAAACAGCCGTTCGTAGGTTGGGAGAAGCGGCAGAGAGAGCCTCCCGTTGGCTCTGGCATAAGAGAGAGGACACTAGCTGGAAGCCTGGAGGAGGGGGGCAGTGACTTGGCCAATCACTGCTGACCCGCCAACTGGAGAGTGTTGTGGTTAAGGGTTGAAACACTCTAAGAAGGTTGGGGACCACCTGATGACCCCTCCTCCAGGCCAAGGCTTCATCCATTAGAAATGGATTGAATATAGCATCTTTGATGTATGACAAAACTTGTATTTGTGGTAAAATTCCATATTCCTAAAAAATATATATTTATAACATTACTGTATCAATACTGCACTATAACATTAAGGAGGTTCCAACATCAATGAAACATATATATTCATATATATACGCATACATATACACATATATATATATATATAAATAATATACAATATACAGAACTAAAAGAACATCTCTAAAATGAATTAAAGCGAGCTAGAAAGAAAGACTATTCATAACTCGGCTTATGATCATAACTCAGACTGTCACACTGAACATTTCTTGGCAAGTGTTGCATGCTGGGATGGATCTTTAGTCATGGTGTCATGTGTCGATGAGAGGAATAAAAACAAAAACACACGTGAGGAGTCAGAAAAATCCTTAAATTAATTTAATCAGTAATATTTACATAACAGGACCCATCCAACAAACGGTGGAGAGGATACAACATGATTAAAAAGAAATACATTTGAAATGCATTCTGATTCCCGCCTTCCCTTCTTATCCATGACAACGATCGTGTGACACATTTCATGCGTCTTCATTAAAAAAAAGCGGCTATATTATGAAACGAAAGCCCTCAAACTACAACCCCTACATTAATGAAAGAGTACATTTGAAATGGTGACAGAGCCAGAGGAGTGAGAGGGAGGCACGGAGCGTTACCGAAACAAATGCCCTCAGAGAGGAAACAAAACCAAAACAAGCTTAAACCAATGGAGCAGAAATCCACAATTTTATACCGACAATTTCTGGACCAACGTTACTTTCCTTTTATTTATTTATAAAACTGTAAGATTTTACACTACATAAAATAATTGTATTGTATTTTTTTTTTAGAACAATAGAACTTTTTAGACAGTAAAATAGGTTTTGATTGAGGTAATTACATCATGGTTCTTGTACAAAGTAAAAAATAATAAAAATAGATTTTTTCGTTTTTTTTCTCTCCCCTCCTAAAAACACCCAAACACTTTCTATTTATGTCGCCGTCGCGGCTCATTTGTCTCTGTTTGTTCCATCTCCAGAGCATCATGATCAAAGACTTTTTATCCATTTGGTAGAACCGGTTTAATCCCGTCTGTGAAAACGAGGCGAGTGGCGCTTGAGATTTGACATCAGGGAGCCACAGTCCTCTTTGCCCTCGTGATGCATTCAGGGACCAAGCTGGCCAATCCTCAGACTTACACGAGTCTGGAGGCTATGGAAGGATTACTGGTTTGGGTATATTCTCAAAAAAACAACCAGTGAATTCCAGAGTGTGTAGTTGTTCTGGACTGTCTTCCGGTAGCTGGCGGAGAAGCTCGGCTCACAGACGGTGTGTGCGAAGTGGACGTAGTCGTCGTGGTTTGGTGACCGCCCATTTGAAGCCTCGATTTTGGCATTTTTTGGTGGTCCACATCTTGGTTTTCAACCAAAGTGACCCCTATTTGGACTGCGGAGGTGATGTAGAGACGCCATCTACGGCTCTGGTGGAGACCTGTCCATCAAAAGGAAGCTCCGCCCTAAAGCACACCGGCTAAGTGAGTTAAACCCCAGAACTCCTTCTGCTGGACCACATGGACCTTTGGCGTGTAAAAGTGAGATGACAAAACTTCTTGCCGAGATACTTCCGCTTTCAAAAAGGTACAATAGATACAGATGTTCTCCTCACTCACTGCTGAGGGTCTGAAACTCAACAGAGAACCCTGCGTGTCCTAGAAAGGTCATGTACCTGACCATTGACCTTTCTATAGCCATATATCCATAAACAACAGCATCCTCCCAAACCAGAGGATCTAAGGCGTTGAACCTTTGAGACCCTGAAACCAGAGCTGTCCATCTCAAACACGACCCGGGACAGCAGGAGGGGAAGGAGATTCTCACGAGAATCAAGGCACAAATCTGAACATGACGGGATGACTTATTGCCCCTCGGTCACACTTGAGCTGTCAAACTGAACCCAACATGCATCATCACTCCTCGTCCAGCACACGAACAAGTGGAGGCGACTACAACCGCCTTGAACCAGTCAGACCACCAAAACCCTGGGGGTATTATAGCAATATTCATTTGTGAAGGTTTTTTATGAAATATTGAAACATATATAGTGTCAGGTGGACATGATCTACAGTGTTGTTTTTTATTTGATCACAATATTGGGAGCAGGCTCCTCTTGGGCTCTGGAGCCAGAGATCCTTTCAGTAGCCGTCCATCGCCGGCATTGGCAAAACAACGAGAGAATTTCACCAGTTATATCCCCCCCGAGGGATTATGATGTCGTGGCAACACGAAGCATCGACCTGCAGGACTCCGGTCATCGAGCCTCCGTCAATACCGCCAAGGAGGCCGTTATGCTTTCAGCATCATTTGTCAGCAGGATCACGCAAAAACTACCGGCGATATTTCCATGAAACTTGGAGGGCGGTGGCATCGTGGGCACCGAAGAGCCGCCCACCCACTGACCGACAAAACAATTAGTACATTTTAAAGTCACAAATGGGAGATATTAGGTCATACTTTTGAGACTGTGAATCCAAAATAATGACAATTAGTGTTATTATTAGAAAAATATCTCACAAAAAAAGTCACAACTTTAAATCTAACCCTGGTTTGCATCTATAATGTAATGTTTTCTATTCCTAACAATATACCCTTCTGGTAACTTTTCTCACGGACAGCATATTCCATAGTATTCTCATGTAGTATTCACTGCCCACCACCAGGACACGAGGTATGAGCCGTTCCACAACTTGAACCCACGAACATGTACGGAGCCAACACCACAGGACTCTGAGGGGGGGGGGGGGGGAAGTAGAAACAGTCCATATAAAGTCTATTTAGGGGGAAGTGAGATCTGATTGGTTCCTATCGGCTGTCCCTCAACCTGTGTGCTGGTTCACAAAACCTCGGCCTGGTAGGCCATCATGGACCAGCCTTCTCTACCCAGGTGTCCAGTAACGACATGGGGGATCCAGGGTCAGAGGCCAGCACCACTTCATGTCCCTGGACCATCTTGAGCACCTGAAATATATATATATAAATCAAACCACATCAAAAACCGCATTCATAAAGAGGTCACGAAGCAGATTAATCGCAACCGAACTCCGCCGGTCGCGCCGTAGCTGAGGAAGTGCTGGGAAATACTGCTGAGGTCAGCTAAGCTGGTAGCGGCTGCAGAACACGCAGAAACACAACGCCCCCCACACACACACACAGGCGCTCTAAGCCTCCGATTTGATTCCTCGGCGTGAGAAGTGAGAGCTGTACAACATCCTGGATAGCTTTGCGCAGCAGACTATGAAATGTGTTGCATCTCCAAGGAAATGTTTTGTCACGACATCCAGTTTGAAAACCCACTTTATGTAATCCGTCAGAAGGTCAGAGGTTTAAATTTATTTCCCAGGTCCCAACATATGTACTTAACTAGATACGTCTGATGGGTTCATGGTGAATAGAGTAACAGAGTGGAACCAGGTGGTTCTTCTAAGGAGCTTCTTCTTCTTCTTTTTTCATCCGTGAAAACAGGCCAAAGCAAAGGAGGCTTTGTTGTTGTGACGCTCGTCAAAAAAAATAAAAATCAGCCCCGCATAAAACACCTGCTCCAACGTCAGAAACACAGCAGAGAAACAACACTTTGAAAATGGATGTGTTCAACCCTCGGCCAGAAAGCCACTGAATGTCTTTAAGGCGTCCCTGTACGGTGTGTGTGTGTGTGTGTGTGACAAGGCTGTACTGTGACATATTGCATAAATCACCACCATCACCACTCTGGTGTTAGAATTACCATCAAACCTAAAATCGTATTAGCATTCTTTGTTATCGACAGTTAGGACTACGTCATCCCCGACAGAAAAGAGAACATTAAGTGCAAGTCAACGGGTATATCCGTGTGTGTGTGTGTGTGTGAGAGCAGCCCTTAGAGGGGCGTCTGTAGCTGTGTGTATTGCTGTGGCGGCGGGGAGGAGGAGGTGTTGGCCGCGTTGGCCAGCTGGGAGGAGGGCGAGTCGGAGAGCTGCAGCGCCTCCAGCTTCTTCAAGTACTCGTCTCGGAGGGCCAGCAGCTCCATGTAGCGCTGCTCCACCGGACTCTGCTGCTGCAACACACACACACAATTTAAAGGTCTCAGATGTAGGTTTTTTCGGAGCGCTCTTCCTCGGTTGGTTGCGAGTAGATGAAACGTCGGCCCTACCTGTTGCCGTATGCGCGGGTTCCAGCGGATGTAGTACGTCACCCACAGCTCTAGGTGGCGCATGCTGGCGACGGGGTACAGGACCCTGCCGGACTCGGGGGTGTAGAAGGGGTTCAGATACATCTCCATCCGGCTGTTGACCAGAGACCACAGGGACTCCGTCTTCGACCGCACGTCCTGCTCAACAGAGGGGATAGGGGGGGAGGGGTTTATGGGATGCAGCAGAAGAAGAAGAGTTGGAGCATTGTTGAGGGCCTCCGGGTCTTACGTGCTGCTCTCGCGCGCTCTGGCAGTTGTAGAGGAAGGTGCCGAAGCGGCAGCTGTAGAGGTGGTCCAGGATGGTCAGCAGGAGGCGCTCGTTGAACTCGAAGGCCGTCGGAAACTGAGAGGAGAGGAAGAGCGAAGAGGAGGAGCCACGTCACAAAGTCTGCCTCAAGAACACAAGTCGCTCGTATTTCACGGGGCTCATAACCGATAGATTTCATTGTCTCCGTTCTGTTCACAAATCACACAACAGGAGTGTCCTTGTGAGAGGTACATGTACTTTGTTGTCACGGTAACGTACGGAGAACCATTGCATACAACATTATAGATGCAAGATATCACATGGAGTTGATAAAAGGTTTAGTGTTGCATATTTATTGTTCTCATCAGCAGCGGTGATGTGAGCTCACGGTCTGTTCTCCAACAGACGGACCACCTGGTACTGAAGGCCTCGTTTCACGTGGAATAAACAGCCATTTAGAGTTGGGTCTGCCGTTGTGCGGTGAACACGTTACTGTGGCCCAGTTCTACCCAGTTTCTTGTGACTGAGCGACCCGATTGTGCCGAGGCGGTGAAAGCAATGCCACAAAGTGCTCGTGACGCACATGGTTAAACTTTAGAATATTAAGATTTGGGCCGTTTAATTGTTTTTTTTCCGTTGAAAGATGCGATTGGTTGAGAGGGTGTTGACTCATCACTGAAGCCTCGGATTTACATATTTATAGACAGTCGTTGCACCGACAACCTTCCGGCTGCTTTAAATAGTCGACTCAGAGGCTTGTTTGTGGCACAGGATTTAAATTGGAATAAACCTGAATTCCTCCCTTAAGCAATAGATGAAGAACATCGGATGCAATCTGACAAATGGAGGTGAACCGCCCCTCAGGATTGACTCAGACGAGTTGAACAAACCTGTTTCGTCATCTGCCACACGCAGTCGATGAACTGGAGGAAGACGGGCGATCGGTCCTGATCGGCGTGGTTCTTGTCGCCGTGGCCTATCCTCTACACACACACACACACACACGATTAACGGATATCTGAGAGCGTATTTCTCGCAGTAAAAAAAATCCATCATTTTAAAAGCATTGCTCACGGAGGCAAACTTGTGGCCAAAGCTGATCCATTCCTTCTCGATCAGCACCTGAAACGACACACAGCAGCACTCGCTGTCATTTCACCACGGCTGACATCCAATCACGTGTAAGCCCACAAACGGTTCTCTGGTGATCCGGTGCTCGGCGGTACTGACCTGGAAGCCCCTGAGCGTGCGGTAGTGGCTGTCCAGCATCAGCATGGCCAGCGAGGTGAGCTGGGCCGTGCGGTCCCAGCCGTCGCTGCAGTGCACCACCACCGAGTTCCCGCTGGAGACCTTGTCTGCTACCTGGATGGCTCCCGACAACACCAGCTGCACACACACACACACACACACACACACTTTAGTTAAGACCACGAGTCAGGAAGAAATCCCAGATGACATCATCATTGTTTTTCCCGTCACCTTGATGTGTTCCAGCCAGTGCGTGGACTCCAGGCTGGACAGCCAATGAGATTCCTCCACGTTGGGGTAGACGATGTCTTTGAGCTTCTTCAGGGACTCCCTCATGACGTGGATGTTCTGGATGTCCAGGAAGACCAGCTCCGCGTTCTGGTACTCGTCGCCCTCGTAGCCTCCTCCCGTGGCCTGGGGGAGGGGGGGGGGGGGCAGCGCGTTTATTTATCGTTTATTTATTCCACAGATGAAAAAGACAATGGGGCATGGGATTCTTTTATTTCCATTGAAAAGCACAGAGCCAGAGACTTAAAGATATCCCCTCGGGCTCGGAGACATTGTGGCGGACATTTTTACAGACCCATCCATGGTGTCCGCCACAATCTTTAAGTGTCTGGTTCAGTGTTATCGCCCTTTTAAAAGTGAACTGAGCCTCATATTTCCGACCTGGTGTAATCTGTCCCTATATTCATTTAAACCCTTCAGCAATTTGGGATTCTCAATGAAGGATATCATTATTTGTCCAAAAGTGAACGCTTCCCTTTAATCAATTTGACAATAAGAACTCCAGAAAAGAAATTGTAAGTGTAATTCTAAATTAATTAACTGTGCGTCTATATATAATATGATATGAATTTCTCTCCACTAATCACGGAGACAGACTTCGACTCATGTTTTACCACGTTTAACCGTTTCAATGTTCTTGCCTAAACCTTTTTTGACTACCTTTTTATGGGATGATAAGCCAGCATGGGTAAGTAAAGCAAAGCCAACAACACGTCCATCTCAAGGTGGCCTTCCTCTTCCTAAAGTCAGATATTAATACTGGGCAGAAAATATACAGAAAATAATATTAAAGGAAGATAAATGCTGTTCATCTTCTTCCCTTGAGGCTTTGGTGAAAGGGGAATCCTCTGGGTGTGATATCTGAACCGGATCACAACACCTAAAAGAAAAGCTCTCCTCTCTGACCTTGTTGGCCACGGCGTTGACGCTGGGCCGGGCGTCGTAGATGGTGAGCTTGGCTGTGTCGTTGGCCTCTCGGATCACGTCCAGGTAGCGCTCGTCGTCCTTGTTCCTCTTCCCCGACATGCCGACCAGAGGCTGGCTGCAGCGCACGATCACCGCCTGGTTCTCCCGGTGGATCCACGACAGAACCTAAGAGAGCCGAGACCAGACGTCACCCTCAATGTGAATAATACTCTAACTTACACTTTGCAGCTTAAACCATCGATCCACGTACACACACTGCCGTTCAAAAGTTTGGGGTCACTTAGAAACGTCCTTTTTTTTCAAAGCACTGTTTTTATCAATGAAGATAACATTAAATGAATCATAAATACTCTCTCAACATGTTAATGTGTAAATGACTATTCTCTGGTGTTTAATGAAGTCTCTACATAGTGTATAGAGGCCCATCTCCAGTGTTCTAATGGTACATTGTGTTATCGCCTTAGAAGAGTAACGGAGGGGTAGAAAACCCTTGAAAAGCCTTATGTGAGCGCAGCTGAAAACAATTACGCTGCTGAGAGAAGCTATAAAACTGGCCTTCCTTTGAGCCACAAGTTTGAAGAACAAGATTAATATTTACAATAAAAATCATTATTTCTAACCGTGTCAATTTCGTGACTATATTTTATATTCATTTTGAAATTAATTTTATAAATACAAGTGTCTGGGTGACCCCGAACTTGTGAACGGTAGTGTATGAAGAGTATGTTTGAGCATCAATTCATTCATTTATTTCTATCTATTAACGTCAAGCAGGCAGCTCACAGCACTACCTAACTACTGAAAGTACCACTACCACGACTACAAGGCAAATAGTCGTTTGCTTCTATTTCAAATGTTCAGAATGTGAAACACAGCTCCTTTAGACGGAGGAGATGTCACATGATTAGTTCAAACATCGAACTGTGATGTGCTGCAAACCAAAATGCGCAGTATATCTTTAAGCATTGTATGTGCATATGTCTGTGATCTATTTTGCCATCCAATCCCACAGAGCAATACTGTCTGTGCATCCTTGAAGATGATGGTGGAAACGTGTACCGGTATGCGTCCTCGTGACCTGAAGGCGGCGACCCTCTTGAGGTCGTCGTCTGAGCTCTTGTAGGGCACCGCGAGCACCGTGGGGTAGGTGTCACACAGCTCGTAGCTCTTGTTGAACACTATGCGCCACTTGTCGTTAGGCAGTCCCTGTAAAAGACAAGCGTCGCCATCGGTTACGGCCTGAAACACAAGAGGACGTCGCAGCGGGAGCCGAGGGGACCGGCGTGAAGGGATTGCTGCTCACCTGCCGCCTGAACTCCTCCATGGGCTTGTAGATGTCCCAGCCTTCTGTGGCGTACTTCTCCTGAGTCACGTATGCAAACAGCGGCTGGACGGAGGCAGAGCAGGAGACTTCAACCCTTTGGGCTCGGTGACCCGAGGACACAACACAAGGTTCTCAAAGGTTCTAAAAGGTTCTCTAATGGGGACGTGACGCCCACCAGTGGGCTGTCACGTGTGTGTTGATGTGTTTTGGTTTTCATGTGTAGCTAACATGAGTTTACAGTGAGCACACGTTACGGACTGACGAGCCTTTACATGGGTGTAGGCAGGGACGTGCGGTCAGGGGTAAAAAAAAGTTTAAAATTAAAATAAAAAATTAAATAATGATATCAAATTAATATTAATATTTGTCCACCGATCTTTATGTATGATTAATTTCGAACATGTTATAGTCAAAATCGCTGAATTTGCCTATTTCCTGTTCAAACACAGGATGAAACGAGAGTTGAGGCGACGAGTTGAGCCTTACCTCTGATTGCGCAATCCATCACAAACTGGGTTGATGCGATTGGCCCGTGCGGGTTGCCGTATCTCTGCATGTCGCCAATATAATGTTTGCAGATATGTTTATTTGCCCTGATAATCCACAGTCTGGCTAAGGTCTTTAACCATTACACTTTAATGTTTGTAAGTGACATATTTAGTTTTGCTGATGGGAAATAAAACCGCAGTGAAAAGGCGCAGGGTGAGGTGATAATATTCTGCCTCACTGAAGGGGGCGCTAGTGAGCCAACGGGTACTTGTTGTTGCTTCTTCTTCGCAGAGGCGCCAGGCGAGTAAAGTCCGTTTGTTTTTGTATTTTGCTACGTCAGACTGCCAAAATGGAAGAGGATTATATATCTAAGCTTAAACAGTTCTCAAAACTGGACTTTCAGTCAAAAGTGGACGTGATTAACACAGGTAGACCAACGCCGGAGCTAAAAGGTTTGCTTCAAACTTTCTTACCTTTACGTATCTGTAATATGTACCGTGTTCGTGTGTGCGCGTGTGTGTTGTGTGAAGAATGCTGATGAGACACGAAATAACCAGTAGCCAATTGAATAAGCTACCCTTTTGGGATTATATATTTGTAAATCTGACACTAAAGGAGTCAGTGCCTCACCAACCATGAACCTCACCGCACGTCACTGGGTGTAGGGTGCGTTGGGGTTTGTAACCAGCAGGGGGCGATGTGGAGCGGTATTTAACTACGGACCAGGTTGTCAGGCAGGAGAAGTGATTTGTTACTTGTTGCGGTCTGTTTGTTATTGTGTAAAAAAAAAAACCTTGACAATGGAGGTGTCAGGTCGAAAATTGAGGTAGACGGTGGAGGTAGAAGTTGGAGGTAGAAGGTAGAGGTGGAAGGTAGAGGTAGAAGATGGAGGTAGAAGGTAGAGGTAGAAGATGTAGGTAGAAGGTAGAGGTAGAAGGTAGAGGTAGAAGATGTAGGTAGAAGGTAGAGGTAGAAGGTGGAGGTAGAGGTAGAAGGTAGAGGTCGAAGGTAGAGGTAGATAAGATAAGATAAGATATATACTTTTATTAATCCCCAAGGGGAAATTAGTTCTCTGCATTTAACCCATCCTTAGTTATTAAGGAGCAGTGGGCTGCAGTGATGCGCCCGGGAAGCAACTGGGGGTTCAGTGCCTTGCTCAAGGACACATCGACTTGCAACAACTAATGGGGAGAGCCGGGATCGAACCGACAACCTTGGGGTTGCAGGACGACCCCCTTACCCCACTGAGCTACAGCCGCCCCAGAAGAGGTAGAAGGTGGAGGTAGAAGGTAGAGGTATAAGATGTAGGTAGAAGATGGAGGTAGAAGGTAGAGGTAGAAGGTGGAAGTAGAAGGCAGCCTCACCAGACCGTGTGACAGGGGGAAGGCGTGTTTGAAGAGCAGCTCAAAGATATCTCTTCTGCTGTGACCTTCCTGCTTCAAGGCAAACCTCAAGTTCCTCATGTCCTATTACACACACACACACACACACACACACACACACACAATGTAAGATACAAGTCCAAACTTCAGAAGCATCTCCTTCAGACTGCAGGTCATTGCTTTCCCATCAAATGCCTCGTGTCCTTCTGGTCACATGACATGTGTTCCTCTGTCCCTTCTGGAGAAGGCTCCTCCTCTTCTTCCCTTTCTGTCTATGTGTACAGATCGTAAAGCCCTCTGAGGGACATTTGTAATTTGTGAGAATGGGCAATACAAAATAAACTGAGTTGATATAATATTATTATTCACCACGTTTAGATACATCTTTAACAGTCCTAATGTAACTACCACATAATCATTATGTCCTTTTCAAAATCAAGTGTGTATATATATATATATATAACACACCTTGCATGTGATGTCCAAGCCGTAGGAGTTTTCTCCTCTGCTCGACGCTCCGCCCATCTTCTCCACCCGACTGATGGCACAGAGAGGAATGTCCAACGCCATCACCACATCCTGAGAGATAGAGGCAGCATGTTCACACACACACACACACACACACACACACACACACACACACACACACACACACACACACACACACACACACACACACACACACACACACACACACACACACACACACACACACACACACACACACACACACACACATAGAGACACACACACACACACACACAGAGACACACACACACACACACACACACACACAGAGATGGACACAGAGACACACACACACACACACACACACACAGAGAGACAGACACACACACACACAGGACTCACAGCATCCGAGCTCTTGAAGTGGAGTCTGTATTTGGTGATCAGCACTTTGCCCTTCACCGCCCCGTTGAAGGGACAGATGTAGATGATGTCTTTGTCTGAGGACAGAGGAACACAGACGGCGTTGGTGTGTTTCTCCACCTTCTCTCTCAAAAGCCTCCACCAGGTGACCCGTCAGGTGATGACCACATGTCGGACTTTCCAGTCAAACTGTTCCCAGTGCGGCAGAAACCACTGCAGCTTTAAGTGGAGACACGTTACACAATAAAACAACAACATTGCAGTCCGATGTCTCGGATGCGTCCGTGTGACGTCTGACAGGCGGCATTATTCCCGTCTGCAATAACAACTCTGCAGACACTCGGCAGATCCTGGAACTCAGTGAGAATCACTCCGGCCGAGAGGAGGGAAGTCCATTACTGTCTGACAGGAAGTTCAGGTGACAAGATATCTCGTATCGAGTGTCGAGTTCAGAGCAGACAGGAAGCGTTAGCTTATGATGAAGACCGGGAGCGGGGGGGGGGGTTGTTTGGGAGTTTTTCCTGAGCCGATGTGAGGTTCTGGGACAGGGATGTCTATGTGTTCAGATTGTTAAGCACTCTGAGACTAATTAGTAATTTGTGAAAATGGGCTAAACAAATAAACTGAATTGAATTCTAAAGCTCACTGATTGGCCGTACGTGTAATTATTAGGCGTCCTGCGTGGCGATTGGTTTAAGTGCAGCGGACGATCAACCAACCAGACTTGTCGGACCAAACCCAACCCGGACCCCCTCCACTACCCAGCATGCCGCTGGCTGTCTGGTCTTGAGGGGCGGACAGCAGCACAGAGAGCAGGACTCCGAGAGAGAGGGGGGGGGGCTTTTTCCCCCTCACGTTTCATTTTTAATGTGAAGTTGTCGGCCATATTGTCGGCCAAAAGAATAGTTTTTTACAGATGCTAATTCAAGGGGAAAATTGCACTTGTTTGTTAAATCTCTGCAAGAACCGACATGTACAACATTATTTTGGGTGCTGTAATTATTTTTGGGCTGAGCACAGCTCCACACTGAGCACCACACGGTCCAGGCCCGTATACCTACTGGTAAGAGGAAGGGAAGTGTGTAGTTTGCTCCCTTTAACGCAAACAGTCGTACAAGAAAACTACAAATATCACAGCACTTTCACTACAATAACACCCTTTGTCCACACACACACACACACACACACACAAGAGACATGACTCACCGATGATTCTCTCCTCGCCCGGCAGCAGAGCCACATCGGCTAACAACTCCATCTTCACAGACTCTCTGGACATCTGCAAACAACAACACACAGAACTGAACAACAGCGCGCACGGCAGTAACACGCTTTCATTTAAAGGGACACGTATGTCACATGTTATCTCAGCGTCGGAAATACACGAGGGCAAAGGGCAAAACTGCACCTAAGAAATATAATGTTGCCCCTGATATCAGAGGGGCAACGGATGCCTACAGAATTTAGATGATTGAATAGCCTTTTGTTTTTGTTGTGTGTGGTGTGTGTCCTATCTGTATTGCCTGTACTAGTTATAGGTACACACAAAATAAATCAATAAATATCATTCTGTATTATAAAAAACAAAAGAAATAAGTTATAATTGTTAAGATGTTTAAAAAAATGTAATAAGAATTAATAACCACGAAGAAATAAGAATAAAATTAAATATGATTGTCCGATTCATGCTTTTTGTTTTTTGTTCCAAAAAATCTAAGAAAACAATTTGAATCTGTAGACTACTGCCTAATAGTCTTATTATTGTCTAATAGTCATATTACTGCCTAATAGTCTTATTATTGTATAATAGTGTTATTACTGCCTAATAGTGTTATTACTGCCTAATAGTCTTATTATTGTCTAATAGTGTTATTACTGCCTAATAGTCTTATTATTGTCTAATAGTGTTATTACTGCCTAATAGTCTTATTATTATCTAATAGTGTTATTACTGCCTAATAGTCTTAATATTGCCTAATAGTGTTATTACTGCCTAATAGTCATATTACTGCCTAATAGTCTTATTATTGTATAGTAGTGTTATTACTGCCTAATAGTCTTATTACTGCCTAATAGTCTTATTATTGTCTAATAGTGTTATTACTGCCTAATAGGGATGGGTATCGTTTGGGTTTTTTCCGATACCGGTGCTAAACCGGTACTTTTAAAACGATACCGGTGCTAAACGGTGCCTGAACCGATACTTTTTTTTAAAAACGCACAATGAGGACATTAAAAACCTCTTTGGCCATATTCCCTGTAGAAGCCGTTATCATGGAGCACTGACAAACAACAGATATCAGACCGTTAACATACACAATATATGTTCTCCATTATATGATGTGATATGTATTGTCATGTGCAGCCTTTATAGGGTTAATCCTGTCACTGTTTTGATGGGCAAAGAGAACAATCAATCAGAGGTACTGAAGATGACACGTGACAAATAAAGTTTCGCTTCTGACAGCGAGAGTTACAATGAAACAAAGTGATGCCCCACGGTCTTTATTCCTCCGTCATTATATTCCCGGTAACACCGGGTATACAGCCGGGACCGCTGGACATCAACACATCTGCTAGCAGACTGTTACGCTCGTAGCTAGCGCTAGCTCCGAGCTAGCTTAAACATGGTTATAATGGCTAATTTATTATTTCTTGGGCTACTTTTATGAATGCAAGACTTGCAATCAACGATACGGTACTAATCTGAGTTAAGGCTGCTCGTCATAATCGGTCTCCACGTGTTCAGGGGGACCGGTAACGGTCTCCCCATCGATCCCAGCCTGACGCTGGTGTGCTCCACACGGGTTCACGTAGTCACACACGGCGCAGCCTCCGCTGTCAAACTTAAATATGAGAGGCTCGTAACCTGCTGACAGGGCGGAGTCACCAGAGAAGTTCACAACAATAGTTTTTTTCAATTTCAATCGGCTCAGGCACCGGAAAGAAGCACCGGAATGTGTGTTGCGTTTCGGTCCGGGTAATACCGGTTGTATTGGAACCGGTACCACATTGGCACCGGTTTCCGGTACCCAACCCTACTGCCTAATAGTCTTATTATTGTCTAATAGTGTTATTACTGCCTAATAGTCTTATTATTGCCTAATAGTGTTATTACTGCCTAATAGTCATATTACTGCCTAATAGTCTTATTATTGTCTAATAGTGTTATTACTGCCTAATAGTCTTATTATTGTCTAATAGTGTTATTACTGCCTAATAGTCTTATTATTGACATTTTTATGACAATTGCTCATATACTGTAAACCTAAATTATTATTTTTGTCAGTTTCAAAAAGTGCCCCCAATTTATTTATGAATACCCCTGGAGTTCAGTCAGTTGGGGCAAGAAATGCCTCCTAAAATATAAGTACATTTCCTCCCCTGCGTTATCGAGAGTTCTTTTCTGTATTTCCAGTCAACACCAGAAACTCTTTTTAAGATGTTGAACCTCCGAGCCGTGACACGGAGGATTTAAGGAGCTCAGCAACTAAACTCACGCCACTGCTCCTCATCCTTACTTGGAATTTGAGCTTATTAATTTAATCATCGTTCCTTCTATTGACATTCGGGTTTGTTTATTCTTCCCCTGAACGGTTCCGTTCAGTGAGCATTAGGAAATATGTTTTTTTATCATTGATCCTTGTTATTGTACATTATGAATACCTATTTACATACTTCATAAAAAGGGAAACCCTACAACTGACTCCTCTTCATCAGGCCTGATGGTGTCGTGTTGTGCGGCTCGTAGGGATGTACCCCAGAGTACAAAGCGCCATATTCATAATGTTGAGATTAAAATGTTTATATTAATACCGAGGCCGGGTGCTTGGAGTGTTTTAAACAAAATGCTCCAAGCACTTCTGGTTGAAACTTTTTCGATACGACCACTGAGCGTCAGCCCCCGGGTCACGTGACCAGCTGGCCCTCTCACTGGCTTCTCATGCCGTGTGAAGTATGAGTAAACGTCTCTCAACCTGAACAGAACCGCGCCGATTCACCTACACTGGAGATGTGTGGGGCCAAGGGGCTGGAGTTGTAGACGGAGACTGGTGAGGCCATCGCTCAGGGAGGGGGGCGGGGCTTCCACAGGCTGAGGAAGACACACACACACACACACTTTTATTCTGTCACTTTAACATTAGACTGTCGGTAAAGATCCATCAGCAGAATACACATGATGCTGCATACTCGCTTTTTGAGTTTTACTCGCTTTTCGCATCACTCGCGCCTTAGAGGGGGCGGGGCGTATCTCTGTGGCTTTACTCCGTGGAAACAGTTATGTTTTTCCTTCATCCAGTTCTACTTTATAGTTGTTGAGGACATCCCACAAACATCTGAACATCCAACGCCCTCGTGTTTGGGTTCATAACATTAATATATATATACACACATGACATCACCCGGAGGCTCACACAGCTCGGTGACTTTCACCTCTAGTCTGAATGTCTCTTCCAGCTCCACTAGAGCAGCAGTTAGATTCACCAGCGGCGGAGCAGCTCAACGATGATTGGCTCTCACAACTCGGTGGCGGGCGAATTTTTTTGCCAAAGTTGAAATATTTTCAACTTGAGGCGAAAGAAGCGAACATTTTTGTCTACCACTCGCAACCACTCGTGTCTCTACGTGGACTTTGCATGGGATCCACTCGTTTGAAAAATTCTCAGCGCTTTTGGTGTGAACGCAGCTTGCGAAACATCAGAACATCTTCAAAACAGCCGCGTGGCGTCAGATGAGAGCTCGCCATTAATGCGGCCATCAGTCAGTCTGCACTTTGGATTTCTTTACCAAATTGGTGGCAACGCCGTATGAATATTACATGGCACGATGCCTTCCTGGGAGTTAAATAACGTGGTGTAATGGAAAGAGAAAAGGGCATTGCACTCGTATGAATAATTGATGCCATTAGAGGTTACTGAGGCTGACCCTGAAGCGGAGACCGTCGCCATGGCTAATCATTGTTTTTTTTACATAAATGTTTTACCCCGTGAAATATGGAATAGTATTGGCACGTTAAACACGCAAAGTTATTCTCACGGCTCTGTTACGAGTCTACGGACTCGGCGCTGACCCAGGTTCTGAAACAGATCAATACAGAACTATAACGCTGCCCCTGACATCACGAGGAGAGGGGCAACTAATGCCCCCATCGTTTAGATAATGTAATAGTGTTTTGTTTTTGTTCCGTGTTGTGTATCTACATTGCCTGTACTAGGTAGGTACACAAAACAATCTAATAAATATTATTTTTATTTATTCAATTGAATTGATAAGTCGTTTATAAATGTAATAATAATAAATAACCACAAAGAAATAATAATAAAATTGAATGTGATTGTCTGATTTATGTTTTCTGTTGTTTAGACTCCTGCCTAATAGTTTAATTACTGCCTAATGGTGTGTTCACACCGGACGTTGAGCAGCTCCGCTCGTCATCGTCCTGCCGGTTGAAAAAATTGAGGAAAAGATTATTGTCGTAGTCTGTGGGCACCCCGAACTTTACGATACAACTCTTTATGCTTACCGAAACCGGAGCGATAAAGATGAAGTGTGGAAGAAGGTCGGAGAAGCCGTGGGACTACCTGGTAAGTTTTGAATGTATGTATTTGCTTTTATTCTCGCTATTTGTTGTACTTTACTATGAACCAACCGCCGGCATATGTGTTTTCATGGCAGGAGATCTGCCGCCGGAGGTGGAAAAGTCTCAGAGACACGTATCAAAGAGAGAAGAAGAGAGAGAGAGAGAGAAGCGCAGTGGGAGTGCAGCTTGGTCCACTAAAGTGTAAGTAGTCTGCGGTCCTGTCGTTCCTCGACCCATTTATTACTCCGCCCCCGACGCGTCTGGTGTGAACACACTTTTTTCGACGCGCGTCGAGACTGCTGCGTCAGACGCGTAGAGAATTTTTTCGACACGTCCGGTGTGAACGCACCATAATAGTCTTATTATTGCTATTTCTATGACAATTGCTCATATACTGTCAGCCTAAATAAGTATATTTAGTTCAATGTTATTTCACAAGTTTCAAAAAGTGCCCCCAATTTCTTTTTAAATGGCCCTGGATTTCAGTCAATGGGGGAAAAACGTGCCCCGTAAAAATGATGTAAATGTCCTCCCCTGATGGCAGGTGTTTTATTGTGTAAGCTGGTAGAGGCCACAGTCCTTGTGACCATGTGTTTATAAGCCCACAAAGAACGGGCTACCGCTGTTATTACTTTGGATTGTTGCACCTTTTGTAACCGTTGTCTTTGTTTCCATAACAAGGAAAACACCTGGAAGTCTGTTCGGTTTGTTCTCGTGTCTCATTGGGACTAAACTTGACTTTAATGTCGTGTCACGGACCTTGAAAGCTTTTATAAAGTGAACAGCAGAAAGACGGCTCGTAAATCCAGAGCCGGAAGGTGAACAGTCTCAAGTTTACTTTTAACTTAGACGTTATGAACGCTGCGTCACAGAGCTTATATACTGCTCCAAAGCTGATCTGCACCTTTTAATGATACCTTTTAAATCTACATATTTTTAGGGGGCATTTTTTGCCCCCACTGATTGAAATCCAGGGGCATTATAAATAAATTAGAGGGAACTTTTTTGAAACTTGTGAAATAACATTTAACCTTATTTAGGCTTACAGTACATGAGCAATTGTCATAAACATGGCAATAATAAAACTATTAGGCAGTAGTCTACAGATTCAGAGTATTTTGTTATTATACAAAACATAAATCAGACAATCATATTACATTTTTAAACAACTATAACTTATTTTAGTTTTTTATAATACAAAATTGTATATATATATTGATATATATTAATATATCAATATATATATTTATGTGTACAGTTCAGGCAATACAGAGGATAGACAAAACAAAGAACAAAAACAAAACACTATTTAATGAAATAATTATTAGAGGAAATTACAGGGGTATGTGTTAGTAAATTAGCATAATTATTGGAGGAAATTACAGGGGCATGTGTTGCCCCCCTCCTAGTGATATCAGGGGCAACATTACATTTCTGAGGGGCAGTTTTGCCCTTTGCTCTGGTGTAGCTCAATATTACATCAACATGGTCCATACATGGCACCACAATGAGGCCATTACTGCCATATGCATCATCAATAATGAACCAACTAGTCCTTCTCTGCTTACTGAGCGCACACATAAAGGTAAGGGGAGTAATAGGTGTTCAGTGTACTTGGGGGGGGGGGGGGGGGGGCAGTAACAGCTCATATCCATGTGGCACCAGATCCAAGCTGTCGCTCAGCTGTAGCCATGGAAACACCTCTATATCAGAAGTCTAGAGGGGATAAACTCTTCTTAAAGGGCCAGAGACCTGTTGACTTTAAGTGGGAGCAGCAAGTTAGCGGGCTAACTTTTGAATTAACTCTGGATTTCTTGTACAATGAAGCTGGCTCGCATCTAACCGAGATATACACTACCGTTCAAAAGTTTGGGGTCACTTAGAAATGTCCTCATTTTTCAAAGCACTGTTTTTTCAATGAAGATAACATTAAATGAATCATAAATAGACTACATATTTAATGTGTAAATGACTATTCTCTGATGTTTAATGAAGTCTCTACAGAGGTGTGTAGAGGCCCATCTCCAGTGTTCTAGTGGTACATTGTCTTATCGCCTTAGAAGACTAACTGAGGGGTAGAAACCCCTTGAAAACCCTTTTTATGTGAGCGCAGCTGAAAACAGTTATACTGGTGAGAGAAGCTATAAAACTGGCCTTCCTTTGAGCTACAAATTTGAAGAACTCAATTAATATTTCAAATAAAAATCAGTATTTCTAACCTCGTCAATGTCTTGACTATATTTTCTATTCATTTGATAAATAAAAGAGTGAGTTTTCATGGAACTTGTCTGGTTGACCCCAAGCTTTTGATCGATAGTGTTTATGTGTGGTGAGCTACACTTCCAGACGTCAACCTCCAGCTCCGTAGATTAAAGCTCCGCCCTAAATCACACTCTGCTCTTTATCCTGACTTGTATGGGGGTTTTGCCAGGCTGGTTTAAAGACAAAACAAATTGCAGGGAGGAGTTGTACCAACTGTAGCAGAGATCTGCGGATCGCTGCAGGCGACAAGCTCTCCTGAGGCTCACAGCGTGACCCGGCTTGTCGTTTTCCCGAAGGATCGAGTGCCATAAACATAGGATGCTACATTTTCCCACAATGCAATTCAACAGCAGATCTTCATTTGGCCCTCCCTGCTTGGCGGATGCTCACAGGTTAAATACCCAGCTTTCTATTAAATCTCCAGAGCGCAACTGCAACTCAGAAACACCATTTGAATTGAGAATATTGCAAATATGTCAGTCAAAAGAAGAGACAGAATGTTGGATTTTGGAAAGGTTAAATCCTATTTGAATGAGGTTTGATGAATGTGTTCAAAACAAAAGTTAGAAACCATTGTTTTATTCTGCTCAGAGTGCTACACAATGAACCTTTGTGAACTTTAGGAGGGGAGAGGGGGTGAGAAACAGAGACACAGAGGACAGTTGGTGATTAAGAGGGCAAGACTTCTCACAGAGAGAAAGTTGAAGAGAAGTGAAACTGAAACATGTTGAAATCATGCCATGTGATTTTAGAGATTTTAATTCATCCACTGCCACCAAAGACAAATATAGAAAAAGACAAAAAACAGGTTCACTAATCGGGAGCGATTGATTGAGATTAGATAAAAGGGAGGCTTTTGGTTTTGTGGCTCACGGTGGAGCAAACACACCCTCAGAGGTTTGTGGTTGTGGACAGAATATTGATATTGAGTTTCGGCTCGCAAGAGAGAGAGGATCAGGTATTTAGCATCAAAGCTCACATTAAGTGAAACTACCAGCATTGAAGGCTTCCTCCTTCTGGGAAAGCTTGTGGGGCAGCAGGGTGTAGTTTTAATGAGTGAACTAATTATACGCCTGGTGAACGGAGGAAACTAGAATCGCCACTTCCTGTATCTTAGGGCTGGGTATCGGACGTCAACACTGGACACGTCTGTAGCTCTGAGGGTTGAAAACTGTTGAGGACGGAAATCCAAATACATTGTTCTGATAATCTGTAGTATTACTTCAGAACTGGGGATTTTAAACATGAATTCAGATTTTTTTCTTTTCTTAAAAAGGAGAACACCCATGAATTCATAACTTAACGAATAGTGTTGGATCAAGTTATTAACTATTTTGTTGTAATTCTATATTTTCTCATTTTAGATTGCATGTTATTCATTTTTTAATTTGTTATTTGTAGATTTAAAAAAAAAAGTATATTCCTCAGTGTTCTTTGTTTTGGTATTTGGCCCTAAAACTCATAGCTTTCCGTGCAGAAAGTGAATCTTCGTCTCACTAACATGGCTAAATTTGGGAGAATCTCCAGAACCTTTGCAACCCAAGATGAGGCCTCCCCTCCACAACCTCTCCATCACCATGGAGAACACCGGGGTGTCCCCATGGTTGTGACCCTGGACCACTAGCTGTCAGGTCGTGGTCCTGGTCTAGGCTCTAGTCTCGAGTTTTGGAATCCACCACTTTGTGTAAGTCGCTTTGGATAAAAGATGAGCTACGTAAACAGAATATAAGGTAAGAACTTATCCGCAAACAATTGAATAATAATACTGCTAAAGTAAACAGCGCCTTGTTTACTGATCACAAAGTGCAAGATCACCATCTGTAATCACGGTAACTTCACATCAAATAATAAAAGGACACTAAAATGTCAAAACGACCAACAAATAAATCAGGTGTCCACATGAACAAATATAGATTAGAGCTATTTCTGTTAGCATATATAGATATATATATATTGCAAAACACACACGCTCACTTCGACAACACAGATTTATCTGTAAAAACTTGATTTTCTCTGCGAAGATCCCTAAAATTGATAATATCGCGATATGACGTTTGAAGTTCGAAATGCTTGTTTTTGTTGAAGGGGGCTGAAAGGCGCGTGGCACAGGGGGTTACACGGGGAGCTCGCGCGGTGCCCACGGGCTCGCGAGCCCTGACAGCAGCGGGGCGGACCGAAGGGGGGCTTTTGTGGGGTTTCGCTCTCTGGGTCGCGCTCCGCGTCAGAACCGGGTCGCGCTCGAGGCTTTATTCGAGCACGCGGACCAGTTCTCACGCGGAGTGGAGAAGAAAACAGATATACCAGAGAACCCTCAACTGAACTTTTCCAACTTAGCCATTCCAACAGACACAGCTGTGGAGTTGCACCAGGAAATAGCGGAGGCCTAGACGCTACGGCGGCTTGTTCCATCCGAAATTCGGGCGTTTTCCGACCCACAGTATACAGAAACCTCCGGCAAGACCCTCCAAAGGACCCCCGATGGGGACTCGGGGGGCCTCGTCGCGGCCAAATGTCTTAACTTACCCGCAAAGTGCGATTCTCCCGAGCCTGAATGTCGGATCTGTTTCCCTCAGACCACAGCAGGAACTTGCCCGACGTCACGTGCCGGGCTGTCATGGCGCTGATTGGCTGGTTGTCAAACTGGAGCTCACGGGGGATGAAGGGAAATGTAGTTTTCAGAATGGGTTGCCATATTACGTTTGTTCCTTTTAGCGTCTGTTTGATGTGACGGTTTTGTCTGTTGATGATCTGACTGCAGTAATAAATAAAATATTCAGTCCACGCAAAATGGACATATTATGATATATATATTTATGTATATATACTATATGTATATATATGTATATAAATATACATATATATGTCTATATATATATGTATATATATATGTATGCATATATATAGAAATACTACATATGTATAAACATATGTATATATATGTGTATATATACATATACAGGACTGTCTCAGAAAATTAGAATATTGTGATAAAGTTCTTTATTTTCTGTAATGCAATAAATAAATAAAAATGTCATGCATTCTGGATTCATTACAAATCAACTGAAATATTGCAAGCCTTTTATTCTTTATTTATTGCTGATTATGGCTTACAGCTTAAGAAAACTCAAATATCCTATTTCTAAATATTAGAATATCATGAAAAAGTATACTAGTAGGGTATTAAACAAATCACTTGAATCGTCTAATTAACTCGAAACACCTGGAAACACATTTTCAAATGTTTGATTTTGTTTTGCTGTTATAAATCTTTTTTTTAACTTGGTCTGAGGAAATATTCAAATTTTATGAGATAGGATTTTAGAGTTTTCTTAAGCTGTAAGCCATAATCAGCAATATTAAAAGAATAAAAGGCTTGCAATATTTCAGTTGATTTGTAATGAATCCAGAATGCATGACATTTTTGTTTTTTTAATTGCATTACAGAAAATAAAGAACTTTATCACAATATTCTAATTTTCTGAGACAGTCCTGTATATATATATACATACATATATATCATACATAAAAATGATTGACAGAAATAATGTGAATCCATCAAAAGCCTTTAAGAGGATTAGAAAGAAAATGTTGGAATTGCATTTCCATCTTGACTGAACTTTTGCCTACATATTGCTTGCAGAAATGGAAAATTATGTAAGAAATGTTTATTAATTTTGTCCTTTTTGTAATTAACATTTTTTACAATTAAATTGCTTTTTGCATTTTCTTTTTAATGTGCTCACAGAACTCCATCTTGGCAGATCGGGAACATTTAAATTTCATTATTGTATTTTAATTTGAGAAAATATAATGCTATTTGCGTTATCCGTTTAATTAACGGCTTCCATTCTTTCGCATCTGTAGAGTCCTTATAGCTCATAGTCGTATGCATGTATGCAATAATAAAAGTGTTATTCATGTATCTGTTCATTATGTTATGTGTTCATAAACAATAGCAGCTTCAGATGCAGGCACTCTCAATTTTATCATAGAAAATATAGACACGCATCACTCTTTTGATCTCAATGTAAAAATGGGGTGTCTGTCCTGTGGCTATATTATGTGAACCCGTCATACCGAAATGGCCACAATAACTAATGTGCAAACTAAGCATAAAAAGAAAGGTTGGAAACAGTGCCACGTTTTCTGTTTTTGAGCCAGGAGGTCACATGTCCTATAATGGGAATTGGGAAAGGACAAATTATTATAATAGTTTTTTAATAATAATAATAATAATCATTTATTTTATATAGCGCTTCTCAAGACACTCGAAGTCGCTTTACAGTTCAGAGTCCAGTAGTCATACACACACAGTCATACCAGTGGTGGTAAGCTACATCAGTAGCCACAGCTGCCCTGGGGCAGACTGGCTACCAATCAGCGCCTACGGCCCCTCCGACCACCACCAACATTCATTCACATCCATACGAACCGGGGTGAGGCTGCGGTGCATGTTTTTATGATGGTGGGGGAAACCGGAGTACCCGGAGGAAACCCACGCAGGCACGAGGAGAACATGCAAACTCCACACAGAAAGGACCCGGAATGACCGGGACGACCGGGATTCGAACCCAGGGCCTTCTTGCTGTGAGGCGACAGTGCTAACCACTGAGCCACCGTGCTGCCCCTAATCAATGTGACTGGTGTCCCATCGTCGATTCCACCAATGGGCACATGTCTCCATACATTACCTCCCACAAGGGGCCCCCTGATGGACGCTCTGAGATCAGCTGTTAGAGGGAGTGAGGGGTTGGAGAGGGAAATCTCACTCTTTCAGAGGATTTCACACCTTCACTCCTAAAAAAAGAGCTTCGCAAGCGTTACGTCATGCCGGGTGATTACATCTCCCACACGTGAATCTTTAAACAACTGTTGCAGCTTCAATGAACCTAATTCTGTAAGTTAATTCAACTTTAATTTGCTTTTAAATTGACATTGAATTGACATTTAAAATTAAGTTGACTGGACTTCACAAATTAGATTGACTTAACTTGGAAAATTGATTAATTGCATACAAAAATATAAGTGATTCACACATAAAAACAGCGTTGCTTATTTTATGCAATACATTTATGCAAAAAGTTTATCAAGTAGACCAAAGCAGGATGTTTTTATCAATGCATGAAAGAAAGAAAAAGAAAAAAATCTGCTTTCTTAGCAGCTCTTATCCTTCGAATTCCTACTGAGAGAAGAGGAACTTCATGGTGCATGGCTGGATTATAAAACAATGGGCCCCTGGGTACTGACACATAAAGGCCCCCCTTGAGACCATTTCTCCTCTTTTTTTTCTTCTTCCAGAAGGTCCTTTGTAGGTCACCTTAAACTGGTAACTTAACACCCCCAGAAAGTACTTCAGTATTTCAGTTCCTCCCCCTTTAGGGGCACACAGGCGGATTCCAGGAGCCCATGACACCGCTGTTGCTAACAGGTGCATTTCGTAAAAGACATCTCGGAATATCCAGGCTGAGAATCTGTGGTATTTCCTTGTTTTTAAATTACTTAATTTCTCCGTTGAAGTATATATTTTTTAAAGAGGTTGTTTCGACTAGCACCGTTTAAAAGACTTGCGTCGTCAATTTTCACACAAAGGTTATGTGTTAAAGCTGCATTCTCTCTACTGACCACCAAGTGGCGACTCCTCTGGTTGCATAGAAGTCTATACTTCATGCGTTAAAACTGCATTCTATCTACTGACCATTAGGGGGCACCTCCTCGTGATGATTTGTATCACAAAGAACTTGACTGTGGTTAACTTTGTTTTTGTTTTATTTCTTGGGAGTTGTTCCTTATCCGATGTGAGGTCAAAGGTCAGGGATGTTGTATGTGTACAGATTGTAAAAGTCCACTGGCAAATTCGTAATTTATGAAATTGGGCTATATAAAATAAACTGAATTGAACTTGACTACTGCATGCTGGGTATGCTTACGTTAAAACCCCAACGCTTCTTTACTCACCAGGTTCTCGCAGTCCTCGTTGAGGGGGACCAACGCCGGGAATCGGTTCACTGCAGGCAGACATCAATTTAACATAAAAATCAGCGGGCCGAGAATAGATCCCTGTGGCACCTCACTAACAAACGTCTTCCCATCGATACATCACTTGAGAACGATGTCTCAGACTTCCTATCTTTGAAGCTGAGATAACAGCATCAGCACCAGCTGCTTTTTGAGGGATCTAAAAATACACCATGCGTTTTTGTTTTTGTGATACAGATCGGAGAAATCACAATAATGTGTGTGTGTGTGTGTGCGCGCTTTATTTATAGTGTGTATTATCTCTTAGTGTATTATAGTTGGTCTGATTGCATGTTTATCCACTTTACAAATTAAAAAAAACACCTGCCGTTCTTACACAAATTTACCCGAAAAAAAGAGGGAGAAATTAAATGGTGTGCTCCTTGTAAGTCTCTGCACGTCCTTTTGATACTGACACACACGCGCATGCACCCACAATGCCACACACACACATGCCCCCCCCCCCCCCCCCCACACACACACACTGAGATAGCGGAAGGGGGAGGGCTGCGGTGATGAGCTGCTCCAGTGGGTCCAGTACGGAGGCGCTTGACGTAGGACCTGGGAGGGGCGGGGCTTGTGGGTTTCGCGTCGAGTCGCCCCTACAGAGCCGGGCGTCTTCCATTCATCACCGGAACTGTGAGAGCTCGTGCATCCAGCCCCGCGGTACCGCCAGTCCAGCCCGTCTCCTCCTGCTCCTCCTCCGCCGCCGACACCAAGGACACCGCCGCCGGCCACCATCCGCGGTAAGACCCGGCAGGGGCGAGAAGCGGCTGCCGGTTATATAACGGCGGTCCCGGTTATGCTTTTTTACGTGAAGGAAAATTACCAGAACCACCAGCATCCCTATGCGGGGGCGGGCGGCTGTGGAGCGCGTGAGGTGCCTATAGGCCTGCGGGGTACATTGTGACGTATACCGGATTCTGATGGCATTGTCTGATGCTCGCGCTCCGGGGTGTTGTTACGTAATCTTGTTTTTTGCGGGGCCCCTCGTGCTGACAGACGGTGACCTTGTGGGATTATTGGTGGGCACAGATGAAGTGCTTCGGCACCACCACGCGCGGCTCCTCCAGCATCCTCCTGTTTCATCACGGGGCTTCTGTTTGTGTGTTTGTGTGTGTGTGTGTGTGTGTGTGTTTGTTTGTTTGTTTGCTTGTTTTCCTCTGACGCCCCTAAACGAACACAAGGCCGAACGCAACGCGATGACATTTGGGTCGTTCTGTGGTCCCGTCTGGTCCCATTCATCCATCCTGTATCCGCTGCTGCTGCTGCTGTACCACACACACACACACACACACACACACACACACACACACACACATAATGAATAATGACAGGAGAAAGTGCAAGACACCAACACTAGACTGTACCTGTAATTCAAACATTTAAACTTCTAATCATGATTCCTATTTGCTATCTGTGTGTGTGTGTGTGTGTGTGTGTGTGTGTGTGTGTGTGTGTGTGTGTGTGTGTGTGTGTGTGTGTGTGTGTGTGTGTGTGTGTGTGTGTGTGTGTGTGTGTGTGTGTGTGTGTGTGTAGTATGGTATTGGACAGTGTGTTCTGTAAATTGGGACACAACAACAGAAACAGCAGCAGCGGTGATGGATGCATGCTGCAGATCTTTTTTAGGCAACATGTCAGTCGCTTGGTTCACATTTTCGAAAAATATTAATAATTGGCGTCAGCGTCCCGTTTTAAGTCAAATGTAAAAATGTCAATATCTCTGAAAACTAAATACCTTTGGACCCCTTTTCCCTCAATCGTCTGACATTTTAAGAACGCAATAAGGAAGATGTATATATAGATGTCGTAAGAGTCATTTTAATCCTGACAATAATCTGCTGCTCGTGGTTGTTGTGCACCGACAGATATGCTAGAGAGGTTCATGTCATTTATGTTAGCTTTCTCTCATTCCAGGCTTCCTGATTGTTTTCACCTGTCATCACACCTGTCTCCTATGCTCATCAGTGTCAGCCCCGCCCCTGATTGGTCCCACCTGTGTCTTGTTACCATGTGCTTAAATTCCCCTGTCTCCCAGTGTTCCTTGTCAGTTCGTCTGGTCTTTTGCCATGATCAGGTCGGGTTATGTTGTGCTCTTGAAAAGTTTTTGATCCCTCACTACGTGAGCGCTTTCATTTTGTTCACTGCAGAACCGAAAAAAAAGTACTTACAAATACTTTATCTCTGCCTCCCGGGTCGTGCAATTGGGTCCTACTTCCTAAGTGTCTGAGATCGTAACAGAACGAACTGACCACATTATGGACCCAGCCGACCCAAGAACGTTTCACGCCGCTCTGTCGGTACAGGGCGTGACGATTTTTCATCACGAGGAAAAACTGGACAAAGTCAGCCGGGAAATACAAGAGCTGAGAGGACGCCAGGCCGGGGTTCAGGAAGAATTATCTACACAGATGCAACAACTGGTTGCCCAAATGAATAATTTTTTCACTCATCAACAGACTGCTCCTCCGGTGACATCATCCACAGCTGAGAATTTGCCTGTCAATACTCCAGCTGACGACCCAGGTCAGGCTGTTTCCTCCCCGTTACGGCTGGCTCTTCCGGAGAGATTTGCCGGAGACTCTTCGAATTGCAGAGCCTTTCTGGTACAGTGTGATCTGCATTTTCAACACAACCCAGCAGCTTTTTTATCTGAGCATGGTAAAGTGGCGTTTATTGTGTCTCATTTAACGGAAGAGCTGCAGCCTGGGCTACTGCAGAATGGTCTAGAGACACCGAACTATGTTACTCATTGGCCGATTTCATAGAGACTATGAGGCGCATTTTGACCACTCATCGCCTGCTACGGAGGCCAGCAGAAGACTGTTTCAAATACGTCAGCTCAACCGTCAGGTGGTTGATTATGCCATCGAGTTTCGTACAGCAGCAGCGGACAGCGGATGGAATGTTCCGCTCTTCGTGACGCCTTCATGACAGGACTTTCGAACCGATAAAGGACCAGCTGGCTCCACTGGAGACACCCGGGATCTGGAATCCTCATCGCTGTGGCCATCCGGATCGATAACCGTCTTCGGAAAGAGAGAGGAGCGTCGACGCAACCGAGATGTTATTCCCAGCTTCCAGAATTCGCCTCGGAGGGTCGCGCCGCCAGCGGAGGATTTCCAGCTCATGTTACCGGACCATCAGAGGACTACACTTCCGAATGACTCCGGGAACCCATGCAGCTTGGAAGAACCAGGCTTTCTCTGGAGGAGAGGCAGCGCCGTCACGGAGGGTTGCTGTTTCTACTGCGCCAGCCGGGTCATCAACTCGCTTCATGCCCGGGAAAAGATCGTGCTCACCAGTCAAAAGGAGGGCGCTGGTGAGCAAGTTTCCCGCAGACTTTCCTCCTCGACCTGTTACTCAGGTAGACATTTGTATTAACAATCAGACCTTTGACCAGGGTGTGTTAATAGACTCAGGGGCTGACGAAAGCCTTATAGACTGGGGCCTAGTCAAACAGCTAAAAATAAAAGCTGTCCCGCTATCTCATCCTGTTAGTGCCAGTGCCTTAGACGGCCGCTTGTTGTTCACAGTTACCCATTGCACTGAGCCCATACGGATTACTATAAATAAGGACCATACCGAGAGCATGCAATTTCATATTTTGAGTCGACTCAGCACCCGATTATTTTGGGGTTTCCTTGGCTGAAGATCCACAATCCTCACATAGACTGGCCTTCAGGAAAGTTAAGGAATGGGAGAGGATTGTAAGGGCAGGTGTAAACTGCAACCTGTTAATGCACCAACAGACTCTAGTAGGATCATTATAGATCACCCTGACTATCCTGATCTACACAAGGTACCTTCCTGTTACCATGATTTAAAAGAAGTGTTTAACAAGTCTAAAGCCTTGTCGCTACCTCCTCACCGAGATTTTGACTGTACCATTGATCTCTTACCGGGAGCCCCCATTCCCAAGGGGAGACTTTACTCGATTTCGAGACCTGAGAGAACAGCAATGGATGAATACATCTCCTCTTCACTCAAATCAGGGATTATCCGTCCTTCATCGTCTCCAGCCGGAGCGGGATTCTTTTTTGTGGGAAAGAAAGACGGGTCTCTGAGACCTTGCATAGACTACAGTCCACTAAATGACATTACGGTGAAGAACCGCTATCCTCTGCCACTCATGTCATCTGCTTTTGAACTGCTTCAAACGGCCAAGATATTCACCAAGTTGGATTTAAGAAATGCATATCACTTGGTTAGAATAAAACAAGGGATGAGTGGAAAACTGGATTCAACACTCAGAATGGTCACTATGAGTACTTGGTAATGCCTTTGGACTGTGCAATGCACCGGCTGTTTTTCAAGCTTTTGTGAATGAGGTTTTGGGAATTCTTGAATATTTCAGTGTTTGTGTATCTGGATGACATACTGATTTTCTCCCCAGACGCTAAATCTCATGTTAACCATGTCCGCCAAGTTTTGCAGAAACTACTGGATAATCAGCTATATGTCAAGGCAGAGAAGTGCGAGTTCCACACAGAAGAGGTGTCTTTCTTAGGATACATAGTCTCACCTAATCATATCCAAATGGATCCTGCGAAAGTCAGTGCAGTATCCCAGTGGCCCACACCAGACTCCAGGAAAAAGGTTCAGCAGTTCCTAGGATTTGCTAACTTCTATAGGAAGTTTATTAGAATTTCAGTTCTGTTGCTGCTCCTCTGCATGTTCTGACTTCTCCTAAGGTTCCTTCAAGTGGACCCCCCAGGCAGATCTTGCTTTCAAACTTCTCAGAGATAGATTCACCTCAGCTCCCATACTCACCATTCCAGATCCCCAGCGCCAGTTTATGGTCGAGGTGGATGCTTCCAATGAGGGAATTGGAGGAGTACTGTCTCAACGTTCTGCAGAAGACAACAAGATGCATCCATGTGCTTACCTGTCGCGGAAGTTGACAACGGCAGAGCGGAATTATGACGTGGGAAACAAGGAATTGTTAGCTGTAAAAGCTGCCCTCGAGGAATGGAGACACTGGCTAGAGGGTGCAGAGCAACCGTTTTAGTCTGGACAGATCACAAGAATCTAGAATATATAAGAAAGGCTAAGCGTCTCAACTCCCGTCAGGCCAGGTGGACACTTTTCTTTAGTAGATTCAACTTCACACTCTCTTTTCGTCCCGGTCTCAGAATCAAAACCCGATGCTTTGTCTCGTCTTTACGATCCCGAACCACTTGCGGTAGAGCCCAAGACCATCCTTCCACTTAACCGGGTGATCGGAGCCTTTTCCTGGCAAGTGGAGTCAGACGTTAAAGAGGCAAATGTCATGAATCCAGCGCCTAGCGAGTGTCCCAACAATCTGCTGTTTGTTCCTGAGGCTCTTCACTCCAAGGTCATCCACTGGGCTCACTCATCTGTGCTTCGTGCCATCCGGGAGTAGCAAGAACAATGTTCAGGATTCAACAACGTTTCTGGTGGCCATCCATGAAGAAAAATGTGGCCGAGTATGTAGCGGCTTGTCCGGTGTGTGCGTGTAATAAGACCTCATCTCAAGTTAAGATGGGCTTGCTCCAGCCGCTGCCGATTCCCCATCGTCCTTGGTCACACATTTCGATGGATTTTGTGACAGGATTTCCCTCATCCAGAGGCAAGACTACGGTTCTAACAGTGGTTGATCGATTTTCAAAGATGGCTCACTTCATCCCATTGACCAAGCTTGCCTCTGCCAAAGTCACCGCAGAGGTCATGATGAATCACGTATTCAGGATCCATGGATTCCCTAATGACATTGTTTCCGACAGGGGTCCACAATTCATTTCCGCCTTCTGGAAAGAGTTTTGTCGACTCATAGGTGCCACCGTCAGCCTGTCATCAGGATATCACCCTCAGTCAAATGGACAGTCGGAGCGTCTGAACCAAGAACTAGAGACTACGCTACGTTGTCTCGCCTCCCGGAACCAGACCACCTGGAGTGACCACCTCACATGGGTCGAGGTTGCCCACAATACCCTTCCTACGGCGGCCACAGGTCTCTCTCCATTCCATTGTGTCAATGGTTTCCAGCCTCCACTTTTCCCTAACAATGAGGAAGAGGTGATGGTTCCATCGGCACATGCCATGATCAGACGTTGTCGCAGAGTTTGGGCTGGTGCTCGCCAGTCTCTTCTCCGAAGTTCAGCTCGGATGAAGGCTGTTACGGACGTTCATCGCAGGGTCGCCCCTCCTACAGTCCAGGCCAAAAGGTTTGGCTCTCTACCAAAGACTTACCACTCCATGTCGCCTCAAAGAAACTGGCTCCGAGATTTGTGGGTCCGTTTCCAGTGCCCAGAGTCATCAACCCGGCCGTGCACGCTTGCAACTCCCAGGACCTTGAGAGTGCACCCAACGTTTCACGTTAGTAGAATCAAGCCGGTGTGTGAGAGCACACTTGTTCCCGCCTCCAAGCCCCCTCCACCGCCCCAGTTCTTTGAAGGGGGTGACGTTTACAAGGTCCGTAAGCTACTGGAGGTCCGTAATAGGGAGGGGCAAGCAATTCCTGGTAGACTGGAAGGGTTACGGTCCTGAGGCTAGAAGCTGGATAGCTGCTTCATTTATCGAGACAAGACTCTTATCCACGACTTTTACAATCAGCCTGGGCCATCAGGAGTTGGCCCTAGAGGGGGGGGTACTGTTGTGCACCGACAGATATGCTAGAGAGGTTCATGTCATTTATGTTAGCTTTCTCTCATTCCAGGCTTCCTGATTGTTTTCACCTGTCATCACACCTGTCTCCTATGCTCATCAGTGTCAGCCCCGCCCCTGATTGGTCCCACCTGTGTCTTGTTACCATGTGCTTAAATTCCCTGTCTCCCAGTGTTCCTTGTCAGTTCGTCTGGTCTTTTGCCATGATCAGGTCGGGTTATGTTGTGCTCTTGAAAAGTTTTTGATCCCTCACTACGTGAGCGCTTTCATTTTGTTCACTGCAGAACCGAAAAATAAAGTACTTACAAATACTTTATCTCTGCCTCCCGGGTCGTGCAATTGGGTCCTACTTCCTAAGTGTCTGAGATCGTAACAGTGGTTCATCTCAGGTGAAACTTCCCCAGTGGACATTAAGACAATCGTTTTATCCGGAATGCGTTAGATCTTACACGTTCATACATTTGCTTAACAGACATCTGAACATCGGATAAAAGAGTCAAATGTTTTTTTAACAGGGATTTTTGGAATATCTCTTTGAATCATAAAATCCTGCTAATAGCCTCATAAAAGAACGAATCACTACCATTTCTTTTCTAAATGAAAAGCTGTATATGAACCAGGCTTCTCAATGAACAGCTACGTGTGAAAGCCTTCAGGATATAGAGAGGAACGGAAGGGGAAACTCAGCTGGACGTCAGAGCTGTGGAGATTTATGGCTCATGAATTGTAAAAACTGAACAGAGTAAAAAGAATTCACTTGTGGATATCACCATTCAGTTGATCACTGACATTAAGACAATTTTTTGGGTTTCAGGTTTACTGACCCTGTTATCGCGAGATATGCAAATGAGGCTTCATCTCATGCTCATTGTCTTTTTGTGACTTTGGGAGAAAGTAGTTAAAATATATACCTAAAAGTGTTTTTAATGTTTTTATTTCTAGTGTGAAACAGCCCAGAAATGCCTAAAAAATGACCTGCGCATGAAAATCAATGTTCAATAAATTATCAGAAAGCTCTCAAAGATATTCAGCGCCCAGTTGATGCCAAACAGAAGAAGGTTTATCATTTTATTTACGACGTCAGTTCACCGCTGATTGATTAATCGCGACAGCAACAACACACACAACACGATGTAATGACCGTTCAACGTGGTCTCGGAGGGTTATGATGAGATTTTAAAATCATGTGTTTCGTGGAGATTGATCTGTGAGATAATGTCTATTGATTGATGAGTGATCAGATAAAAAAGACACTTGGCGTTACTAAACATAGGAAAGAGAACGCAGGCGGGACGATGACTCGGTTTCCTCAGCGCGGGACAAAAGAAACATTTCCTGGTTGTGACATCATCTCAGTGGTCATCGAGACGCATTCGGGTCATTCGGCCTCCAGCTGTTGATGGCTGTTACCGGGCGGAAAGGGGACGGCAGAAGTGTGGACCAGAGCCGGCATCGCTTATGTCAACTGAAGGTTAACATGATGATTCCAACCTGCTGCTAAAACCTGAAGCTAGAGCTAAAAGCAGTTTAGTTTCGGCGTAAAAGTAATCGGCAAGCAATCAGTGTGCAATAAAAAAAAGAAAATATTTTGAAGTATTTGGGCTACTTTGTAATTTACATGGTGTGCGTATAACTTGTGTTGTGAATGTGCACTAGCATGCTATGTAGCACTAGCCTGAAATATTCTGACTGTGTTTGTTGTGTCGGAGTTGACTTGCTCCGTCCCTTTTTACCGGGGATGCATCGGAGGTGACTTGCTCCGCCCATTTGAGCAGGGCTGCATCGGAGGTGACTTGCTCCGCCCCTTTTTACCGGGGATGCATCGGAGGTGACTTGCTCCGCCCATTTGAGCAGGGCTGCATCGGAGGTGACTTGCTCCGCCCATTTGAGCAGGGCTGCATCGGAGGTGACTTGCTCCACTCCTTTTTACCGGGGACGCATTGGAGGTGACTTGCTTCGCCCATTTTACCGGGGATGCATCGGAGGTGACTTGCTCCGCCCATTTTACCAAGGATGCATCGGAGGTGACTTGTTCCGCCCCTTTGTACCGTGGATTCATTGGAGGTGACTTGCTCCGCCCATTTTACCAGGGATGCATCGGAGGTGCTTGCTCCGCCCTTTTTTACCGGGGATGCATCAGAGGTGACTTACTCCGCCCATTTTATCAGGGATGCATCGGAGGTACTTGCTCCGCCCCTTTTTACCGGGGATGCATCAGAGGGGAGTTGCTGCGTACGTGGGACAGCCAAATATCCCAGAATGCATTTCGCACCATGGCGGAGGCGAAAACGCGTTACTTAAAGTTTAAACTTTTGAGATGCTACTGTAGTTATTTAATTTTAGGATTTTTTCAGGCGAAAAGTTACCTGTTGAAGCATCAAATCTGTGGTTGGTTTGTCTCAACAGGATTTTTAAATGATCCGCTGGCTCCGATGTGTCTGTCGCGGTTAAACTAGCGATAATTCGTTTTGGAGGATCTAACGAGGAATCTTTGGTCTCAAAGTTCATTATTTGTCCGCAGACAAGGTTAATAACATTTATAACTTAACATTTTTATTTAGCTTTAACGTTAAACTAGAGCACTGTCTTTTTACTTTGAGTGAATTGTTTGCAATTATATGTATATATACATTAAAATGTGTAGATATACATATTACACCACTCTATCCGCACTGTAGACACTTTATGCCATTTGTTGCACTCTCAGGTTAATATGCACTTAATATTTGCACTAGTTTAGCAACCCCAGATAGTTTATATTTATATCTTCGCATTATTTATAATCTGTATATACTGTATTTATTATGATACTTTCTGTTGCACTTCTGGTTGGATGCCAAACTGCATTTCGTTTCTCTGTACTTGTACATGTGTAATGACAATAAAGTTGAATCTAATCTAATCTAAAAAACAAACATATATGGACATACAAATATACATTAAGATTTAAATTTGAAAATATCATATTTGTTAGATTGTAAAAATACAATACATTCCAGTAATATCATTAGCAACAACAGCTGAGCTGATGACATCATCAAGTAAGTCCGTACTTGGATACTTGGTATTGCCTTACGTACTCATGTGTACGATGTCACGTCTTGTATATTAATTGATTAGTTAAACTCAATCAATCCATTTGGAACTTTTACGCAATCACTTTAAATTTAAAATGTAGCGCGGTAGTCGAGCATATTTCCCGAGTCACGGAGGTTTTCGCAGAAAGAGAATCAAGATGTTTCCAATTGTGCTAAGAACGTAAGTAGATACAGACTCATGTGACAGCAAGACCTCCTCCATTTCTCCTCCTGTAACAGTATCTTCGTCTCAAAGTGCTCTTCTTCATCGGGTAATGGTCCCTTGGAATAGGGGGGGGGGGGGCAGTTACAGTAATGGACCACAGAAACCACTGAAGGTGAGACAATTGTCCGATTCTCCTGATGATCTTTGAACAAGAATCTGATTTGACTGACATTGCATTATGTAAAATACTTTTTAGGCTACATTTCTTTGCAATGTACTCTAGGAATAAAATTCCCCTCACACAATTTGACTATGCATGTGGAAACGCTCCATTTGGCGGACCATCTGGACTCTAGATCTCCTCTTGCCTTTCATCCAACAGAAATGGGACACACCGCACTGCAAAATGGAGACCGCTCGTAGATCCTCGTTAGTGTTCACGGAGACACGAGGCGACATTATTGCACGAGGCAATATTATAAGCCTTTTGTTGCATGGATATAATAAGTATGGAGGCTGTCTGCAGGTGCACTGTCAGCAATCATCACACACACATACACACACTACAGAGATTTGCATTCATTGATTATTTGGCCAGCTGGGGGCAGCAAATGGCATCTGCCATTTTATGACATATTGAAAATAATATAAAATATGTATAATATATACACTCCATGAAAACTCACTTTTATTATCAAATGAATTGAAAATTGAATAGAAAATATAGTCAAGACATTGACAAGGTTAGAAATAATGATTAATATTTGAAGTATTAATTTTGTTCTTCAAAGTTCAAGCTCAAAGGAAGGCCAGTTGTATAGTTTATATCACCAGCATAACTGTTTTCAGCTGTGCTAACATAATTGCACAAGGGTTTTCTAATCAGATATTAGTCTTCTAAGGCGATTAGCAAACACAATGTACCATTAGAACACTGGAGTGATAGTTGATGGAAATGGGCCTCTATACACCTATGGAGATATTTCATTAGAAACCAGTCGTTTCCACCTAGAATAGTCATTTACCACATTAACAATGTATAGTGTGTATTTTTGATTGATATTATCTTTATTGAAAAAACAGTGCTTTTCTTTGAAAAATAAAGACATTTCTAAGTGACCCCAAACTTTTGAACGGTAGTGTACATATAAATATGTGTCAACTGGGGCTGAAGATACATTTTTAGACATTTAAAGCTTCTATTAAGGTTTTCACCAGAAGCTTTGAATGTGTTGTCATATTTTATAACGTAGAGTTAAAGAAAGTGACCCGTTGAATTAAATGACTTGATCTTTTTTTAATTTTAACTTTAACTTTCCCTGAATATTATATATATAATAATAATATTATTATAGAATTATAATATCCCTGAATATCACTCGTTAGTGCAGTTTCTTGACAGCAGGACAAACAAATATGGATTGACGTAGAATATTTTAGTTTTTGGGGACTCACATGATGCAGAAACAAATGATATGCAGACACAACCTCAAATATAACTCTATTCATAATATAATCAATCAAAAAGAAACGTGCAGCATTTAAATGTCGATTTAAAAAATGTAAATGTGTTGTCTCGCATTCGTCATGCTAACTTCTAATATATTATACAAAGATAAAAAGGTTATTATCGGGTCTAACACTAACTATCAATTCTCATCGTCGATTAATCTGCCGATTATTTGGTATATAAAATGAAAGATATTCAGGAAGAAAACAGTTTGTGAAAGTTGACAACTAATCGTCTCAAATGGTGAATACAAATTATGGATGAGCTTCAAAAGGTGATTGGACAAGAGGGTTGTTTTCCTCCTCATCTTCATCCTCATCATCAAACTCATCCCCTCTTTTGACTCACAATTGAAATACTTCCTGTTGTCATGCACGCTTGCACAGCTGCTGTAGGGAGAGGGAGGGAGATAGAGAGAGAGAGCGCATGTGATCTGATGTCCTTTGACAGTTTGGTATTTGGAAGTGAAAGCGTGGAGGCATTATTGTATTAATCATGGACGATAGGGAAAGCACAACATGGACGTCCTATTCTTTTCCACTTTAGTCAACACGGCCCCTCTGTCTTCCTCTCGCCGCGTCGGTCCTCCTCATTCCACACAGGCTTTTCGTTTCTTATGTGTGTTGTCACGCAAGATCTAAAGGCCGGAGCTCTAAGCCCGGCGCTATCGTGACAATCTGATGGTGTGTGTGGTCATGTGACGTCTACCACGGCTCGTGTGTGTTCTCGGGTTCCTACCTACCAAGGTGTGTGTGGTCATGTGACATCTACCACGGCTCGTGTGTGTTCTCGGGTTCCTACCTACCAAGGTGTGTGTGGTCATGTGACGTCTACCACGGCTCGTGTGTGTTCTCGGGTTCCTACCTACCAAGGTGTGTGTGGTCATGTGACGTCTACCACGGCTCGTGTGTTTTCTCGGGTTCCCGCTAGCTACCAAGTTGTGTGTGTCAAATGACTATTGCTGAGCTGGCATGTCTTTATCTACTAACATGACCTACTTTTGGTACTTTTATATTTTAATGTTCTTTGAGGACAGCTTTATATCCCCGTTTTATGGCCTTTGTCAGGTTAAACTGTTTGTAAAACATTAAACAAAGCGAATGAATGTTACAGAACTTTCTCATATCGCCCATAGTTACAACATGTCGTTCGCTCTGGCTCTAGCTAACGTCAATCTCTGAACACTGCCACGGACAACTAACAGAAACAGAGTTCCATTCCCAAAATCACCCAATCTGGCCGGATCGGTACTGAGCACGTGCAAATCTAGAATCGAATCGGCTAACTCGTTAGGACCAGGCGGCAACCTCCCGTTCCAAAGTGTCTTAACATGTGCATTCTTGCTCTGATTGAGCAGGGGGATGACTCCTCTGGTTGTGTAGAAGTCTATGCTTCATGTGTTAAAGCTGCATTCTCTCTACTAACCATCAGGGGGCGACTCCTCTGGTTGTATATGTGGTGGAATAAATGTTCCGATGCCTTGTGAGAAATCAAAAGTATTTTAAGCACGGTGGTCTTATCACACTTTATTAAATAGTAACAAGTTCACAAATGATCCGAATGTGAGCCAGGTACAAACAAGTGGACAAGTGAGTCAACTCGACAAATAAGTCATCAGACAAATAAGTAATCACACAATCAAGTCATGGAAACACCCAGCTGAGTGGAGCAAAATCTGAACCCTCCGAATGAGAAGTCTCAGACTTAATGCTGCCTTCTTGGTTGATTCTCCTCTTTATACACCTCGCCGAGATGTACACATTCCAGAGTCCATCTGTTTCCCCTAAAGAGGAAGTGAAGACCCCTGACGGCCCTGTTTATTCTGCAACCCCCCAACATTTGAGTGACCTTTCCGGTTGGTCCATCACCTCAAGTCATCGGTTTGTGACCTTTTCACATGACCCCACACAGGATTAGATTACCCCCCATAGACATTTGGGAGAGACAACTGTTCACACATTTTCTCCTACAACAGTATAGAAGTATATGCTTCATGTGTTAAAGCTGCATTCGCTGTACTGACCACCAGGGAGTGACTCATTTGGTTGTATAGAAGTCTATGCTTCATGTGTTAAAGCTGCATTCTCTCTCCTAACCCCCAAGGGGAGACTCCTCTGGTTGTATAGAAGTCTATGCTTCATGTGTTAAATCTGCATTCTCTCTACTGAGCACCAGGGGGCGACTCCTCTGTTTGTTTAGAATGCTATATATATAATTTATTCTCAGTAAACATCATAAACATGAGTGTATGTCTCAATCTCTAGTTTTTAGTCTTCTTCAATACAGCGTGATGTTCATTGAGTAAATGATGATCCTGTCAAAAATAGACCATCGAGTGGAGTATGATTTAGGGCAAACTTACTGTGATTTACAGGTTGTATATGGCGTCTCTTCTACATTCCAAATATGATGACTTCCGTTCATCGACGGTGACAAAAACAAGATGGCGACGGCGAACCCTGCAGCTTCAAAACAGCGGTCCACAATGCATCTCTGTTGGGAGTTGCACGTGCTCAGTGGCGACCAGGCAGGGTGTACGCATCTGGCAGCGAGTAACATCGGTTATATGTATACGAGCTGATGAATGATGGCGCATAGACCCACACTCGCCGGTACCGTGATGCATCTTAGGCTGTATATACTGTATGTATGTTGGTATCCTTTTTGAGGTGTTGCATTCTGGGTTGTCTGTGGCTTAAGAAGGACATCTAGCTCTAGAACATATGTGTCAAACTCATGGCCCGCGGGCCAAATGTGGCCCGCCACGTCATTTTATGTGGCCCGTGACGGCATGAAATAAATATGATGCCTTTTCTTAAAAAAGGGAGGAAAAAAATCGTGTGCTTTTATTTTGAAGGTCATTTTTTTTGCAGCGGACTGCGGTCTGTTCACGCTCCTTCATGCTGCGTTCACGCCAGAGGAGAGGCGAACCCTTGTGTTGCTTTACTAAATGTACTCGCGAGTTCAGTCGCCGGACTATTTGTCACGTTTTCTTCACTCGCGCTTGAAGCGCCGGAGAGGGGGCGTGGCTTATCGTGGCATATAACAGTTCGTTACCACCGTCCACCACGGAAGAAATACACACTCTTTGTTCTGTTGAGAAAGTCCCACACACGTCGGACCATCAATCCCTCGAGTCTGGGTTAATAATATTAATATTACATATTATATTATCCGTAGCCGCACGCAGCTTCTCCAGGAGCTGCGTCTGGATGACGGCCGCTTCCAGACGATCGATATCCTCCGTAATTGACTGTAAAAGGGAATATTACTACATAGTTTTGTTGTGCATAATGTGATATTCTGAACTCTCAGGTTCAAACTGCACCATCTTTTCATTAAATACATTTGAGAAGTTACAAATGTCCCTCGATTTAGGTCTCAGCTTGTCATTCAGGGGTGATAGTGCGTCCCAAAGCCAGACCAGAAGAGAACCACAGCCCAGATCAGTGGAGAACCACTGCCCAGACCAGTGGAGAACCACAGCCCCAGACCAGTGGAGAACCACAGCCCAGACCAGTGGAGAACCACTACCCAGACCAGTGGAGAACCACAGCCCAGACCAGTGGAGAACCACTACCCAGACCAGTGGAGAACCACTGCCCAGACCAGTGGAGAACCACCTGTCTCAACTGTGACAAAGCTTTTAACAAAGTTAATGTAATAATGTTTGTTTGATCTTTGATAAAGTAATGTGGGTTAAAATAAATATAATGAAATTAAATAGATTTATTTTATAATATTCAATACATTTGCATATATAGTTATACATTTATATAAGTACACCTAAATAAACAATAAACAAATGCAAAGACAGTTATTTAACAATATGTTCTGGAGTAGTTAGAATTATACCATGTTAGTGACAACCGGCCCTTTGAGGGCAGCCATGAGGCGGATGTGGCCCTCGGTGAAAATGAGTTTGACACCCCTGCTCTAGAAGTTCTTCAAATCTGTTCCCAGTGTTGTGTTTCCCAGTGGAACGTGCCGGTTACTGAAGGCATCGTGATGGTGAACAGCCAGAGAAAAGCCATGTGACCAATTCAAGAGGAAGAGAAGAGGCTCCGAGGACCGGGATAGGCGGCGCTCCAGTTTGCTGATGCGTTCGTTTGCCAACTCATTCGAGCGGCGCTTTAAAGGCTTTTGAGGAACTATATTTTGGTTTGACGAGAAATCTTTTAGAACATTTCTGGTGTGCAGAATTTCAGCAGACTGACGTCATGTGGAACCGTTGTGGGGACAAGCGAATAAATCTGCCTCTAATAGCACATGTGACCTTACAGTGAGTGTAAAGTGTGTGCTACACATATACACACATGCACACACACTGCGTGTCGCACTACGGGGACCTTGGAGATTAATGACTGTATAGGTGCTGCAGTGCAGAGGGGAGGTCAGGGGAGGAGGACGAGAGGAGGGAGGGATAGATTTAGGAGGGGGGGGGGGAGCAGGAGGAGGGAGGGGGGGGATGGAAGGGAGGATGGGAAGAGAAGGATGGTGGGGGGGGGGGGGGGGGTGGAGGCTGGAGAGCCGGGCTGAATGAAGTGTGAATAGGGGCTAGGAGGAAGTGAGGAGGGTTGGGACTTAAATAGAAGGAGATGAGGAGGCCAAAAGGAGGCAAGGAGGAAGTGGAGGAGTCTAGAAGAAGACGAGGAGCAGGTGGAGAAGAGTGTTGCAGCTTTATTGTGTGCAGATAGGCTCGCTGGGCGCTCACTCTGCCTCCCTGAGAAACAACACAAAGCCCTCATTTCATCATATTTATTACACCCGCAGCTGTCCGTGGGTGTAATGACACTCAATGTAATCCCCGCCCATCCCCCCCGCACCCTCCTCCTCCCTGTGACCCTCATTTTATTGGGCAGGCAACATTCATTCACAAGCAGTTTCATCCCACGTCAGAATCCAGATTTTTTAAAACAAGAACCTGGCTTTGAGCAGAGCCACTCGGGTTCGGACGGCCATTTGTGCGCTCAAGTTTTTTTTTAGAGGGTATGTTTTTACCCCGGGACAAATAACAGCAAGATAATGAAGGATCAATGGATGCTCACAGCAGAGTGTTGTCATACCCAAAGATAATGCAGTCCGATGCGGAAGTGAAAAACACCCTAAATTAAAATGCAAGAATGGTGATATTTTAAATTGTGAGCAAATCCCAAACCGACGAAGTGCCATAAAGCTCCGAGCTATTCAAACGCAAAAATGAGCATCCTGGTCATTTTTAAACTAAACTAAACTAAACTGCTTTGTCAAACACTGAAGAAAGTAGTTTTTAATGTAATTTACAAGTGCAACCATAATCCAGGAGAAGATGTAGTTTATTTGGTTGACAACGTGTAGAAGATGGGGCTTCAAGCCACATTACTGCAGCACCATAATATTCATCAGAGCGCCACATTTGTATTAATCTGCATCTGATAGTGCCCAATAAGTGCCCTATTGCCTCCTTGTGGCCTATTCTAAGAAATTGTGAAGCCTTTAATCTTTACAATCTGCAACCTCGGCGCTAGAGGCCACCAATTCCTACACGCTGGCCTTTAAAGCAGCAGGGAAGCCCACTAGGATTCACATGTTTATACCTCTATGTCCCAGTCAAGCTGAACATGTGAACACTGTGCCGCATGGCCACCGCATGGTACGGCACGGCTCTACTCAGCTCCAAAGATTATGGACAGCACTTGATACCTGACCTTTAGACCCTGTTGGGGTTCCAAGTGAGCTGAGCTGATACCAGAAGACTTAAAACACTGCAGGTGACTGATTGGTTTGGACATCCGCACTAACACGCCACTTTTAACAGCAAAAACTATTTTTAGGATTCACTTGATCAGATGTGCAGCATAATATATATATAGCTCGTCATTGGAAGCAAGCTTTCTCAAGCGCATCAATTAGAAGGACTCAATATTTCTGCACTCATTGTAGCAGGTTTCCAAACATAGTGCTGGGGGGGGGGGGGGGGGGGCAGCAGTGGGATCACAAACCAGCCAAGAGCAGGGACCCCCCCACGGCTCCAACTAACTTTGAAAGTGGTTGGCCGGTTGGCGATCAGCTTTTAGTTGCCATTTTTAGTCACCGATTCCCATCAAAGACTCATTGTGCCCTCAAGCATTGAAGTCTTGGATTGTGGCACCAACATCAGTTTGTCCACCATCTTTACTTTGAGAGACGACCTCCGGTCCGTCTTTATTCCGCGGAGCAGGTGGAATCCCCTCTTATGTTGCCACTGATGGGAACCAAAGGCCAAGAATTGGTTGCACATTTATCAAAATAGTTGCCAATGGCAACCGGGCAGCTCGTCCTGCTGAGTATCAACGGGGATCAACCACGGGTCAGCTTCAGCCCAATCACCAGACCAGCAGGCCATTTTAGTCACAAAAGCCACATTCAACTTGATCATTTGGTGTTTTTTAACGATCCAAAAAGAAATCCAAAAGAATATTCTTGCTAGCTGTACTGCTGTGGTTTACTTAAACATTTGGCCAAAAAACAAAGAACTGATTGCAGCTCACAAGAAAGCTACTGCAGCCATCCTAAGCCAATCCTGACCCATTATGAATTATGAATAATGTCTCAAATCACGCATTATTTATGACCGATGCTATGTCTTAACAGGTCTTAAACCATGAAGCACATTTGCTGAACTGGTTCAGTGAATGCTTGGAGAAAGCAATGCTTCAAATAGTGGGGCAATGCTTCCTCTGGGGCTGGTTGACGGACTTTTAAGAGTTCATGCCAAGTTAAGGGCAACATGAATAAATTGAGGTTTTTAACGTCTTTTTTTCATTTGGTAGTAAATTACACACTGATGACACAATTCATATCTTCCTTATCTTTATTTCTAGGAAAAACATCCCTTGCCCATCTCCTGGGCTCCTGGCAGATCCGGTACCCACAGAAGAATGGACCCATGGGGACATGGATGAACTGTGAATGAACTGTGTACATTAAAGAGCAATACTATGCTCTCTAGATTAAAAAACTGTAAACAGTAAATGGTTTTTGACTCTTTTATTTGCCTTTTTGGTTTAACCAGTTCTCTTGGAAAACTATCATTGTCTGGAAGATGTGCATGTATTCATCAGATTATATCGTAAACAGCACGACAGAGAGATGCATGGAGAGTGGATGTAGGGTAGTACAACACATTGAAAGCAGTCTTTGTCGTTCTTCGATCGACAGCCATATGATGCTGGTTAGGGTTAGGGTTAGGGTTCAAATGCTTTGTTGAAATGATAATGGATTCTACGAACAAACGCATGGATAACATGTTAAAGGACTTGCAAGATCTCAAAATGAGCATTCAATACACCCAGAAGGAAATGGATGACCTGAAATCTGGCAATGCAAATCATCTGACTGTTTGCGGCAGTAAACAACAGGACATTATGAGGGATAACATCCAGGCTGTCAACAAGAAAATGGACTATTTCGAGGGCCAGTCCAGGAGAAATAACGTGGTCATCGATGGGATGGCGGAAACGGAAAACGAATGATGGGCTGAAGTGCAGGACAAGGTACGGCGGTTACTGTCGGAGAATCTGCATCTCCTGAGCAACCGGGAGGTGGAACTGGAGCGTGCTCATCGAACGGGAAGGCCTGGCGTAAACGGCAATAGACCGCGGCCGATAGTCATCAAGTTCCTTCGATACAAGGACAAAGTAGCTGCTCTTCAGAATGCCAAACACCTAAAAGGGACTAACATTTTTATCAACGAGGACTTTACGGATGCTGTCCGCCAGAAGAGGAGGGATCTAATGCCAGCCATGAGGGCTGCGCGTGAGAGAGGGGACATTGCCTATCTCCGGCACGACAGACTGATAACACATCCTCCTTCAAGACAACGACGAAGCGAGAATACCATCAATCTTGTGAGTGATTCGGGTCATTAAGCCCTACTCTCGCAATGTAACTTTTTACTGCTCAGTGTCTCTTTTACTATGGGCTCAACAACTCTTAATATCCCAGGCAAAGGCCTGCTGATTGCTCATGTAAACATCTGTAGCTTAAGGAATAAGATCCATGAATTAAGTTGTATGATGCTACCAAACAACATCCATATACTTGCAGTATCTGAGACACATTTAGATCCCTCATTTGAAAATGCAGAACTAGCGGTTGATGGATATACACTGTTCAGGAAAGACCGGAACAGATATGGGGGTGGTGTGGCTTTTTATGTCCAGAATAACATTCCAGTAAGTGTACGAGGGGATTTAATGATGTGTGACATTGAGGTACTGTGGTTGCAAGTTCACCTGCCACAAACTAAACCCATACTTGTTGGTTGCTGCTATAGGCCGCCTAGTGCGGACATGTTATGCTTAGATTCGATCTGTGAAATGTTGGATAAATCGAGAGATGATAACCGAGAAATGTTTTTTGTGGGTGACTTAAATATCGATTGGTTTTCAAATTGTCCGTTAAAAAAGAAGCTTCTTGCTGTAGCCAGTGCTTGCAACCTTACTCAAACTATTACATTACCAACTAGAACTAGTACTAATAAGAATGGAAAAAAATCATCTAAATGTATTGATCATTTCTTCACTAATACCCCTGAACACTGCTCTAAAGCCGTGTCAGTAGTTCTTGGTTTCAGTGATCACAATTTAATAGCTCTTAAAAGGAAAACAAAAATCCCAAAAGCTGCCTGTAGGATTATACATAAAAGATTATACAAACATTTCCAAGTGGAATCTTTCATGGAGGATGTAATGAATGTTAACTGGTCTACAGTGTGTCAAGAGGAGGACTCTGTTTTGGCCCTAAATATATTCATGAAATTATTTATGAACATTGCGGATAAACATGCACCATTAAAAAAAAAAACTAAAGGCAAAGTGTGCCCCATGGGTCAGTCGTGATTTGAAAACACTGATGGGTCAAAGGAATGAGGCAAAACTAGTGGCTGATACATCTGGCTCACTGTCTGATAGGAAAATATATTGTAAATTAAGAAATCAAGTAACTAAATTGAACAGAGGGAAGTGTTGGATGAACAGTTGTCGTGGTCTGAGCACATCAACAGCATTGTCACTAAGATGCTTTGCTTATTTAACTCTCCCTATTGTTTGTCAGGTGTTACACTCCCTGGTATTTGTCATCTGATGTACTGTTCATTCATATGGGCAGTGGCTGCTAAGAAGGACATACATAAACTACAAATGGTTCAAAACAGAGCTGCCAGATTAACACTCCAGTGTTCAATTAGAACTAATACTGCATATATGCACTCTCGCCTGTCATGGTTCTCAGTTGAAACTCAACTTCACTTTTGTCTTCTCATGTTTTTCAGGAAAGTTGTATTTAATCAGACACCGGTATATTTCTTCAATCAGTTACAATACACATTTAACAGACATAACCATAACACAAGGAATGCTAGTTTAGGTCAATTGATACCGCCAACCCCAAGAACTAACCTCCTCAAACATATTGTTATCTATCGTGCAATTACCGCTTGGAACTTACTACCTCCTCGTTTAACTCACATGAGTAATAATTTGTCATTCAAAAAACAATTAAAGGTGCACCTAAGAACATTCACCACTTGACGTATTCTATTGCTTTTTAGTCATCTGATTTTCTTTTTCTTTGTATGAATTAAGTTGAATTGCATAACATATATCTTATCTACACTTATCTACACGTTTCTACACTAGATGTCTAACTGATAGTGCTGTAGCTAAATTTAAAGAAGCGATCCCTTCTGTATTTGATTCGATACCACGTCTCAATATAACAGAGGACTCCTGGTCTAACTTTAGTCCGTCCCAGATTGATCATCTTGTTGACAGTGCCATAGGCTCTCTGAGAATGACACTGGACTCGATAGCCCCTCTGAAGAAGAAGACAGTGAGGAAGAGGAGGTTTGCTCCCTGGTATAACCCTCAGACCCGCAAACTGAAGCAAACGTCACGAAAGCTTGAACGCATATGGCGTTCAACTAATCTCAAGAATCCCGCTTAGTTTGGCGAGATAGTCTTAAAACATATAAGAAGGCCCTCCGTAATGCCAGAGCAGCCTATTACTCATCAATAATAGAAAAATAAAACAACCCCAGGTTTCTCTTCAGCACTGTAGCCAGGCTGACAGAGAGTCACAGCTCTGTGGAGCCGAGCATTCCTATAAACCTTAGTGGTAATGACTTTATGAACTTCTTTAATGAAAAGATTTTAACTATTAGGGACAAGATTAATAATCTCTTGCCCATAACCAGTGCCAATCTGTTCTCAAGTGGAATGGCCTTGGAAACCGCTGTATGCCCTGGTGTATATTTGAGGATTTTCTCCTATCAACCGTGACCAATTATTTACAACGGTTTCTACTTCGAACACGCCTACCTGTCTCTTGGACCCCATCCCGACGAGGCTGCTTAAAGACGTTTTGCCTTTAATTGGCGGCTCTCTATTAGATATTATCAATGTGTCTCTGCTAACAGGCCACGTACCACACTCCTTCAAGGTGGCTGTTATTAAACCTCTCCTGAAGAAGCCCACTCTGGATCCAGAGGTATTGGCTAACTACAGACCGATCTCTAACCTCCCCTTCCTCTCCAAGATCCTTGAGAAAGTGGTCGCAAATCAGTTGTGCGACTTTCTACATCATAATAGTTTATTTGAGAAATTTCAATCAGGATTTAGAAAACACCACAGCACCGAGACGGCACTGGTGAAAATTACAAATGACCTCTTAATGGCAGCAGATAAAGGACTCCTCTCTGTCCTGGTCTTGTTAGACCTTAGTGCTGCATTCGACACCATTGACCATGACATCCTGTTACAGAGACTGGAGCAGTCGATTGGCATTTCAGGCACGGCACTAATTTGGTTTAAATCCTATTTATCAGATCGATCTCAGTTTGTATTTGTAAACGATGACGCCGATAACCACCAACGTTAATCACGGAGTTCCACAAGGTTCTGTGCTTGGACCAATTTTATTTACCTTATACATGCTTCCTTTGGGCAATATTATCAGGAAACACTCCATTAACTTTCATTGTTATGCAGATGACACTCAACTATATTTATCGATAAAACCAGAGGAGAGCAACCAACTCTGTAAAATTCAAGCATGTCTTAAAGACATAAAACATGGATGACCTGCAACTTCTTGATGTTAAACTCAGACAAAACCCAAGTAATTTTAATCGGCCCTGAGCACCTCAGAGATCAATTATCTGGTGATGTGGATTCTGTAGACGGCATTGCCCTGGCATCCAACACCACTGTAAAGAATCTTGGCGTTATCTTTGATCGGGACTTGTCCTTTAACTCCCACGTAAAGCAAATCTCAAGGACTGCATTCTTTCATCTACGTAATATTTCAAAATCAGGCACATCTTGTCTCAAAAGATGCAGAAAAATTGGTTCACGCTTCGTTACTTGAGACTGGATTACTGCAACTCCTTATTAGCAGGCTGCTCTAATAAATCTCTTAGGTCCCTCCAGTTGATCCAGAATGCTGCAGCTCGTGTTCTCACTAAAACTAAGAAAAGAGATCACATCACTCCTGCACTAGCTGCTCTGCACTGGCTCCCAGTAAAATCAAGAATCACTTTTAAAATTCTTCTCTTAACCTACAAAGCCTTGATTGGTGATGCTCCATCATATCTTAAGGAGCTTGTCGTACCATATTGCCCCACTAGAGAGCTACGCTCACTAAATGCGGGACTACTTGTAGTTCCTAGAGTCTTAAAAAGTAGAATGGGAGCCAGAGCCTTTAGTTATCAAGCTCCTCTTTATGGAACCAGCTTCCAATTTCAGTCCGGGAGGCAGACACAGTCACCTCGTTAAGAGTAGACTTAAGACCTTCCTCTTTGACAGAGCTTATAGTTAGGGCTGAATCAGGTTTGCCCTGGTCCAGCCCCTTGATATGCTGCTATAGGCTTATAGCTGCCGGGGACGTTTTAGGATGCACTGAGTACCTATCTCCTCTTTTTCTCTCCTTAAGGATGAATTTTCATCTCTCAATCACACGTTACTAACTCTGCTTTCTCCGGAAGTCCTTTTGACTTTACGTCTCATGGGGTCATCGGACCCTATGAGATGGCATAGATCCTATCTGCCTGATGGATCGTCTGGGTCGTGGAATTCCTGCTCATGACTACGCCACTGTCCTGTTGAGACTCCGCCCACTCCTCCTCCCCACCGCCATCTGCCTGATGGATCGTGGAGGTCTCCATCGTGGAATATGCCTACTATGAACTATTCATACACTCTGTCATATTCATTGAATGTATTTTAACTCTAAATCTGTCCTTCTGTACACATTACATCTATTGCATCTGTCCATCCTAGGAGAGGGATCCTCCTCTGTTGCTCTCCTCCAGGTTTCTTCCCTTTTTTTCCCCCTGAAGGGTTATTTGGGAGTTTTTCCTGGTCCGATGTGAGGTTTTGGGGCAGGGATGTCTATGTGTACAGATTGTAAAGCACTCCGAGACAAATTTGTAATTTGTGAAATTGGGCTATACAAATAAACTGAATTGAATTGAATTGAATCCTTCAACTGTACTGAGCATCTGACTGCACTATTTTTTTACTTTGTTGTACTATTTTTAACTGTTGGTTTCACGATATGTTTTGTATGTTTTTGTATGTATTGTATTTTGTCCTTTCTGTGGACCCCAGGAAGATTAGCGGTCGCTAAGGCGTCAGCTAATGGGGATCCAATAAATAAACAAAATAAACAAAATTACGGTAAATATCTTGCCGCATTACTTCATGGAGTCTATAGAACCTATGCCCCTCTGCATAGCTCTGTGTCAAGGCATGCTCGGCAAAAAAATGCCCCCCCCCCCCCCCCCAGTTCAGTTGAGGTCCTGGGAAATGTAGAAGAGGCCATTGCAATTGGGGATATCCACAGTTATCGAGGAGGTGGCACCTCGGGGTCAGTCTTTCACAACGGCATTGAGACATGTTAAAACTACTCAATTATGTGGTCAAGTCCATTCCAATGGAAAAGCCACAATCAGTGGATACAATTGTGGGCTTAAAATGTGCGAAAATATCGCTGAGGATCTGAGAGTTGTGGTTGGATTTAGATCATCTATCTTCCACCACATTTGGCACTATGCATCTGAGGTTCACGGAAACTTTCTCGTGGTCGCTTGAAGTCGCGTTACGCCGGTTTGACACCAAAGGGAAGCATGTTGTTCATTTTGGATTTTCAAGACGCACACTTCTGCCCACCTACTGCAGCCATTTAAAGCTGGGACCAGACCGTCAAGACGGACAGATATCGCCGTGACGTCTTTAACCCTTGTGTTGCCTTAGGGTCATTTTGACCCGAATCAATATTACACCCTCCCCCCGCCTTTGGGTCATTTTGACCCGATTCAATGTTTCACCCTCCTGTTACCTTTATATTTACTAACATATTTTACCCTTTGGGTTCAATTTGACGCCAGCAATTAAAACCTCCAGAACATTATTAGAATTAATATTGTTTTCCAAGTTTAAGTGTGAGGCACTTTATGTTTGTTTGTTGACTACCGAAAGAACACCGACATTAAACATTGAATGGGGTCAAATTAATCCTAAAGCGGGGGGAGGGTGTAATATTGATTCGGGTCAAAATGACCCTAAGGCAACACAAGGGTTAACAGCCTTCGCGATCTACCGCAGATCAACTTCTGGGATCTGGAACGTCTACTACTACGGCGATTTGGAACTCAGTGTGTAGTTTAGGACAGCGGTCCCCAACCTTTTTTGAGCCACGGACCGGTTCCGTGTCAGAAATTATTTTCACGGACCGGCAATATAAATGACGTAATAAATATGACGTCATACAATTATACGAAGGGCATAAAGTGCCAAAACTACAACTCATCATTACGCCGAATGAGTGTGAGCCGTGCGCTTGTTTACCTGCAACGAGCCGCTAATGGAGACGGCGACACAGACGTATGTTTGGTCCGCTGCTCCTAACCGAGTTCTGGTCGCTGTCATTAGAACACCGGCAGAGTTGTTGTGTGAAATGTCCCTTAAGGCCACCGTCATTTGCATCTCCAACACATTTTCTTCTAGCTCGGACGGGCTCGATTCACCGGGCGGGTTTGTTTACAAATGGGTTGCAGGTCTATTCTTTTGCAGTCGGGTCTTTTGTGGTTGGAGTACCGCTCAAACTCTTTTAAAAGCCTCTTCCACCCGGTCAACGTCTGAAACATGTAGAATATTCCGCTGTTCACTCGCCCACACAGCAGCGACTTTATCCGCCAACTTGAAAAGAGTAGTCATTTCCCTGAAGTGACAGAATTCATTGAGCAGGTTGAATATGTTTTAAGATTCTTTGTCACTGAAATGTGCCGCCAGCAGAGGGTTCGGCGCGTGAGACTCGCCTGCAGCGATAAACCCGAACTTTAAGACTCCTGAACGCGGCTCAGACGTACACACGGGTGTATCCGGTCCTTCTTCAAAATAATATATTTTTCCGACTGATAAAAAAAAAAAATTACAACTTTTTATATTCACTTTTTTTCCGCGGCCCGGTTCCAACCAAGCCGTGGACCGGTACCGGGCCGTGGCCCAGGGGTTGGGGACCCCTGGTTTAGGAGACTAGAGAAGAGGAAATCTTTGGACGTGGTGTCCTAAACGTGGAATTAATTGTCTTCCACTTGATGTCAAATAGTTTGATTTAGTAGTCTGACTACGAACCAACTCATTTGATTAGATTTTGTATATTTGTGTGTGTTTGTGGGAGGTGGTGGGGATGATGAAGCAGGGGAATGGGAGTTTGAGAACGATGTTGTAGTCAAGGCCACCTTAACCTAGATCAGGGGTCCCCACATTTTTTTCCTGTGAGGGCCACATAACTTTTCCCTTCTCTGATGGAGGCCGGGATCAGTTTGTAACAGAAAAAGTGTGACGATCGCAGGGGTGCCTAAATCATACCTGCAAACTCATGAGGGGTGAAAAAGGTGACAACGGGGGGAGGGGGGGGCGGGGGTGCAGGTGCAGGTGATTTTCCTTTTTTGTCACCACACCACATCCACGTTGTTTGATGAAGCCTCAAAGCTTTTAGAACCACAACTACGGTCATTTTATTGTTCTGACCATAAATCTAAATAATGATAATAAACAGTTTAAGAACTAAAGGTCCTCCGCTCTGACTAAGCCCTATAATGATAGTAATAACAAATATATAAGTCATTCATGAACCAAATTCCTTTTTTGTGTGGCCTGAACATTCCTCAAGGACTTTTCCTTAAGTCTGTTCTGTCTCTCTGTTGTCACGATACTAACATTATAACTTCTATACGATCAATTGTAGAGTTACATAACTTTACAGACCATCTGCATTGTAGAAAAAGTACTTAAACATTTCACTTCTGGCATCTTTTTTTTCTTCTTTTTTAAAGCCGCAGACGGTCTCTAAAGCTCCGCCACTTCACTCGCTGTGAGCGCTGCGCAGTGCGTGCAGACAGCATTTTACGGAGCGGAGCAGCGCGTGCGCTCTGATCGCTCTTTTAATGAAGTATCGATACTAAAAATATGCAAAATCTTATCGTTTTTAACGTACAGGTACTTTGTTTGTATCGATACACCGTGCAACGTGACAGCAGTAGATGTAGCGGGCTAACATTCAAGCTAACCTAAACCACCAAACGCTGTCAACATCTTAACGCTGATTGGCCGAGACGCGACACGTCTCATCAAAGATGTTTTATTGCGAAGAGCACCACTTCACATTTTCTCCGCGTCTCACTGCAATCTCAACGGCAGCGGGCCAGGTGACCAGTGGCAGTGTGTCCATAGAGGGCGCTAGGGCGCCGCCCCTCTTAAAATTTTGAGATGAAAAAAAAAAGAAGAAGAAAAAAATATAATATATCCTGTCAAAAAACATTATATACCAAATCATTTTAAATAGCAAATATACCGTGTTGACGCGCTAAATGTGTGTGGGAGACAGTAAGCCCCTGTCAACAACCACTTCAGTTAAATGTGACATAAATAATATATCGCCACTCATCATCATGGAGAGAAGCCCCTCCCCATTTTCGGGGCTCTGGCCCAACGTGTGTGCGCGGCAGCGAGCAAACATTTCACGGTCGTTTCGGCAAGGACGGCTTCTCATTGGCGGATGAAACGTGAATCTTGGGGGCGCAAAAATTTGCGCCCTGGCCAATGACATCGTTTCTTATTTCACGTGACTGGACTATTCGGCCAATCAGAGACCGGTATCATTCCCTCAGCCCAGAGAGCTCCACGGAGAAGGAGACCGAACTGGCATCGAAAACACAACGAAGAAGTTCTGAAAAACAGACACATTCCCTCAAGAATAATGGAAACAGGCTCGTCACAGATATGATTGACTTTAACCAGAGAGTTATTGAGAAGTTTGCCAACTTTAAAGAGAGGAGGGCTACTTTTCTTTACAGTAGTGGGTCTGCTCTGTCAAACACCCAATGTAACATGTGCTGCATCTCTTTCTGACTCTATTCTGCTATGAACCTCTTTCATGTGAGGGTGAAACTCTTTTATTTTGCAAACCTCTGAAACCCAACCCAATGTTTCTTAAAGCATTCTGCTCTGAACCTCTCATGCCCAAAGTTACAGTGTGTTGATAGTCGTTATTGGACAGTGTTGAGCACGGTGTTTTCTTGAAATAAAGCTTTGTTTTTTACAATATTCTACTCAAAACCTCTTTTCTTCTCATTGTTGAGTGCTATTTAAACCGCGTCACCCAACTGCGCCCCCCCCCCCCCCAAATTTCACCAGCCGCCACTGCAGGTGACCCCCCCCCCCCCATCCCAAAACAAAAAAATATTGTTTTCCAGAAAGCCAAAATCAAAAATAAGAATGCGTCTCTGGTATTGTTCAGGGGGCCGTATCCGACCCGCCGGCCGTAGTTTGGGGACCACTGACCAGAGCGTACAGGGACTAAGACAAGGTCAAGACCAAGACAGGACCAGTAGAGTCCTTGTAATGCTGGTGCGTGTTCTTTGGGACCCTATTTAGCAGAATAACTCATTGTGGTTTAGGAAGCCACATTTTATCATCGAAAATATGGTTGACATCTCTTCCCAGACCGCCTTGGCTTCTTCTCTCGTCTCCTTCGTTTTCTTGGCGTGCATGTTGACCAAGTAAAGATGCGTTTGATTCCGACAAGACCTTTAAAAAGTGATCTCGAGCCCAAGGCCGATCTCTAGTATATGACACCGCTTGTAAGTAGCCAACGACCACATGGCACCAAAGTTCTATAAAATGTTTTACTTAATTCAAGCATACGTCTCGGTCAAAATAAATATGCAACAATTCTTTTTCAATTTAGGTAAAGCCCCCCCCCCCCCAACAAAAATATAATTTAGGAGTTCTAAAATATATAATTTCAGTTTTCCGACCCAAGTGAACACAGTTACTGATTTGAGGAGTGTACGTGATTTCATTTTAGCTTTGTGACCTATTAAACAGCTAGCTGCAGAATGAGTATCGGTTGGCGTGCCTCTCTCAAAATGGAAAGCATTGATTTTTAGATGGTCATCGTCATTCGGATTTATATGAAATACATTTGGTTGCATCGACACTGGGTTTTATGAGGAAAATCATTTTGGTGGAAGGGCAGCGAGATATTTATGATCTTAGTTTAGGGATTCACAAATATTGCATAAGTAGTGAATTGATAAATAATTAACACCAAACATTGAATGGATACATTTTTAAAAAATGCTATTTTATTAAATTAAATAAGCTTCCCTTATGTAGAAATATATTTGCAATAGGGGTCAACTCCAGGAGAGGGCGGGACTTGTTCAATAGCAATAAATCTAAAGGTTGCCATGAACCGTGACCTCCGTCTTCATAATGTCCCCGAGTCATAATGAATGGCTGTATAGATCATTCCACAAGGTCATTTTAAAAGATAGATCCAGGATATTGTACCCTGGAAATAAAAAATGATATATATGTGTCGTCACATGCTAAACATAACAGAATGTGTGGTCCTGCAAGTCAGGAAGCGATACACTACCTTCTCTCTTGTAATCGGGAGTCTTGAAGTCGTTGGGTTTTTCACACTGCATGATGGACCGGCGACATATATTTCCCCACGAGGAATCTCCGCCGAATATGTCTGCTCTCCCAACTCCCATTTTGTCACAAAGGCTCATGGAACAAGCGACATTGTCCTTGTCGTTATTCTTGTTGGTGTTGTCTTCACAAACTGGCTTGTTTTTGCACTTCTTTTCTATCCCCCTTTCCTCTAGGTGCAACGGCAGCTTTGATCCATGCAAACGCAAAACACATACAGTGTTATTTACTATGGCCCACCGCGTCGTGCGTTCTCGTTTGGCTGGAACTCCCCAACTATGGAGGACTCAAAATGACTTAAGTATAAATAAATAAATATATAAATGCATGAATAAATATAGGAATAAATAAAGAAATGCTTAAATAAATGTATAAATAAATAAATAAATAAATAAATAAATGTATAAATAAATAAATACAGGAATGAATAAATATAAGTTATAAATCAACAGGACATCATTAAATAAATATATTTCTACATTTCTGTATTTCTTCATTTATTTATTTCTCTATTTATGTGTCCACACGTATTTCTTCATTTATTTATGTGTGACATTTACGTGTCCATATATTCAAATGAGCTGGGGCGGTCCGAACCTCTAAAGCATGATTGGTCACAGGAGTGTGATGCACCTGGTGTGTTGTGCTCTACTACTTCTGCCTGGCACATGATGCTGAAGTTGGCTCGCTCAGCTAACCGTTAGCAGAATTTAGCCTAGACAGCTTTTTTACTTCAGCCGTTTATCAATTCCAAGTACACTGAGTACAGACTAGTGTTTTCTTGGAGTCTGGTCTTGGTAGTCCGGACTCTCGAGGACGCAGGACGGTCTTTCTGGTCTTGTGACGTCACCACATCAACTGTTCTTGCTCATGAATTTACTCCAATTATTCACTGTAAAATACTTTACAGTGGAGTAGAATGTGTTGCGGTGTTCACTGTCGTTTGGCGTATACTCCGCCCACAGTAGCCTGGTACTTGTTCCCGAATAAACGGTAATAACTATACAACGTCTCGTAGCTTTCCTGATCCAGGGTCGCTACAATATGAAGTTATGAATCTTAACCCTCAGTCAAATTGACGTATCGTTATCTTTTAATACATAATAAACTCTTTGTGCTCTTTAGATCCTCCAAAACCTAATTATATCTCATGTTTAGCCGCTACGGAGAAGTCAGAGCCAGCGGAGCATTTCAAAAAGTCCTGCCGAGAGATCAGGCTGCTCTCGGCGGCCACACAGCGCGCTGACCGCCTGGAGCTCAGTGGTCCCGCGAGCAGGACCTCAAATCTCCGTCGCATATCCTTATTAGGCTGAATCTCGATAAACCGACCACAGATTTGATGCTTAAACTACTAACTTCTCGGCTGAAAACATCCTTAAATTACATTCCGTGACTCAACAACAGTAGTATTTAGAATGTACAGACAAGAACGCATAATAAACGCTGTTCGTCTAGGTCCAAGTGCTAGGGATCGATTGCTTCTGTCTTGCTCCCCGACTTGACCAATCCTGTTTAAAACATTACTGGACACAGACGTTAGAAGTCATAGGTCTCTTGTCGTAGTCACTCTGTCACTCTTTTTATAGCGATAATCTTTTTGTTTAAAAAAGAACAACAAATTATTATTATAGCATTTGTGACACATACATCAAATATACTTGAAAAAACTGTTTTGGTTGTCTGTTGAGGGAGATAAGCTGTTATTACCTCAGTTATAACCAGAGGAGAATGCATTATAGAATATCAGGATAGTACAGTAGTGTTTTGGACATTTTTCTCAAGACATTGCATGACTTATCCTAAACACAACCACCAGCATAGGTGACAATGTCAACATATATCACACAGCTGTCTCATTTTCATGGCAACAAGCTCATGATTGACAGATTTCCCCAACTAATCATTTTCTGGTGCCTGTGTGTCAATGGTTTGTTCCATGTATAGGCGGGGCTGCGTGGGAAAAATGACATGGAGCCTGCAACCGCGCAACAGAGCGGTTTGCTTATGTGTTTGCGTCAGCATGGAGCCTACTGGCACGAAGCCCTGGAGCCAAGGATCTGCCCAGGAGACATGAATGATTTTGGTGTCCATGTTGTCATCACACCAGCAGGATAATCGACCGAAGACATGGTGTGTTCCTTTGAGTTTTGTATTATTCAGGTGCTCAAGAAACCTGTTCTGTAACCATTGGAATGTTTCTATTCTGTGTGGGAAGACGTAGAGGAGAGCTGGCGGCGTACTTCAATTAAATCATATCTGGTTAGTTCAAAAAGACAAAATGGCATTTTTCATGAGGATCGTGTGCCACAGTTGATCACCAGTGGCACATGGCGTGCTGAGGTCATCAGATGAGTAATCTCTTTTGAGTTACATCATAATTCCTATAATGCTACCTCTTAGGATTGGAGTTTTTCAGGCATTGCTGAAACTCAATCATCAATCGTAAATTGAACAATTGGTAGATCTTGAGCTGGTGAGATCAAGGCATGTTGGTCGATTCACCAACAAAATCACTGGAAGGGATTTGATTCTTAATGTGCATCTTTTGGATAGCAGATCTCTTCAACTAATTGTGTCTTTTCACAACGAAATTCCAAAGCTCCTCCGTCTGGCATGGGCATCACCAAATGACCGGAGTCCAATCTGCGATGAGCATACTGGCGAATGGCCCGCAGTGGCGTATTCGATGGCAGTTCAACAGTCTTTTTGCAAATGTGCCAAATTCCATTATGTTTGGAGTACACTGCCAGCCGAAGAGGGGGAGGAGGCAAGAGTATTAGAATGATAAGGAGAAGAGTGAATTGATGAGAGAAAGAAACACAAAACAAAACAGCATTGTTCTCATTGGCAGGACCAGACTATCTAGCCAGGCCTGACACCTCATCTCAAAGCATCAAAGCATGATGGAAAAATACCAGTGTCCACAGTGTGTATGTGTGTGTCTGCTGGAACCAGACAGTGTTTTCACTACACATGCCCATTGATAGATTATTGGAACATGCCTTGCATTTCTATTTTAGCATCTACAAACCAACAACTCCCCTAAGGCAATGATCCCCAACTACCAGGCCGTGGGTCCTTTGCTATCGGGTCGCACAGAAAGATTTGATTGATTATCAAGATCGGAAAGATGTTTTATTGTGATCTTCTTGACAAATGTCAAACTCACAATCAAGTGACTGATGGTGGCCTTAAAGGTCCGTTTCAGACAACAACTCTGCCAGTGTTCTGGATAAAAATCAAGGCAGAATATCCTGATATCAACAAAAAAGAACTGAAAACCTGCTTCACAAAGGTAAGATATTGAAATGGAGCACGTTTTCAGTGCTTTTTTGTTGATATCAGGATATTCTGCCTTGATTTTAATCTGAAGTGACCATAACTAATTTATGTAGCAGACTGGAAATGAACAACAAACTTTTGGTGTCATTGTCTCTCATTACCCTGAAATGGGACCGGCTAGTTCCAGAGAAACAAGCTCAGGGCTCCCTCTAATTTTGCGTAATGGTACGTTGTAATTTCATTTACTTTATATTTGTTTTTATACCAGCCGTAACATTTTATTGCGTCATATTTCTAACATCATACCACCCACACCATCATATCCCCATTCCGGTCCGTGAAAATATTGTTTTACACAAATTTAGCTTTAAGAAAAAGATGATGGTTTGGATTAAAAATAAGCAGTCGAAGTTACCTTCACTCAGTAATAATTACACTTACGTAATTGAGGGAGCAAAGTTACATAAGTGTTGTTCAAGTTATATCATTTTAAAATAAGTCAACGTTGACTTTTGGTTTCCTGTGAAAGTCATGTGCAACAAAATGGCGTGGTTAGGTCACAGAGCTCAAATTAATCAAAATGATCTCTTTATTTTCTTTAAAGTCAATTCTTAGGGTTCAAATATGTGTGTTACATAGTTAAGTAGACTACATCACTTTTACACAATGTGGCAAAGTTCCTTAACATAGTGAAGTAGAATAAATCACTTTTAAACAATGTGGTAAAGTTACACAACATAGTTAAAGGGTACCTGTTGAGATCGCGAATATGTAGCCAGATCAAAAGATAATGTGTTTCTAAAGGTTATTCATGCACTGACGGTCCAGTATTCAATAACAATACGTAGTTTAGGCTGTTCAAAGTCCCTCAACTCCGACAAGCTTCATTGCACTGGTGCTTGAATATGGCGCCGGTGGTGTGACGTCACATCGTTGATAGATCGACAGCCAACCACAGCGGATGTGTTCAGAAACCAATGTAAAAAACGTCGAGCGCTCGCAAACAAATGCTGAGAACTTGATAATAATAAAGAAAACGGGCGAAATATGGACGATGAAAGATTGTCAGATTCAGCAACTGGATACTTGTATGAACCATTAAAAGCAGACTATTCCCATTTAGTTAATTGTGACAGCGATAGCGATGATTCTGATGAAGTTGATGCCGAAGGACCGCCGGTACAGATGCTTCACCGTGCGGACCGTGCACGCAAGTCGGCGGACGTTTGGTGCAGTTGTGGGAAATGTGTGCCACAAAAAACAGACATAGAGTGCATTTGTTGTAAAGAACACAAACTTATGTCCGATGATATAGTGACATTAGACCTAATCTGCTTTACACAAAAGCGTGAGCTTGATAGCTACATCGCGCATAAGCCAGCGCTGGAGATGTCTTTCATTGATGCAATGTTCGGCCGACATGTTCGGGGGCCTGCACCCGAGGGAGAACTGTCAAATCGGTAAGTTTGCCAGTTGTTTCATGTAGGCTAATTTGCGATCACCAGAGTTGGTGTGATTATTACTAATATTCTGAATATATGGATCGAAGTGATCTTCACATACCACGGAGTTTCTGCTGAATGTAAATGTTTTTAAAGTATGCCCGGTTCCTAAATTGTGCAGCCACTTCTTCGCGAGCACCTTCTTTTCCTCTGTACTAGGTTTGGGCACGCAAAATAACTTTTTAGTCTTGTGAGTCCGTTTATTATTTAGACAACCGAACGCCTTGCACTGTGCCATCTTGGCGTGAACTCCAGACGTGAACTGGTTTGAGGCCACCGATCTATCCCAAGAAGCAACGCGTGTAGAAGTGGCTCCGGATTGGCTGAATTCCTTTCAACGACTCTACGTCATAGTGACCTTTGACATGAGTAAATAACTGGCAATATGTCTGCGCACTGAAGCGTTCACGGACTCGGAATGTTGACAAAGAAATTTAAAGCCTCGGGCTATGCGTGACTTGTTGACAATAGCGGCGGGGAAAATATGATTTATTTGATGCGCCTAATGGATGTAGCACGTTGTTGTTTTGGGCTACAGGTACCCTTTAAGTAGGCTACATCACTTTTACACAATGTGGTAAAGTTACGTAACATAGTTAAGTAGACTACATCACTTTTACACAATGTGGTAAAGTTACGTAACATAGTTAAGTAGGCTACGTTGCGATGCAATAACTTTTGCGTAACAAGTAACCTGAACACCTGTCTCACGGTGAACGTTTTCAGATTTTGTGTGAAAGCCCTGTTTTGTTTCGACACAACCATCCACACACCCCTCCCCCCCTCCTTATGCAGATATAACCACTCTTTACACTTTGTGACTTGTCTTCCTCCTTTACTCCTGCCATATCTATAGTAGGTGTCGATTGCCATATTGAATAAACGTTGAATCGCTGAGGAACGTTATCAGCATTGCAGCATCGGTGCTGTTGTAGCATTTAGCAGCCATCGTCCAGATGCTATTGTTATTGATCTTACCAGCATGAGTTGTAGATGAGTCTCATGTATTCACAAATATGAGGTAAAACCTGTTGTGGCAGCTGTCCCCAATCTGGCCTCGGCTGCTGGCTGGTTGACAATCAGTCAGCAGCCGATGCTGCTTGTATAAAAGGGCAGCAGAGCTGGAGGGAGAGGAGGAGTGAGCAGAGGCGCATGTTTTGCGGTCTGCTCGGTGGTGTGTTTTGTGAAATAAAAGCATGTCTTTCAACCTGGCGGATCCTTGGTGCTGATGGGGGAAACCCACGGGTAGCGGCAGCAGGCCTGCTACACCTGTGTTCTAAAATGTTAGGATGCTAGATCTGCAAATACATGTACATTTTAAAAACCTTTCATCATTTTGTCACTTTTTTGGACAAACTGGTATCATTATTACGTTAAGTTTACTAAAAGCCTGTAATATATCCTCTCTCATCACCCTACCACAACTTCCCCTCTTGGCATTTCAGTACTCGCGTTTTCAACATGATTCCTTTTCGACGTGATGATTTCTTCACCTTGGTCATGCCACTGTTTGCCGAGTGCTGTGTGCACTTTGGGTCCTTCCAGGCTGCTGGACTTTGTTTCTTGTTGTCTGGTGTTAAAAAGCCTGTCCATCTTTAGTGACTTGGTAGTCCAGCTTTATCCTCTTTCGTCAACTATTTGGCAATGGAACACCCTAAACTCGTCTTTAACTTGCTTTTCCATAGCTCCTACTACTGCTTAGATGTAGTCAGAACTGGACCTCAGGACACTTGTCTTGCTAGTGGTCTTGCCCTACCCTTCTCTTTCCTGGGGTTGCACAGTCTCCCTGGGAGTCCTTCCTTCTTGCCTTGTTAGAAGCTTCCATAACTTGATGTTTGGAGTTGTCGCACCTTACTAAACAGAATGGATATACAATGACTGGTATGTCTGGCCTGGATCTACATCTTGCAGTTGGTGTGGCACTTCACTACAGTCCTACTCTTCCTATGTCTTTCTGAAGATGTAAAATGCTTTAGGATAAAGCCGCCCTGCGTGTATGCGTGGCCATCTGTTAGCTCAAACCCTTCAGTCCGAGTAATCCTCTCTCTCATTTCAACCACACTTGAGCACACGTGGTCCATGGAGGCTACTGCTAGTCTTGAACCTGTATTCATAATCACTACTGAAAATAACCAACTGGGAAAGTTGAAGCTAAAGCAGAAAAGAATAGGGCACTGCCTCGGTATGTGCCATTTGTTAGTGCCTTTGGAAAATAAGTGTTCTTTACATTTCTCGATGCTTCAGATATCCTGTATCTGTGACTGATTGGGCATACGTTGTTGGATAAGGCGGTGACATTGGTCACATTTTATGGTCACAGCTGTGATGGCTCTGATGTTGAGATTCAGACAAGGGCACATCCGATTCCACTTCCTCATATGAGCTCAAGACGAACACTGATGTGGATATTTGCATTCTCACATGCAGCTCCTTCTCTATATTCAGTGTTGCAGTACTCTATTGACCACCTGATATTCAAGAGTTGCATTGAATTCAAAGCGTACTTGTTGCCAATTCAAGCACTCAAGACTGGTGTGCTCGGTCTTACAGTTAATAGGTTCAGTTTTCCTTTATGTATTGACACATATATTTAAAGTTGGATGCTGGTCTTTCTTTGCCATCGTCTTTTGTGACATCGGCCACTGCTTTTATGGTTAGTCTGGTTAGCAGCTGGAAACCCAATTGTGTTAGTTGAGCTAGCTTACTGAACTCTGAGAAGGACTTCAAGTTTAATTTGCAGTCTCATCCTTATTATACTTGTATTGACATCTCTAATAGCTGGATACGATTGGAAAATGTGCAATGCATTCCTCCTGGCTGGTTGGAGCACCTGCACACTGGGTTCAGAACTGGGACAATGTGAACCTTCCACGCTTTATTCCCCCCAATACAATTCACAATTGGCAGGTGAAAAGATATTAAGAAGAAACCGAATCACGTTAACCTATTAAAAACTATTGAGACATCATACCCAGCCCTACCTATGTTATTGTATGTTTGCAGATTGTTATCAAATAGTATCACTTCTCTTTTTTTGTATGGCTTCTTATGTTATGTTGCATGTTTTATTTTGGCACAAGCTTCTTTTATTTGATCTGATCACACTGTACTGCGTTATGTGTTAGTGCATTGTACCTAAACTTAATTAAATGCAAAGATCTTCATGAGAGCAACTATCTTGTTTTCGTTTTCCTTGGTGCAGAGTACTAACACCTGGCACCTTTAGACTCTTGTTCAATATTAGTTTGTTTGGGTAGAGGTCACTTACACTTGCAGAATTTTGGCCACCCACTCCAGTGATCCTCCCCTTATCTGAGTACCAAACGAATATATAAAGTATTTTCTGTACCCTGAGGTACCTTATCTGGATGAAGCTATGGTATTAGGATTTCAGGGCATATGAAACATGTGTTCACGTTCTCCATTTTATCTGTTTGTCGTGGAGTTCAGACGGTATTAGTGTATGGATTATGGGGCTGAGGGTATGGATTTACAGGATTTATAGGTAAAGGCATAGGGATCAAGATAGGTGACAGTCTTACACTTCTTGTGTCTGTTGTCTTTAATCTGTTTGTTTGTCTCTTCAGCCTCTCTCATTTAGTTTGTTTCCCTCTGTCTTGCATTTATTTTGCTCTGCTGGTTCATTCATCCAGCTTCCTTTGCCTATCTAATGCTTACTTCTTATCTATTCCTTAGGGCGCTCTCACAAGTCTGTTTGGCTAGCCCGAATCTGATTGAAATCAATACTATTGTTTTCTATTTAGTCTGATTCAGTTTCACAAATGAAAGCGAACCAAATCACAAGAACTGGCAATCGCAGACTTTTAAATATTGCTACCAAAGTTGTTTCACTTTGACTCTGCATAAATCTGCGATGCACACAAATTCTTCATTCAGTTTATCTCAAATGTTTTTGGAGACTTCATCTAGCCTATTCTGTATGTTCTCTCAAGCAAACATTGGACTTCTGCAGAAGTCCAAGTCAATCCTATCCAATTTATGTTTATCTGTATCCATCTTAACAAATGTCGGCAGCCTGCGTTTTGGTTCACTTTATGCAAATGAGTCAGATTCTAGTCTCACTGCAATCAAACCACAGGAGGGTTTGTTTGGAAATCCTCCAAGACCTCCTCTCGTAATCGGTCTTGGAGCAGTTACCTTGGCACCAGAGTGAGATTACTGCGTTCACAACTGCCCAACAAAGCAACCAGAGTTACAATACAATTGACGAAATGTTGATTTGGAAAAGCGCCCTTAATCTTAGTCTCTCCTGGCAATCATCTGTGATCAACTCCCCTTTGGTCAGTTCTTTGGGATTGATTCAAGAGGTGGTCGTCTATTTTGGTGGTCATGGTAACATGTTGTTACCTGCAGTGTTTTTGTCCTCCTTTCACTCCTATTTCCTTTTCAGTCCCAAGTAAACGTTGACAGATCTCTCAACCAAAACCAAAGAAGGTCTAATTACAATTGGCAATCGTTTATGACTGTATATATTATAAATTAATGATTCAGCTTCTTTATTGGATGCCTGTATTTTATAATTTGTGAAAGAAGGCTTTCTAAATGTATGTTGTACAAAGAGTCTTGTTATGCTTTACCACTGCACTGCTTTCACCGACTGCTTACAGTATGTTTCATTCATATCGTGCCATTGATATGAACAGGGATTATGCATCCAACTATGCTGCTTTGAGATTGAAGTATTCTCCTTTGAACCTAGAGACACTAATATGCTTGTTGGTGTGATTATATGTGTTTTGTTACAATTGTTAAGCCAGCATGTTAATACGTTTTATTTTGAAAACAGGAAATGTCCCGTAACTTCCGGTAGCTTGTAATCAGGAAGTAAACAAGAGCATGGCTCAGAGACGCTGTCTTCATTAGTCTTGTAATCCAGTGGAATCTGCATACATCTTGTACCTTTTGATAGCATCGTTGGTACGTATTGATTTGTGTTGTTGTTACTCATGATTGCAGATGATTATTTTCGTGACTGTTTAGTTTTGAGAAGTTTTATGCACATCGAGTCATTGTATTCATTATGCTCTTTGTGTGTTTTAGTTTTACACTTTCCTATGTCAATAAACCTGTGGACAACGGACAAGGGTCTTCAGAGTCATGATGTCAGGAAGGAGTTCATCTAACTGCCGAGGTGTATAACAGCACATATACTGAGGGCAGCACAGTAAAACAACGACTTTCTAGCGGGCAAGATAACGCAGCCAGCTGACAGACGCTACGAACAACGTCATCACACGCAGCCAGTGGATGACCATCACAGCGGTTTCTAAACAGAGGTACGTCACCAGACAACGCCATGGCCGAGAAAGCAAGTTCATTAAAGACGCAGCCCCGCGCTACATGTTCCGCTTCACACTCACGTGCATCATCAATGGGGTCTGCTGCAGCAAAGGCAAGAGCAAGAGCAGAGGCAGCAAAAGCACGCATGTCCTACGCCGAAGAGGAAATGAACCTAAAGCTAGGAAAAGCTAAGCTAGAAGCCTCAATAGAAATGCTCAATTACAAGAAAGAGACAGCCGCAGCCGTAGCTGAGGCTGAAGTCCTTGAAGCTGCGGTAGATGCAAATAGCGAAAGACATTCCATGTTAAATTTGGACTCCAGTCCTTTGGAAGCTGCACAACGCACAGAACAATATGTGATTGACCAAGCCAAATCACAAAACACAGAAGCTCAGCTGTTTGATGATGGTGTTGTAACAGAAAGAGGCCCAAGCGCTAACTACGAAACTCCAGCTGCATCTATCAAATCTGAAGCCAACTCATTCCATCCAACCCAAGCCAATATAGCTTCCCATCATACGCATAGCGACAAAGCAGCTTTTCAACCAACTCGCCTCACCTCACAGCAGCCTTACATCTATGAAGATGAAAATGTCGATAAGAAACGCAATGTGCGGTTTGACAACCATAATGCCACACCTGAGCAGAGTCTTGGACCTCAAAACGGCAAAGGTCATCCTGCCCTTAAATCCTATGCCACATTTTCAAACACCAATAATGTCAATTCCAACATTAGCGACTTCGTGAGATACTTTGCTCGTCGTGAGCTTGTGGCAACAGGCCTACTCCATTTCAATGACAGACCTCAGAACTACAGAGCCTGGAAACGTTCTTTTCAGAACGCAATCAAAGGTTTAGACCTGACACCAAGCGAGGAAATGGATCTCCTGTTTAAGTGGCTCGGCAAAGAGTCAGCAGAACACGTCGAGCACATAAGAGCGATACACATCAATCGTCCAGCAGCAGGTTTGGCTATGATATGGGACAGACTTGAACAATCTTACGGCTCCGCAGAAGTTATAGAAGATGCTTTGTTCAAACGTATCGACGCCTTTCCAAAAATAACAAACCGAGATTATTCTAAACTAACAAAGCTGAGTGATCTTTTAATGGAACTAGAGTCAGCCAAAGCTGAAGGAGATCTACCCGGCCTCTCTTTCCTTGATACAGCGAGAGGCGTCAACCCAATTGTACAGAAGCTCCCCTTCAATCTGCAGGAAAAGTGGGCATCGGTTGGGGCATCCTACAAGCGGCAATATCACGTTTCATATCCCCCATTTGCCTGCTTCAGAACTTTGTTAGCAATGAAGCTAGCGTCAAAAATGACCCAAGTTTCAGCTTTGTCTCTCACTCAGACATGTCTCCCAAGACAGAAAAAACAGCTTGGAAGCCAAACAGACAGCGAGAAGTCTATGTTAACAAAACAGTGATATTCCCAAAAGCCATCTCTGATTCTAGAGAGCCTCCAACGAAATTCGATGAATGTGACAAACTGTGTCCAATCCATAAAAAACCTCACCCTCTACGCAAATGCCGTACATTCAGAGAAAAGCATATCGAAGACCGAAAGACATTCTTAAAAGAGAATAACATCTGTTTCAAATGCTGTGCTTCATCATCACACATTGCAAGGAACTGCACATTTAATGTTCGATGTTATGAATGTAAAAGTGAAAGGCACCACACAGCGCTTCACCCTGGACCTGCACCCTGGGTTGAAGGCACGGACTTGGCTCCAGAGCATGGCGGGGAGGAGGATAGCTCTCCACAACCCCATGTCACCATCAAATGTACAGATGTTTGTGGCGGAGACGTGGCGGACCGATCCTGCTCTAAAGTATCCCTTGTGAAAGTGTATCCAGCCGGCCACGCTGACAAAGCAGTGAAGATGTACGTGATTCTGGATGAACAGAGCAACAGATCACTAGTTCGTTCACAGTTCTTCGAAGTCTTCAATGACCAAAGTCCAAGTGCTCCTTACTCATTGAAAACGTGTGCTGGAGTAAAGGAAGACAGGAAGAAGAGCCAGTGGTTACATTGTGGAATCTTTGGATAGGACCGTCAGCATCCCACTACCCAGCCTCATAGAATGTGATGACATTCCAAATAACAGAGATGAGATTCCAACTCCCAATGCAGCTTTTCATCACACGCACCTAAAGTCAGTTGCACACCTCATCCCAGATATCGACCCACAGGCCCCAATTATGCTTCTCTTAGGTCGGGATATTATCAGAGTCCATAAAGTCCGCAAACAGGTCAATGGCCCACACAACCTACCTTATGCTCAGAAGTTGGATCTGGGATGGGTCATCGTGGGTAATGTATGTTTAGGCCGCGTTCACAAACCACAGACAGTCAGCACCTTCTTCACGAACACCACGGAACGGGGACGCCCTACACTCTTTGACCCGTGTCCTAACGTGTTCAATGTAAAAGAAAAATACAGTGACACCCAGGTCACAAACCACCTCCAAACACATCCTGAGGAGATATCAAACTGTGAAGTTGATAGCCTAGGATATAACATATTCAAGCAGACCAAAGATGACGACAACATGGCTCCATCTATCCAGGACATCTCCTTCATGAAAATAATGGAAGAAGGGCTAAGAAAAGATGCAAATAACAGTTGGGTAGCTCCATTACCTTTTAAATGCCTACGTCAACGGCTCCCCAATAACAGGCCACAAGCTTTAAACCGTCTCAAGTCGCTCAGGCGCAACTTTGATAGGAAGCCTGAAATGAGAGACCACTTTCTCATTTTCATGGAAAAGATGTTCAAGAATGGTCACGCTGAGCTAGCCCCTCCCTGCAATGAGGATGAAGAACAGTGGTACTTGCCAATATTTGGTGTGTACCATCCAAGAAAACCAAACCAAATACGAGTGGTCTTCGATTCCAGCGCCCAGTACAACGGTGTGTCGCTCAACGACGTGCTGTTGACCGGGCCTGATCTGAACAACACACTGCTCGGTGTACTGATACGCTTTAGAAAGGAAGCAATTGCCTTTACAACGGACATAGAACAGATGTTCTATTGTTTTTCAGTAAGGGAAGACGATAGGAACTTCCTACGTTTTCTATGGTTCCAAGATAACGACCCCTCCAAAGACATTGTGGAGTATCGAATGACGGTCCACGTCTTTGGAAATAGTCCTTCCCCCGCAATAGCGATTCATGGACTGCACCAGTCTGTTCAGGGTAGTGAGCTCCACATCGACCCTGACGTCCAACGTTTTGTGATGCGCAACTTCTATGTCGACGACGGGTTGAAGTCTCTGCCCACAGTCGAAGCTGCCGTCAACCTGCTGAAAAGACACAGAATGTTCTCTCCAAATCAAACTTAAGGCTGCACAAAATCGCAGCAAACAACAAGGAGGTCATGGAGGCCTTCCCAGCCGAAGATCGTGCAAAAGACCTTAAAGACTTGGACCTCAATGCAGATGCGCTGCCAATGCAGCGTAGTCTTGGAATCAATTGGGACCTCCAGACCGACTGCTTCCACTTCAGCGTCTCTGATGAGATAAAACCCTACACTCGACGGGGTGTCTTGTCCACAATCAACAGCCTCTACGATCCTCTAGGGTTCGCAGCGCCGGTCACAATACAAGGCAAGGCTATTCTGAGAGAACTCACAACTGAGAACGGCGACTGGGACTCACCTTTACCCCAAGAAATGGAGGAAGCATGGACATCTTGGAGATCATCTTTGAAAGATCTGTCCCAGCTTCCTATTCCCAGAGCCTACACTACAACTTCACCCACAGCAGCTGTCAGACGGGAATTGTGCGTCTTTTCTGACGCATCCACGAAAGCTATCGCCGCTGTGGCATATCTAAAAGTAACTGACTCTGCTGGAAACAACCATGTGGGATTTGTAATGGGCAAAGCCAAGCTGACCCCTCGTCCGGAACAAACAATTCCGAGACTGGAACTTTGCGCAGCAGTGCTTGGAGCGGAGTTAGCAGACTTAATCTCGTCAGAACTAGACCTTCAGCTCGATGCTACAACCTTCCACTCAGACAGCAAGGTAGTCCTTGGCTACATTTCTAATGAAATCAGGCGCTTTTATGTATATGTAAGTAACCGGGTATTACGTATCCGAAGATCCTCTCACCCAGATCAATGGCGCTACGTGTCAACAGAACAGAACCCTACAGACCACGCTACACGTTCTGTTGCTGCAGGCCATTTGAACGACACAAACTGGCTGAGTGGACCCAAATCTCTGTACACACCGGAGACAAGTGCTGCAGAGAGCACCTACGAGCTTGTAGATCCGGGTTCAGACCCAGACATTCGCCCTCTGGTGTCCACTTTGAGTACTACAACAACATCCAAGCAGCTTGGTTCTCAACGATTCGCAAAGTTCTCATCCTGGAAGTCTCTAACTCGGGCCATTATTCGTCTCATACACATAGCCCGTCTTTTCAACATGACTTTGAAGAACAGCCCTTGTAAGGGCTGGCATCATTGCAAAACAGGATACACTGTTGAGGAGTCTGATCAAGCGTCGCACATCATCATTAAAGCAGTACGGGAGGAAGTCTACAGTCAAGAGATCAAATGTATCCAAAAACATGAGCAGATCCCTAAAAGTAGTCCTCTCAAAAATCTGGATCCTTTCATTGACACGCACTGCCTTCTGAGAGTCGGAGGCCGCCTCTACAATGCAAACCTTGATCAGAGTGAAAAGACTCCGGTGATTATTCCTGGTAAACATCAGGTTGCAACCTTACTCATCAAGCATCACCACGAACAAATCTATCACCAAGGCCGTCTCTTTACAGAAGGGGCTGTTCGTACAGCTGGCTTTTGGATAGTTGGTGGCAAAAGAAAAGTGAGCAGCATCATCCATCAGTGTGTAACCTGCAGAAGGCTTAGAGCCCCACTTACAATTCAAAAGATGGCCAGTCTTCCAGCGGATCGCCTCGACGGAACCGCCTTTTACGAATGTCGGGCTTGATGTGTTCGGCCCTTGGAATGTCTCTTCACGTAGAACAAGAGGAGGCCATTCCCACAGTAAACGATGGGCCGTGATCTTCACGTGTATGAGCGTACGAGCGGTTCATATTGAAGTCATAGAATCCCTTGACACATCCAGCTTCATCAACGCGCTAAGGTGCTTTCTTGCTGTGCGCGGTCCTGTCAAACACATCCGCTCAGACCGTGGTACCAACTTTGTTGGTGCTTGCAAGCAGTTGGAGATACCTTCAAACATTGACGACACAACGATAAAGACTTACCTGTCAGGCCAAGGTTGTTCTTGGACCTTTAACCCTCCGCACGCTTCCCATTTTGGCGGTGCATGGGAAAGAATGATTGGTCTTGCAAGGAGAATCTTGGACTCCATGTTCCTTCGTCTGAAGGACAAACTTACTCATGAGGTGCTAGTGACTTTCATGGCAGAAGTGACAGCCATTATAAATGGCAGGCCTCTTGTTCCAGTGACAACTGACGTTGACGACTCATTTATACTTACTCCAGCTGCTCTTCTCACTCAAAAAGTGAATGTCCTTTCTGCTCCTACTGGAGAGTTTGGAGTTTCAGACCTCTACAAACACCAGTGGCGGCAGGTCCAACACCTGTCCAACACCTTCTGGGACAGATGGCGAAAGCAATTCCTCCCGACACTACAGGCACGCAAGAAGTGGCAGTCCACTCATCCGAACATCAACCCAGGAAGTGTTGTTCTCCTCAAGGATAGCCAAGTACCAAGAAATGAATGGCCACTTGGACTGGTAACGCAGACCTTCCCCAGCGTAGATGGGAAGGTGCGAAAGGTCGAGATCAAGGTCACACGAACAGGAGTGACTAAACTTTTTCTTAGGCCTGTTTCTGAGATGGTGCTTCTTCTCCCCCCAGAGGCCCAGTGAAGAGAACTGTCTAGGATCTATTGAGTGGCGTGTATTCACGCCAGGCGGGGAGTGTTTTGTTACAATTGTTAAGCCAGCATGTTAATACGTTTTATTTTGAAAACAGGAAATGTCCCGTAACTTCCGGTAGCTTGTAATCAGGAAGTAAACAAGAGCATGGCTCAGAGACGCTGTCTTCATTAGTCTTGTAATCCAGTGGAATCTGCATACATCTTGTACCTTTTGATAGCATCGTTGGTACGTATTGATTTGTGTTGTTGTTACTCATGATTGCAGATGATTATTTTCGTGACTGTTTAGTTTTGAGAAGTTTTATGCACATCGAGTCATTGTATTCATTATGCTCTTTGTGTGTTTTAGTTTTACACTTTCCTATGTCAATAAACCTGTGGACAACGGACAAGGGTCTTCAGAGTCATGATGTCAGGAAGGAGTTCATCTAACTGCCGAGGTGTATAACAGCACATATACTGAGGGCAGCACAATATGATTAACAAAATAAACTGCCGTCCAGGGTGACATTTCTCTGAGCTTGTTTATTGCTTTGAATCAAAAGATGTGCACTCTGTGTTTCTGCAGCACCCATAATGTGCCTCCTTTAAGGAATTCCTTGGTTAGAACCATACTTGAACTCTCTTAAATCCTGGATTCTGAAAAAGAAATAAAATAACTTATAACTTCTTCCCCACTTTGTATCTCATCAGTTATTTCAAGATGAAGATCGATACCAGCCTGACTATGCTCCAGCTCCGAGAGGAACTGTCCCAGGCTGGCCTTCAGTTCTCTGTGGTCACAGAGGAGGATTTCGATGATATCATGGCCATGAGCCAGTACATCTATGGTGGCCTTGATTACCTGCCCACTCGATACACCGACTGGCTACGGGAGACCAACCGCACAGTCATACTGGCTCGCAAGCAGGGAAATGTGGTAAGTTCATTAAATAGCATGAAAAAACTATATTTGTCTCAATGTGATGATAAGGAATTTCCTGACTTCCAGTTTGAAGGTCTACAAGGAAGTTTAGCGGATGCATAAACAGGGAAGTTGTACAGTAAGGTAGCCCAAATGTCCAGCTTGTCTTGGGGTATCCTAAGGTATTCCAAGGGCAGATGGTATATTCATTCTCTCCAGCTTGTTCTGAGTTTCACTGGGTTACCCTTCCAGTTGAAAATGCCCAGAATACAGCCAAAGGGAGGTGTCAAAGAAGTATCCCAATCAGATGCCTGAAACATCTCTGAATTCTTTTGACACAAAGAAGCAGTGGTTTTTCTCTCACCGCCTTACGCAAGGGTGAGCCCAGCCACCCTGCGAAGAAGAATCATTTTGGTCATTTGAATCCGAGGCTCCTTTATTTTGGTCACTGGAGGTCTCGACCTGATGGAAACAGCAGAACCTCATCATCTACTTTTTGCAGATGATGTGGTCCTTTAGTTATGTTGCTTTGTCTGCTGCCACAGAAAGACACAGTGCTTCATGCTTAAATAAATATGTTCTTGTCTCCCAAATCTCATAAACAGGTCGTGCTGCTGTGGTCCAGCGACAGGAATGATGTTACGTTCTAAAAAGGACATGTCGATGTGATCGTTTTTCTTGAGTCCACATTCTTGTGTGATACTCGACAGATTGCTCTGGAGTCCGTGTGTGTGATTGATGATGGAGACACTATGCTGGTGGAAGGTCTTCGTGTTGCACCTCAGGAAAGGGGAAAGGGTGTGGCAGGAGTTCTGCTGCGCTTTTGCAGCGAGCTGGTCAAATCCAAGTACCCTGATGTCAAAGTAAGCCGCTTGACCCGTGATGATCAGCTTGGACCCAAGGACTTCCAGAAGTATCGTCTCATAACCAAGCAGGTATCAAGAACAAAAGAAGACTTTCTGTGTTTTGGTCTGTGCCTACGGTTAATAAATGCAAAATGCGTAACTTTTAGTCAGTATGTTTACTTCTTTAATACTTTGTCAGCTCATACATTTGCTTTTTTCTCGCAGGGTATTCTGTTGGTACGCTTTAGAGCTGAAGATCTCAAGCTGCGTCTGTCGGAGCTAGGTCTGGGTGGAGACATCCAATCCTCTCGGTCCACCTCCTCCAATCGTCCTTTGGTGCGTCTCGACCATACAGCTGTCCACCGGCTGTATCTAACCACTGACCTGATGAGGGAGGTCCTTCCTAATGCTACCATCATTCAAGACTGGCAGCCATTTAAGCTTCTGCCCAGTAACATGGCTATCCTTCTGAAGAAGGACATTGACTGGATGGTCGATGATGTGTCCAATCCTACTGTGGCCAGCCTCTGTACCTTCCCTTTCAGGGTGCCCATTGGAGATGACTGGTAATTAAAATGTTAATAATTTTATTCATAACTGTCCATGAGACAATAATGAAGTAGGGTGCATTGCTTTCTGCCATAGCATCTTTTGATAGTACCATTGGGATGCCCAAGTTCATGTATTAGCTACTGGTCATAGTGGCTTTAAGATACTTATAGCTTATAACATGTAATAGTTATTCAAAATAATACATTATTTACAATATACAACTTTTGTTTACCCAGGTATTACTTGAACATTGACATGTTCGGTAAAGACCTGGACCGGGTACGGCAGCAGTTCTTGAGCCACCTGCAGTGCCACACTGCCACCCTGAAGGGTCACGTGATGTGCCAGATGTTCCTGGACCCACCGCTCTGGAAGACCATGGCTGAATTCTGCCACAACATCTTGAACGTGGAACTGGTGAAGGAGTACACCGAGCAGTGCGTGGTGGAGTCAGACGTCGTCTAGTTACAGAGGGTGGATGGAAATGAGTAGAAGATGAAGGAGCCAGAAAGGAATGAAGACAAGGGTCTAGACAACAAGGAATGGACACAACTCAAATACACTTATCAGAAAAACACCACCCTCTGTACTGAGGAGATAGAGACCAAGCAAACTAAATGTCGTTTCTACAAAACAAAACTTCCAAGAGTGCAGTAAGACTTACCAATACATAACTAAATACAGGGAGTGGACATAAAACTCTGAAAACATAATGTAATCATCTACAATAGGTCTGTTACAAATACATAAAACATAATATTCAATTGGTTTTAGAGATGTTGATACAACTTTATAGGTATTTTAATAAAATTGTAAGGTGTACATAATATTTGTTATCCCCAATGTACTTAAAGAAGGGGAACTAAATAACATGAACATTGTTTAGTAGAGGTCTTCACAGGTCAGCACTTATGTAACGGATCCAAAACAGACCCATGGAAACTATCTTTTTTTTGACCCAATCATGATCCAAGTGCAGTTAGACACAATTTTAATAGAAAATGGATCATTGTTTTTGGACCAGTCCAATGCAACACCTCTACAAACTATAGCCTGAAAAGTGAGTATCGAGTTGAAACATCACCATATTAGATTATCTTAAGTTTTAGTACAATGATTACAGAGTTCTTTCTCATTATGTCCACCCTCTGTATGTCGCATGACAAAGGAAGGTGTAATAAGAGTGATGAGGTTGGGGAGGCTGTCTCACACCGGTAGCAGTGATGTAACCTAAAACCTAAAAAGAGTCAACATGCAAATACTATTCTTTCAAGAAAAAAAATGTAAGTACCCTGAGGGCAACTCAAACATTTCACCTCTGTTCTTTCTGTAAATATGAACCTTCTAAATATGTACACGAGCTGAGTTGGGTTACTAAATCTGCACAACTCTGAAGGCACTTTATTAAAATTACAGACAGGTTGTGTCAATGCTAGAATGAAAAGGAATAGTTCAGAATCAAATAAGGGTAATATACAGATCCCATCCCTCTATTGTTGATGGGTGCATCTATTAACTCGTATTTCCTGACAACAAATCTCTGCAAAAACTACAAACAACGCCTGTTATTGAAATGAACATGCTCAGTCACAAAATGGCTGACAATTTATCCGTTGTTATGGTCAAGCTTATGTCTTAGCTTTTGTCTTTTTATTGTTTCAAATCTTTTACTGTATATATATGTTACTAATTTAATTGTTTCATTTAAATGCTGCAATAAGATTTTAAAAGAAATTATTAACTTCTGAAGCTGTAAGTGAAATCTAGGCTTACTTTTTGTAGATTGCTAGCAAAATGCCAAACAAAATGCTAATGCTTGAAAAATGACTACTGTGCAGTTTACTGAGCTGTCTTCAGCTCACGCAGAGAGAAGGAGTAGAAGGAAGAAATTAACCGAAATATTCTTGTTTTAACCATCACTAATATTATCTGGCAAAAATCTTCTGAAAATAGTGTTCCCTTTGACTATACAAGCTTTTTGGGCCATGTTAGAGTGAACTAATGTCTTTAGTAGTTTATTGTCCAGACCTGAACAGATATTGTGGATTATACCATGGCCAACTGGCAAGTGTCTTTTAAAAATGCGAACTGCATGGCTGCAACCGCCGGTTGGTGTAATGGTCCACCACTTTTTTTCGAGAACAAAATTGCCGTGAAATGCGGTACCGACACGAATGGAATCCCAATGACTCTGTTATTCCCCTGACTGTTCACAGCACCACCAGTTTGTAATTATCCAGCGAAATATCGAACATACATGAATCGGAATATCCCACAAGTTAGTCCAACATTTAGTACACACAACATGTTTCCCCCAGGATAAAATTGTAATCATCTAAACTTTCATCATCTAGCGCCATCATCAGGTCTACATTTCCATTTGAGCATTTTTTTTTTAGTTGATGACCTGCAAAACTAATGACATTCCCATTTGCCTTAGCTCCAATTTTAGCATGCTAATATGCTAATGTCAGATGGCAAACACGCTAGACATTACACTTGCTTGTTGCTACTACAGCCGTACAAAGCTGCTAGCCTGGTGGCAGAGTTTTTATTTTTTTTGCTAAGTGGCCGTGGTACAAGCACAATACCAGACACTGATGTGTTGTGATTTACAAACTAATGAATTTGGTGAAAGTAGCGATATTTTACTCCATACTCTTTGGCCTCCACCTTCATGAAGTCCATTATCACCTCCATATTAACCTCTACTAGAGGCATCATAGTCTGTGGACTGGTACTTGATACCTTTTAAATCTGTACCGAAATAACCCAGTGCCAAGTAGTATCGGCAATGAGTCAGACTTTTTAGTACTAATTGTATGGTTTTTCTAGCATTCAATTACCGCAAACGTTCTTTGATTTATTAAGAGGTGTTATTGGCCCATTACTGCAGCAGCTACAAACCATACACCAATAACCTGGGGAGGTGGGCGTGACATCTGCCACCGTGGGTCGAGGGACGGCAATATCAGTGGAAACCGCTGTATCAGCGCTGTGCAGGGCTCAACATGTCTTAAACACTTTAAATGCTTATTTGGCACACCATGTTGAGCATATCTAGCACTACACACACACCCGTTACACTCTAAATCTCCCTTTAAATGTCCATGTAGAGTGTGTGACACAAGACCATTTGTCTGAGCCAGACAGAAATATCTTGTTGGAAAAACATCTCAGTTTGTACAAAACTATTTAACCTCCCCGTTGCCTTGACCAGCTTGTATCTTGACCCCCTTCTTCTTCGGGTATGCAATTTTCTAGGTGTAAGTATGACCGGGTCTATTTTCTGAAGAATGCTAAATCTTGAGTCAAATCCTTTCAAAGTTTAACAAAAAGGAACAGAATGATTAAACAGATTCAACTTTTTTTCTAAAAATTATAAATATTTTAGAAGGGACCTATTAGATTGGTCATAATCTTCAACATTTGCCACGCAGCATAACAAAATAGGATGACAACTATCTTTTCTCCCTATTGTTTGTAACCAAAGAAAGTCACCAGTCATCTCCACTGATGCCCTATCATTTGCTGCCAGGAGTAAAGTGAAGACAAAATAGATTAGAAAGGCAATGGGTGTAATTCTTTTTACAGCTAGTTTTTTCATGATCGCAGAATATATTTTGTAATCTATTTACACAAAAATCTCTTGTTTTATTGAGATCAAAAGAATCAATATTTGGTGATCTTTGCATAACTTAATCAGAACTGTGTTCTCATGATTCGGATTCAGATATGATTTGGGACAAAAATGTACAGCTGAGCCCCAACTGGCCCCCTGTCCCTTTCCCTATACTGGACTAAGTCAAGGCCCCAGTTTTGGTGTTGTAATTTGATGAAGCACACATTTAATGTCTGGCCCCATAATAGCAGCTGAAAGTATAAAGGTCTAACTGGATTTTAGAGTTCTCACTTCAAGGCGGAAACCTCAAGATTAGATAATAAACTGTCTGATCATGTCAACTGATATTCTGCTTTTGGAGCTCATATTCTGAAGTTCCCGACCAGAATTAATTTACAATATCTTCCCTATAATATCTCCATGATATTTGTTTGATAGTGTACCATGGGCATAAATATGTAGTTTAACAACAAATGTTCTACTATAATATTCCTAATAGTATTAGTGGTAAGATGTCAGGAAACGGTTTACAGTATCATGACTTTGTGTCACAGATCGTTCCTATTCATCCAGCAAGGTAGCCCAAACGTACATTCATTAGCAATATCTCCCAGCTGTTGATATGAACGAGCAGTGAGTCCAAGTTCCTTCCAGACGTCTGAGTTCCTCACCCTTTCTTTACAGTTGAGGACAGAAAACTTGTCCGCTTAAATTGGCGATCTCATTCTTTGGATCACTGCCGATTATTGAAGGTTTAGGTTTAGGAAGTAGACTATTCGGTAATTGAAGAGCTTTGCCTAAACCATGACATTCCGGTAAAGAATGTAACCCAGAACCATAAGGTGAAGGCTGGAATGTAGATGACCCGTTAAAACCAGTGCTTTCTTATGTCCCTCTGCACCAAGACAGTTAGCTAAATCCATCTATCACTCACTTTTAAACAAGACCCGAAAATACTAAATGTTCTTGTTGGCATCATTCCCAACCCGGAGTGAGCAATCCACCATTTTCCAGTAGAATACCATGAGGTCATTGGACTTTGGTGCTAATCATACCTGAATTTCCTCAATTTTTGTTCTTCGAAATGATCATGAGAAGTCAGTTTGGTAGGTTTTGTAAATTTAGTTGTCACGAAAAAACAAAGCTTGTTCATTTTGATCCGTTTCTTGTGATCGCAAGAAACAAAACAACAATCATCTTAAACCATGTGCGCTACTGTACGAAGATGGAGAAATGTACATATGCAGCCCTTCTCTAAACACACACAAACATGTTTTTATGACTTTTGAGGACATTTCATTGACTTGTATTAATTTACCCTCACCATAATCGCAGCCAGTTTAATCCTAATCCCTTATTTTAACTGTGAGCTAAACCTTACTTTTGCCTAATCCTTATGCTGCGTCACAACAAAAGTGTTGCCAAAATTGAAATATTTCGAACAAGGCAAATTTTTCGCTTCCCTCAATTCAAGTCATTCGCGCCATGTGGTGAACATTTTGCGTCAATCGCAAACATTCGCGTCTGTGTATGACTTTGCTGATGGGATCTACTCTACAACGCTTTTGGTGTGAACGCAGCATCGCATGTAATAATTAACGTTACAGTGACGTGCACAAGGAAGACGAGTACCCACAATATGTCACTGTGTAACAGACTTATGTCCCCGCAAGGCCCCCCACCTACACACACACACACACACACACACGCACATACTATCCGTTAGTATAGTTAGAATATAGAATTAGCTAGATACCTTCCTCACAGTCAAATACTTCCTCTGTTAAATTGCACATAACCCTAACCCTAACATAACAAGTAGGAGGATCCTCAAAACATTGCATTGCCTCATTACATTATTTTTTGCTGTCTTGTCATAATAATATGTAATACATGTAAATCCTGGAATTTTTGCTGGAAAGCCACTGGAGCTTGTGAGATGCAAGAATGAAGACTTAATGGTAAAAGAAAAAGCGTTTGACGGCCTCATTCAGAGGAAAACAAATAGCGGCCGCTCGTGATTTTATCTCTGAGAACCTGTCATCAATTATCATCTCACTTTTTATAGAAATAAAATGTTCTATTTTCAATGTTCACTCAGTGAGCCCTGCTGCCACTTCACAATGAACACCACTTCAGCATGCTGTGCTCTCGAGTCCTGCTCGTATCAGCTCACAGCAGGCTAAAGGTCCCCGCCTGCTTCAAGAGATCCACTATTGTCCCTGTGCCCAAGAATGCTTCTCCAGCATGTATGAATGACTACCGACCGGTGGCCCTCACCTCGGTGGTCATGAAATGCTTTGAGAGGCTGATAAAGGACTACATCTGCGCCTTCCTCCCTTCCTCCATGGACCCGCTGCAGTTTGCTTATCGCCCAAACAGATCCACAGATGATGCTGTCTCCCAGGTACTGCACACCACACTCTCTCATCTGGACAGCCAGAAGGGGGGCTATGTGAGACTGCTGTTCATTGATTATAGTTCAGCTTTCAACACCATAGTCCCCTCCAGACTGGCCGGCAAGCTGATTGAGCTGGGACTGAACACCCCTGTGTGCTTGGATCCTGGACTTCCTGACCGCCAGGCCACAGGTGGTCAGGGTGGGCAGACACACCTCCAAATCCCTCACCCTGAACACAGGATCCCCCCAGGGTTGCGTCCTCAGCCCCCTACTGTACTCCCTGTACACACATGACTGTGTGGCCAGGTTCAGCTCCAACACCATCATCAAGTTTGCGGATGACACAGTGGTGGTGGGCCTGATCTCCGACAACGACGAGAAGGCCTACCTGGAGGAAGTTGCTGATCTGTCACTCTGGTGCCAGGACAACAGCCTCATCATGAATGTCACCAAAACTAAGGAGCTGATTGTGGACTTTAGGAGGGTACAACAACAGAGGACGTACTCACCACTGGGGATTAACGGGACTACTGTGGAGAGGGTGAGCGGGTATAAATACCTGGGAGTCCACATCACCGAGGATCTGACATGGTCAACAAACACAGACACTCTGGTGAGAAAGGCAAGGCAGCGCCTCTACCACCTCAGGCAGCTGAGGAAATTTAAAGTTTCCCAGAGGATCCTTCAGTCCTTCTACTCTGGAGCTGTAGAGAGCGTCCTGACAGGAAGCATCACAGCCTGGTTTGGCAACTGCTCCGCTCAGGACAGGAAGGCTCTGCAGAGAGTAGTGCGTTCGGCTGAACGCACTATTGGAACTACACTCCCACCCTGCAGGACTTGTACACCAGGAGGTGCAGAACCAGAGCCGGCAGGATCATGAAGGATCCTCACCACCCCAACAACAGACTGTTTCAGCTGCTGCGGTCAGGCAGGCGCCTCCGTAGTCACGCTGCAAGAACAGAGAGACTGAGACGGAGTTTCTTTCCTCAGGCCATCAGGACTGTGAACTCCGACCTCACCAGGACCCCCACATAGACCCACACAACTGCCCCTCTTAGGCACACACACACACACACACACACACACACACACACACACACTTACTGTAAATATTGTGTTGTTTTTTATTGTAAATAGTGTGTACTTGTTGCCTTGCACATTCCTGCTGAGCATTGCCACTTTCATTTCACTGCACACCCTGTGTGTGTATGTGACAAATAAAACATCTTGAATCTTGAATCTTGAGACACGAGAGATCTGCCATTTCAACACCAACCTGGTGGTTCAGGTCTTCAGATTTCTGTCCTTTCTCTTCGTAATTGATTGGGTGGGGGAGGGTAATTGCTTCTAGGCTTTCTTCCCCATCTACAAATCAACAATGCCTTGTAAAGCTTTCATCCATCTGAAGGCCTCAGTATGCTTCAAAGAAAGTAGGTTGTACTAGAAATACGTTTACACCTTGTTACCAGGGCCAAAAAGTCCGCCACCATAGCATCTCTTTTCAATAACTCTGTTTCTTTTTGTCTTTGTAGTCTGGATGTAATGACATCCGCCTTGGTCCACCCAACAGAAAAGGGCTTCCGGTCTCTTAGAAAAGTAATTTCTTTAAAGCATACTGAGGCCTTTAAGTTCAGTTGACTTGTAAATCCATGAAGGTTTTTGTCTACCAACACACTTCTTTTTACCTCTTGAGTTGCTCGGATCATGGCAATCTCAATAAATTGGCATGGTCAGTTTCAATCAACTTGTGCTGCCATTTTGAGTTTTGTCAATTTTTTTAACTGTAGTCTTCAATATCGATCTATTGTTCTCATATTCCAGCAGTTGACTCAGTCTTCGTCACATGTGAAAGAAAGTATCTTTTGGATGCTTTTATTACGGCTTACCAAGAGCATTTTCACATGCCAAACAATTTGAAATGAATCTGGCAAAAGCTGGAAGTTTCGTTTCTGTGTTTCTTTGCCTTGTTGATATTCCAAATTGTTCATTGTCATCTACAAGTCCTCAGAGCACATGCTTACATAACTCCCTCTAACACCAGAGCCAAAGGTGATGAGACTCCTTCAAACTCCTGAGTTCTTAAAGTGTTTCCCGGATTGAAACAAGTTTTTTGCCACTGAGTTCTGCAGATTGAGATCAATCCAACAGATGTGGTTTGATGAGTTTCCGTGATTGATATTTTGAACACCTTAAACACACAAAGATGAGCTCATTCAACCCAAGGCTGAGGAGTTCATGAGATGATTGGAGTGAATAATTTGTATCCAGATTTGATGCGAGGTTTGGAACTGGACTTATACCTGCAGTGGGGTTTTGTATGACTGAACAACACGTAGGCCAACAGAGGTCAACGTGAGATTTATTTTTTAAAGTCATACTTTGTAAAGCATTTACAACATTTAAACTAATAGTTTTATTAATGTCAATAATAATTAAGTAATGTAGTCATGCTTTTAAAGTCAATTTTAAAGACAACATTTGGGCTACAAGATTGTGAAAAACCCATTTGGTGTTTATCCGTCGGCATAATATATGCAGTATTTTGAAATAGCTCTACAGCACTCAACGTATATTCTGAGTATTAAATCTCATTTTATGAGCAACTGGATTAGACTCGATGGTTTCATTAGAAGTTGAGGGCGGAAACACACTTTATCTGGACTTTGGTTGTCTTTTAGACAGATTTGGGGTATTTTAATGTGTTTTACCTTTCCATTTCAGAAGCGGTGGTGCTCTTCTCTGCTTAGATCTGCAGAAATCAATGATGTTTGGTTACATTGAGGCACAGAGACTTGGTTAGGGTGAAGATATTGCAGTGGGGTTAAAAAACAACTACTTTTTCAAACAAAGAAAACTTAAGTTTTGATAGGAAATGGGCAATGAAGCTGCACACTTTGGTGCCCCGCCCTCTACAATGACCTCCACCCATCCAGGTTTTGGAAAAAACTGTACAATAATAATAATTGAAGCTCCCGCTGCCATTGCTCACATAGAGAAGTCATGATGTGCATGGTCAATAGATGTTCTCAAAAGGTAAATGTTGTATTAGGCATTTGAACAATTTCTGCAGTCACGACAGTCTTAAGGTTTTTTTTACAATATGAAAATCCAAACTTCCTTTGTACAAATGTTTTATTGCTTCTTTATAACCATGAACAAAGCATCAGTGACACTGGTCAACACTGTCTAATAGAGTACCATTGATAAGGGGTTTATGCTAGTGGGGTCTCGCATCACCAGCATATACAAGTAAGGGATTCTCACACAGTAGATTGATGATGAGGAAAATAACTTAGATGAAAAGAGTTCAACAACTTGGTTACAGACCTCAAAAACTTGGTTACAGACCCCAGTAGTGCGACCAAATCCCATTAATCAGGGAAAGTATCTTCAACCATGAAGTCTCAGATGGGTTTCCAGAGTGCTGGATGCATATGCTTACTTCATCAGGGGAACAACTCCAGCGGATTTATTTCCAACGTTTTTAACTTCTGTGGAGTTACTGGACATTTTTGTAAAAGGTGTGCTCACCTTCGCCCACGCGGTGAGACGCCGCCGGAGAGGGAAACGCTCAGGGGCGCTTGTACGGCTACGGAAACGGGGATCTTGTACAGCGCTGCCGGGCATATTTCTCTCCAACGTCCGCTCACTGTGCAACAAACTGGACGAACTCCAGCTGCTGGTGGGAGAGACAGAGACTTCTCCTCATCCTCCGTCCTGTGCTTTACGGAATCATGGCTAAGTGGATCGATACCAGATTCTGCGCTCCAGCTCGCTGGCTTCCAGCTGTTCCGAGCGGACCGGGTCACGGAGCTCTCCGGAAAAACAAAGGGTGGAGGAATCTGCTTTTACCTCAACAACGGCTGGTGCAACGACGTAACGGTGATTCTACAGCACTGTTCGCCGGACCTGGAATCTTTTATCATTCACTGCAAACCCTTCTACTCCCCACGTGAGTTCGCTTCATTCATCCTGGCCGGAGTTTACATGCTGCCGCAGGGAAACGTGCACGAGGCACAGCGGACCCTCGCTAAACAGATACGGTGTGTGGAGCGGACCTTCCCGGACTCTTTAGTTATTGTACTCGGGGATTTTAACAAAGGAAACCTCAGCCACGAACTCCCTAAATATAGACAGTTAATTAAATGCCCTACTAGAGAGAAGAGCATTCTGGACCACTGCTACACAACAATCAGCAGGGCCTATCACGCCGTCCCTCGAGCTGCACTGGGAAACTCTGACCACGTCATGGTTCATCTGATTCCCTCATACAGGCAGAGACTAAAGCTCTGCAAACCTGTGGTGAGGAAGTTCAAGAAGTGGACCAGTGAGGCTCTGGAGGATCTACGGGCGTGCTTGGACTGTACTGACTGGGATGTCTTCAGGACTGCTACCAACAGCCTGGATGAGTACACAGAGGCTGTAACTTCCTACATCAGCTTCTGTGAGGACAGCTGTATTCCATCCAGCTCCAGGGTGAGTTATAACAACGACAAACCCTGGTTCACAGCGGAGCTCAGGAAGCTAAGACTGCAGAAGGACCAGGCATTCAGGAGTGGGGACAAGGACCTGTACACAGAGTCAAAATACAGGTTTAGCAAGGTGGTGAGAGATGCTAAATGACTGTACTCTGAGAAACTGCAACAGCAGCTCTCAGCAAACGACTCTGCTTCTGTCTGGAGAGGGCTCAGGCAGATCACCAACTACAAGCCCAAATCACCCCACTCCATGAACAATGTGCTTCTGGCAGACGAGCTCAATGAGTTCTACTGCCGCTTTGAAAGACAATGGAGCAGTCCTGAGACAATCCCCCACAGCCCCATCAACAAGCCACAGACCATCAGCCCACCCTCCCCCAGCCCATCAGGGGCTCACACCTCTGGAGCACCCTCCATCAACTCAGCGACGACCCTCGCCATCCTGGAGAGAGCCGTCAACAGGCTGTTCATAAAGCAGAGCCCCCGCAAAGCAGCGGGCCCGGACTCCGTCTCCCCTCCACCCTGAAGCACTGTGCTGACCAGCTGTCTCCGTGTTCACCGACATCTTCAACAGCTCCCTGGAGACAAGCCACGTTCCAGCCTGCTTCAAGCCCTCCACCATCATCCCCGTCCCCAGGAAACCCAAGATCACAGGACTCAATGACTACAGGCCCGTCGCCTGACCTCTGTGGTCATGAAGTCCTTTGAACGCTTGGTCCTGTCACACCTCAAGACCATCACCGACCCACTCCTGGACCCCTGCAGTTCGCCTACAGAGCCAACAGGTCTGCAGACGACACAGTCAACATGGCCCTTCACTACATCCTCCAGCATCTGGACTCCCCAGGAACCTACGCCAGGATCCTGTTTGTGGACTTCAGCTCTGCTTTCAATACAATCATCCCGTCCCTGCTGCAGGACAAGCTCTCCCAGCTGCACGTGCCCGACTCCACCTGCAGGTGGATCACAGACTTCCTGACCGACAGGAAGCAGCACGTGAGGCTGGGGAAACACGTCTCAGGCTCCCGGACCACCAGCACAGGTTCAAGATTCAAGATTCAAGATTCAAGATGTTTTATTTGTCACATACACACACAGGGTGTGCAGTGAAATGAAAGTGGCAATGCTCAGCAGGAATGTGCAAGGGCAACAAGTACACACTATTTACAATAAAAAACAACACAATATTTACAGTAAGTGTGTGTGTGTGTGTGTGTGTGTGCCTAAGAGGGGCAGTTGTGTGGGTCTATGTGGGGGTCCTGGTGAGGTCGGAGTTCACAGTCCTGATGGCCTGAGGAAAGAAACTCCGTCTCAGTCTCTCTGTTCTTGCAGCGTGACTACGGAGGCGCCTGCCTGACCGCAGCAGCTGAAACAGTCTGTTGTTGGGGTGGTGAGGATCCTTCATGATCCTGCCGGCTCTGGTTCTGCACCTCCTGGTGTACAAGTCCTGCAGGGTGGGGAGTGTAGTTTCAATAGTGCGTTCAGCCGAACGCACTACTCTCTGCAGAGCCTTCCTGTCCTGAGCGGAGCAGTTGCCAAACCAGGCTGTGATGCTTCCTGTCAGGACGCCTCTACAGCTCCAGAGTAGAAGGACTGAAGGATCCTCTGGGAAACTTTAAATTTCCTCAGCTGCCTGAGGTGGTAGAGGCGCTGCCTTGCCTTTCTCACCAGAGTGTCTGTGTTCGTTGACCATGTCAGATCCTCGGTGATGTGGACTCCCAGGTATTTATACCGCTCACCCTCTCCACAGTAGTCCCGTTAATCCCCAGTGGTGAGTACGTCCTCTGTTGTTGTACCCTCCTAAAGTCCACAATCAGCTCCTTAGTTTTGGTGACATTCATGATGAGGCTGTTGTCCCGGCACCAGAGTGACAGATCAGCAACTTCCTCCAGGTAGGCCTTCTCGTCGTTGTCGGAGATCAGGCCCACCACCACTGTGTCATCCGCAAACTTGATGATGGTGTTGAGCTGAACCTGGCCACACAGTCATGTGTGTACAGGGAGTACAGTAGGGGCTGAGGACGCAACCCTGGGGATCCTGTGTTCAGGGTGAGGGGTTTGGAGGTGTGTCTGCCCACCCTGACCACCTGTGGCCTGGCGGTCAGGAAGTCCAGGATCCAAGCACACAGGGGTGTTCAGTCCCAGCTCAATCAGCTTGCCGGCCAGTCTGGAGGGACTATGGTGTTGAAAGCTGAACTATAATCAATGAACAGCAGTCTCACATAGCCCCCTCTGGCTGTCCAGATGAGAGAGTGTGGTGTGCAGTACCTGGGAGACAGCATCATCCGTGGATCTGTTTGGGCGATAAGCAAACTGCAGCGGGTCCATGGAGGAAGGGAGGAAGGCGCAGATGTAGTCCTTTATCAGCCTCTCAAAGCATTTCATGACCACCGAGGTGAGGGCCACCGGTCGGTAGTCATTCATACATGCTGGAGAAGCATTCTTGGGCACAGGGACAATAGTGGATCTCTTGAAGCAGGCGGGGACCACGGACTCAGCCAGGGAGAGGTTGAATATTGTGGTGAACACTGGAGCTAGCTGGTTCCCCCAAGGCTGTGTTCTTTCCCCTCTGCTGTTCTCCCTGTACACCAACAGCTGCACCTCCAGTCACCAGTCCGTCAAGCTCCTAAAGTTTGCGGATGACACCACCCTCATTGGGCTCATCTCAGGTGGGGACGAGACCGCCTACAGGTGGGAGACTGACCACCTGGTGACCTGGTGCAGCCAGAACAACCTGGAGCTCAACGCTCTAAAGACAGTGGAGATGGTTGTGGATTTCAGGAGGAATGCAGCCCCACCCGCCCCTCTCATCCTGTGTGACTCCCCCGTCGACGCTGTGGAGTCCGTCCGCTTCCTGGGCTCCATCATCACCCAGGACCTCAAGTGGGAGCTGAACATCGGCTCCATCACCAAGAAGGCCCAGCAGAGGATGTTCTTCCTGAGGCAGCTGAGGAAATTCAACCTGCCAGGGAGAATGATGGTACAATTCTACACGGCCATCGTTGAGTCCATCATCTGCTCCTCCATCACCGTCTGGCACCCTGCAGCCACAGCCAAAGACAAGTGCAGGCTGCAGAGCATCATCCGCTCGGCCGAGAGGGTTATCGGCTGCAATCTGCCTTCCCTCCAGGTCCTGTTCACTTCCAGGTCACTGAAGCGGGCCAGAAAGATTGTCGCTGACCCCTCCCACCCTGGACACTGCCTGTTCGAGTCCCTCCTCGGGAGGAGGCTGCGTCCATCATGACAAAGACCACCCGCCACACAAAGTTTTTTCCCGTCGGCAGTCGGGCTCATCAATGGAACCCGGGACTGACTGACTGTCACCCCCAGGACTACCACCTCTTCTTCCACCTTCCTCTCTCCTCCTTCTTCCCGCTCCTTCCTCTTCCTCCTCCTCCCTCTTCCTCCCACTCCTCCTCCTCCTCTTCTTCCTCCTCCTCCACACACGTCACTTTAACATGCACTTTAACTTGAGGCCTCCTCCACACACATGCCACTTTATTTGCATGCACTTTAACTTAAACACACGCCACGCGTAACATACACTTTTAACTAAAACACACCACTTGAAGCACACACCCAAACACTTTCACATTATTTGTTGTCTTTCTGTCGTGTTGATTGTTGTTTGTTTGTCATGTCCAAATGTTGCACCTTCCACCAAAAAAAATTCCTCGTTTGTGTAAACATTCCTGGCAATAAAACTGTTTCTGATTCTGATTCTGATTCTGATTCTATATATTGACAATATAGCGCACAAATATACAATATGTTCAGTCGGTAAACTGGATTTTATGCATAATCGTTCTTCACTGGATGTGGATGCATTGTGTGCTTGAGTGAAGCGCAAAGAAGTGCCAAGTTTCACGACTGCTAAACTTCCATGTTTGTCAATTAGCTAAGGAATATTTACGAAAACGCAGCAAATTTCTAGAATTTGTATTGGCCTAGACGAGCTTTAGTCGAAAAGTTGGGTTGAATGTTTGTCTTTTTCCCCCGTAGCCCCATAGTACACTGTGGCAGCTGTCCCCAATCTGGCCTCGGCTGCTGGCTGGTTGACAATCAGCCAGCAGCCGAGGCCAGATTGGGGACAGCTGCCACATACACACACAAGAATCCAAGGTGATACAACTAATGGCTGAATGTGACGCTGAATTGAATTCCTTAGTTTTTTGGGTTACTTATAGCACTTTGTTTGAAAAATGTGATCATTGTATACGTTGTATACAAGTGAATAAAATGCTAACACATTGTGCTGCAGACCCTATACGCATTATAGGGTCAAGTGTTATATTAATATATGTTTTATAACTTACTGTACAAGCCATTGAGTTAGTGGGTAAAGTGGCATGCACTTTAGTTGTCTCTGGCAATAATAGATATAGCTCCCATCTCCTATAAAGTAGCATTGACTTAAAAACCCATGTTCTTGGTGTCCAGAAACAATCATCCAGTGCCATGTGGGATGAGCCTTTCTCTGTCGGTTTGACAATGTTTCTCCAAAGCTGAACCATTTGTCAAATGACATGTAGAGCAGTTTGTACATCAGTATACCGCGGCATTGAAAATAAGATTATATTTTAACAACGAAAAGAATAACACAACGATAGGTTGAAATGGCTGTGTTCTGATGGGTTTAGGTTAGTTAAGCCAAGAGACAAAAAAAAGTAACAAAGTACATTTAGTATACTAATTTTTAAGTACTTTCTGTGAGTGATTCCATTTTGTGAAACCTTATACTTTTACATTTCAGAGGGAAATATTGTCTTTTTTAATCCACTACGTTAACCCGACAGCTGTAGTAACTAGTTACTTTAAAGACCAATGTTGTTACATGCAAAATATAAATAAGATGCACAACTAAAGATTAAACTAGCCCGTGTGTTGATAGTAATGTGTAGGCTTCAAAGATTTTATTTTAATATGCACTCGGTGATGCAAATCTTTATCTCTGTACATTTAATCTTTCCATGTGCTTAATTTGTAGTGATTGCTTTATCATGGCTTGATTGGTAATGCCTTGGACCTCCAGAAGGAGGAACATGAACAAACCTTCCTCATTTGTTGTATTTTAAGTAAAGACAAGTGACGAGTCTGTGTTTTCTTTCACGTTATTTTCCTCCTTTTATAGGAGTCGTTCAACATTTTTTGGAAACACTCTTATTTGCTCTCTATCAACGAGTTAGCTGAGAACGTATAGGCCTATCAGTATCACGTAAGAAATGGTTCAACTTATATTTGCTTTCTTCCAGAGAGTTACATGAGAAGATGGATATCGGTATCAGTCTTTGTGTTAAGATGGAGTTGTGTTTGGGGAGTGGTTAGCGTAGCTTAGCATAAAGACTGGAGGCAGGAGGAAACTGCTAGCCCCAATGATACTAAACCTGGCAACCTCAACGAGGCCTATCTGAAAATAGCTATGCACACTCACTGCATCTGGTTATTTTAACAAGAAATACTTCAAGCATGTAGGCTGACTTACTTTGAAAAACTAAACATTTTCTTTTAGATATTTCAGTTCAAACAATTCAGATACAACATGTTAATCTTTAGCGGTGTTGGCAGGCACCATTTCCTTCTTTTGTGGCAAGCTAGGCTAACAACACCTTGTCTACAGCTCTGTGCTTGACTCTTATCGATATCAATCTGAGGATCGCAGTTCACTGAGAGAATGTAAATAACTTTTTTTCCAAAATGTTGAATTTATTCTTTAAGGTAGGCCTAACAGGGCCTTGAGTCAGGACAGGTTTAGCCTAGCTTAGCATTACTGTGTGTGTGGGGGGGAGGGGTGGGGGAGCTTGCCTGTCTCTGATCAAAAGTTAGACGTAGATGAGTCCCTTAAAAATGTTGAACTATTCCTTGAAGGGTTTGACACCAGCAGTATGTGGCAAAATGAGATTTACAATAACAGGTTAGTCCTAATACAACAGTAATATAATAATGTGAATACACTCAGGAGAACCTCTGATATTTTACTACATTTGATACTTTTTACTTCTGAATGCAGTATTCCATTGTGGTACTGAGAGCTTTACTTAAATAAAGGATCTAAGTCCTTTTCCCCACTACTGTTTATTCATTCTGTGGCTGCCTAACATAGTTTTCATGATTATCGTTTGATATGAAAGTATTTTTGTCGTACGACTCTTGGATTGTTGTGCAGTGACATATGTATTTATAGAAAGTATTCTCCCAAGCATATCAATAAATCACAGAGAAAACTGTTCCTATCCTGTCCTGCACGGCACAAATGCTATTCTCATTCTCATTATGTGCATATACACTTCCCCTTAAAGTGGTGATGCGTTTGGGTGACATTTCCCAATTAATTTTGGTCAGTATTTGTGGCTAGGAAGACACATATTTTAACTCCACAAAGGTTCATATATATTTGCTAACCACGCTAGAAGATTAATGTTATGCCGATGATTTGTGTTTTTCCCTCTAACGTTAGTACCAGCATCAAGTCTGAAGTCTACCTGCACAACTAACAACATTCCCATCAGCCTCAGCTGTTATTTATTTGTTAATAAGCAAATGTTAGCATGCTAACACACTACACAACGATGGTAAACATTACACCTGCCAAACATCAGAATGTTAGCATTTTGATTTTGATCTCAAAGTGTAGCCTAACTGTTTACACTACGAGCATCAAAGTGATGTGAAGCTACACAACTGACACCACTTGACGCTCATAGTGTAACCATAGGATGAGTCGAGTTTCAATGAATAATTTACTCACTAGTATTTAAACTAATTTGTCTCCATATATTCACTACACATCTTCTAGCATCTTACATTACCAGGCAGCAACCTCCAGGTCTGAAAAATGGAGCCGGTGTGTAAGTGCCTTTAAGATGCATTCTTACTAATGGCCACCAGGGGGAAGTCTAAAAGAAAATGTCTGTACTTCTCACTTGATTTGTAAAACATTGTAAACATGAGTATGTGGTCTCAATCACAAGTTTCAAGGCTTCCTCAATGTAGCACGAATTTCCTTTAAAGTTTAGTATATTACGGTTCCATTGGAAGTAAAATAAATGATAAAGCAGGGTATGATTCAGGGCGTAGCTACAGAGGATGGATCCCCAACTTTGTTTAGCAAAGCACGTTGGAAAATAAGTTCTGCCGCCAAATGTCAGGCACACCCAAAAAGTAAAATTTGGAGTCTCACCTGTTGCTAAGAAGAAGAAGATTAGGCTTTTATAATGACTACGGTAAGGGAATATTTCCATCCAGTTGAATTAGTTTAATGGTATTTTTAGTTGCATAATGATGATGATGTGCAGATATTTTCTCGTAGCTATGCCTCCTAGACCTACGAACGACGAGTAATGGAGGACTCAAATGGGCCAATGTACGTATTCTTTATTTATCTCGATCTCCAACAACTCAGAAACCATTTCTCATTTCTGAGGGGGGACCAAAGTAAGCAGATGTATCCAGGAAGTAGCAAATACTGAAGAGAATCAGATGGCTGCTTGAGTGGCCAACTCATGGAGCTGGGAGACAGGGAGGCTGAGAACAATCTTGGTGCTGTGACAGAAAAAACTGTAGGGGAGCCACCACGCAAATTGCTCCTGCTCCTCCTTTTTCTGTTGTCACTGTTGCTGTTACTACTATATTCACCTAGCATCTCATCCAGTCTGTCTGTCTGTATTCTTTTAAATATCTCGAGAACTGCAAATCTATGTGTATTGCAGTTCAAAAAAGCCATTTGGTGGCATCACAATGGTCATCAACAGGGACTGCAGGTGAAAACTGACCATGGGTTGCCACACTTTGATTGTAAGAAGATGCTTGAAGAACTTATACTGGCAGAGGAATGTTGAGATTTTTCATCTATACCCCAAAAAAGGAGGATCACTAAGGCTGCTGGAGAGCAACGGAACGAAGAAGACTTCCCCAAATTCCTGCTAGACCTTGGCGAGATTCCTGTGATTCCAGAGGATTGGAGGATTTGCTGTTGAGCTGAGCGAATAGTCAATCGATGCAGGGAAAGACTCAAGGATATCGTTAGTTGGATGCATGAGGACATCCAGATGCACATTGCCGAGCGCAAGTGGCTCTGTGAGCTTGTCCGACTGCATGACAAAAACATTTCCAGGAAAGGAACAGACGAGTCTGACTGCCCCCATGTGAGTGACCAGCCTGAGTTCCTTGATACCCTCTGCCCATCTGGCATGCCTCCCCATCGCTTAACTCTGAAAGTAGGAATGACGATCACGCTGTAAAGAATATATATTTTAGCTTAGCACAGCCTAGTATTGTTTGCATAAATATTATGTGTAAGATGGAAAACACTGAATGGAAGTTAAAATCTCCAGCAGAGCACTCTGGCGCCTGACTGATCTAAAGAAAGATAACAGTGACACTTGGTGAGGTTTTGTGAGCCCCCCTCCTCCGCATCCACACATTCCGGAGGTGATCACATACAAAGAGCTCTCTATACTCTCAGAGCAGGGAAAAGGCATTTACCTCACCGGGCCTATAGATAAGGAAGGGTCCAGATGTGGGCATTATTCTCCTTTAGACACTTGGGGCCCCTCAATGGCCACTCACTGACCCACACCCACACATGGCCTTTCTCCGACCCACACACACACACATGTGAAGGGCCCCTTTTGACAAACGACCTCCAGCACATCCCACCTCGGAAGAGATAAGATTATCTTAGGAAACTCCCGAGCTCAGACAAAGGAAGCTATATGTGAACTCTCTTCTATTCCCACACCTTTTCACAACATGTGCTCTCATTGGCAGGCCACGAAGAACCAATGAATGAGCGACAGCGATGGAGGCAGAGAGATGAAGAACCAATGAGAAGACACCGCCCTCTCTTCGCTGAACCAATCAGAACTGGTCATGATGATTATTTAAACCGTTGCGCCCTCTGCTAAGGCGCCTCTCTCTGGTCTGAATACTCTAGGTACCAGCCGGAGGGGGGTCCATGCATGATGTCTACTTGTATCCTGATTTTTGAATAAAACGCTAATAAATGTAACGTAAAAGTCTACTGCTGTTTTCTTCCAGTGAGTACCGTCCAGGTGGTGTGTCGCTGTCCAAACTCCAACAAATGGTAGCAGAGCGATGGTTGTGAAAGCCGGTCCAGAGACCTGAGGAGGACGAGCACCTGAGACCCCCGGACGGACCACTGCTTTCAAGGCCCGCTCCGAGAAACTGATCGAACCTGCGCAGGTGTCAAAATAAGGTAAGACTGAACCTGTTTATTTTCAAATCAGTCAAATTGAACACTCTAAATTTGATCAGGAGTATTGGAAGTGAGTATTGAAACTGCCACATTTTTGACTTGATTTAAATAATAAAATAAAGCATAAAAAGGGAAATCACGATACAGTTTGACAGAAAGACGAGTTGGACTCGCATTAAAAGACCTCACAGGAGGCCGGTTCGGAACCGAAGACGAGTCGGACTCACACGTAGAAGACTCCAGAGGGAGCCGGTTCGGAACCGAAGACGAGTCGGACTCGCACGTAGAAGACTCCAGAGGGAGCCGGTTCGGAACCGAAGACGAGTCGGACTCGCACGTAGAAGACTCCAAAGGGAGCCGGTTAGGAACAGAAGCCGGGTCGGACCCGCATCAAAACACATGTGTATGTATAAACTGTGAATGAATGTTGAATACCGGTGGTGAATAAATGTTGTCAAAGTGAAATCAACGGAGCAAAGTCGAAACCTAACGGTGACAACGAAAGCTCTGGTCTGTTGAATTGCACGAGTGATAAATAAGGATTTATTGTTCTGAAAGGCACATTGCCAAGTAAAGAACACATTGTATGGCAATTATGTACTATGTGTAAGAGCAGTTACGAGTTTGAGATTAAGGAGGATACTGAGAAACAACGTGGTAACTCAGCTTAATACTGCAAAAATACAAGAGCAGAAACGTAAACACTGCGAGGGAGAGACCAGCGGTGAGCTGCTGCGCGGCTCCGCTGAGGGCACGCGCCTTCACAGAAGAGAGAGCCCCTCCCCTACCCACTTCGCTGCGCGCGTCCGTCTCAGAGCAGAACAGAGAGAACGGAACGAAGCCAGAACAGTAACGGAAGAATTCCTTTTGAAGATAACTATTAATAAGTAGAGTGTGCGACCATCTTTTACTTTTTGAAATGATGTTTTAAAGAAATGCATTGTTTTGCCAAATTTTTAATTTTTCTTTAAATTAACTGATCAATTGCCCGGCTAGCTCAGTCGGTAGAGAATGAGACTTCTAATTCAAAGGTTGTAGGTTATTCAGTTTTAAATTGATCCCCTTTATTATTTTATATTTTATATTTTTATTATAATTTTTCCTCAGTCTCTCTTAAAGGTTTGACCCCTTTCAAGCATAACTGCAGTTTTTCCAGCCACAAGGCACCTCTCTTAGCAGTTCAGATAAAAAGAAAAACTAAGAAAAAGGTTGATGTTTCTAAGATAATGATGATGCCACCACTGGGTGGTGAGGGAGGAGCAGCCTATTTAGGTAGAATCAGAGAGTTGTAGAATGACAAACTAGGGAAACATTTCCTTGAAGATAGCATGACTGAACAGTTTTTAGGTTATCAATAGAATCATCTGTGACTGTGACCATAAAGACTGAGCTGAAAGGGATAGTAGGACTAAAGTACATGAACTTCTATGACTAGGAAGCTCAGGTCAGACGCCAAATAGATAAAAATAAACAGAGCAGAGAAAAGATGAACCTGACCAAAGCAGAAGTAAATGGCACAAGCCACGGTGCAGCAGACTGCAGCACAACTACATGGACCTTAAGTCCTGTATAGTCCGTATCCAGCTCCTCCTCCAAATCCATAAGCACTGATCTATCAACAGCCACAGCACGCCACGTTTGCAGCGCTTCAAGCTTAGTTCCCTCAAACCTTATGTCCTGCAATGGGGCCCCACAACAGAGAGATAAAATGCATAAAAGAAGCCCGTTCAGGAGTAAGAGGAGTAACAACTGGGGCAACGGAGGCTTTAGACGAGTATTAATAATTTTTGTATTATAGTCAGGCTGGACATTGGGCTAATTTTTGTCCTTATCCACCACAGGGTTAGCAGTCTCAGTCAGGACCGCTTCAGTACTCCCATAATGTCTAACCCCGCCATAACAAGCACCCAACACATAGCCACAGCCACAAGGCAATAGTGATCCACGGCACCAGGCCCGGACCAGAGACACAAAATTAGGCGTGCCCAGATCCAACAGCTGACAGCGAACTGTATTCACTGAACAGAAATGTGCCACACCCACTAGTCAGCCAATGATTCAACTGGAGACTAAAGAGACACTGAACAGGAAGCAAAGGGTCCGGTGGGACAGAGTAGATGATGATGACATCACACCTCTGCATGACAACAGCCAGCAGTAGAGACTTTGGTTCAAAGTCCTGCATCCCGACTCGCCACCAGGGGACCAAAGACATTGTGCCCTGAACTACACCTTGATACAAGATGAGATCTGAGATCCTGAGGGACTGCCTGCAACACGAGATTGAGGTTCATGAAAACCCAACTGTGGAGGCTTGGAGATCTATGCAGAGAAGCAAGGAGTAGCAGCGGCTGTTGAATGAACACCAGAGCTGCAGATTGTATGCAGTCGTTGACACCGCAGCTCCAAATCACAGTGTTTGTCCAGAGTGGAGGCACAGAGAAGAACAATGGTGAAAGCAGAGGTTGAGGCTACGGACTGAGTGCACACACAAAATTAACACTTGCATTACTCCACATTTGAGAACATGTACAGAATTGCACACACTTCGGAGGTCCAGTTAATATTAGAGACACATGCTTAGCCACACACATAGTAGAGAGAACACTGATCATGGGGACACTGACAACATGCGTAGCTTATTTCCAGACACTTTTAGGACTGAAGGGTGAACTGATGTGTGACTGATTCCGATAGCTCCCATAGAGATAGAGTTAAACACGCGTACGATTCCAATTAAATCGTCACCAGCATCCCTTAAGGATGGAACAGACTGTAGATATATTTTTTAAATCATAGAATGGTTGTTATAGGCAGGTGTACTGGAGAGGACGAGGGCTCCCTGGGATACATTAATTAATTAATTTCCTAAAACCTGGAAAATGGGCCTTGATTTGGGGCCAATAAATAAATTTGTAACCCGCTCTTTACTAATTAGGCCGACTTATTATGACATTCCTAACCCAAGCACAATGATGACGCTGTGAGTTCAGACAAGACATGGTTCTCCTGCATTGATTTGACAGACGCATGCATTTTTTATTTTATTTCTCTCTTTTCTTCTAGAGGTTGACTGTTTATTAAGATTATTATTATTGAAAAGGACGGATTTAGTAATTCCATCCTATTTCAAAAGAGGGATAGAAGCACACAACAATCTATGTTGAGGACAGAGTAGGAAGAAGAGGGCCAGACAAGTACAGACTAATAGATCAGATAGCAGCAGGTTTAGAATCAGTGCCCCCAGAGAACCATAAAAAATAATTTTTTGAAATCATAATATGCTTGATAAATGAAAAGATGTAATCATATTTGTGTTCCTTCCATAGTTGTGGTGATAGTAGATGGGGTTCAACGTCGACAGATTCGAAGAAGAGCCGCCACTCCTGTACACATAACTTGCTAGTGTTTGATCACATCCCATATAGTGCACACATGCACACACTCAAGGTACAGAGTTACAAGATGCATCAGGTCCGACAACGGAACACATTTTAACAACAAACTGCTGGGGAAAGTTGATATGCACTGGGCATAACTGTTAAGTATTCAGAAATCCCCTGGTGCTGAACCGAAGAAAATGTCCGGAGTCGAAAAGCTATAATAAAATGTATTTAATAAAAAGTATTATCAATCGTTGATAATAACTAATAACTGTTCAGATACAGAGTATAAATTCTCGGCCGAGGACTTCTAAGGCTTCACAATCCACAGACCACTCCTGGCTAAACCATTTGTAGTTAGCTGTCTCTTGCTTCACCTAAAAGAAGTCTCTCGCAGCCTCCGAAAGTTCATTTTATATTTCCCGGGCGTCCCGCCCCAGGGGAAATATCCACTTCTCATTGGATACATTGTCTTGGTAACATCTTTCCCCTATTCGCTCATTGGCCGAGCCGTCTGGCTGTTGGTAGATTTGCATATCCACATGACGTCATCACTCCGGCCACCATTTGCCCTCTGACATGCGGTCCACTGCAGGAATGTGGTTTCCTTCAGGGGCTCTTTCCATGCCGGGGAGGGGGAGGGGATTCCTTTCTGCCACTGATCTGTTTTCTTGGAACACAAAGAGATTCGTCTTCACCAGTGTGTTACAGCAATGCATTAAACAATAATACACAGACACTCACTAAACAATATTGTAAATTATTAAACAATAACACACATTCTATAACAACATGTATGAAGTTATGGTACATTAGTAAATCCTAATTTACATATTGCTTTAGTAAATTATCTAATTCAACAATCCCTCCTTTTACACTATTCCATAGTGTAAACATCTTATGAAGTGAATTATTGTTTATCATTACAATGAAGTATTTTTCTCTTTGTGGTTCAATTCAATGTTTTAATTCCAATCCTAAAGTCTCAGAGGTAGATGTTTCTACTTTTCAAGTTATAAAACAGATTTCAGTCCTGCATTAACTCAGTGTGTGTGTGTGTGTGTGTCCTTCTCCAGTTTCTGCTTCGGTCTCTGCTTTGTCCTTTTCCTTTCCAAAATGTTCTTCTCCTCAGTCCTCGTCCTCCATGTCTCCAGTTCCTTAATTATCTTGGAAATACACATCAGGGCAAGCAAGTTATTAGTCGCATGGCATCTTGTTCATACTACCTGTTCCGGTGTGGGCGGAGCTCATCTGATGGTGAGGCCAACACAGCAGGTACAGATGGAGGTTGGTAATGGAGAGGCAGGTCGCTGTGAAAGAGAATTAGAAAACACAACACAGCGGCCACTAGGCCAGCTCTATACAGAATGTGACACTTGACTATGAAAAATTGTCTATATTTTAATTTCTATATTTAATAAGTATCTAATACTTTCTAGGCTTGAATTCACAATCTTTAACTGAGTCGGAGGAACAGCTTCTCACCCCGTGTGGGAGGAATCATCTATTAAATGGCCATCCGTCGTCCAACAGAGTCTCAATTACTTATCCAATCCAATCTAACTTTATTTATCTTTACTGGTTATGATAAATGTAATTGATCCTATCTATGGCCCTTGACTAGGGCATAGAAATATTCAAATCCTACTAGGATCTGATAGCAGGCAGGTATTCGTCCGTCAATCTTCTCTTTCGTCCCTTGAAAGCATCATGGGAAAACAAACAGTCGCACCTGGTGGTGCAGCTAATGGCAAGTCTCACACAGTGAACAGTGAGAGTTGATGTCGTATGCGACAACTTTCTGTGTTGCAGTCTTAACTCTCGCTCCTGCGCCTAGGCAGAAATGTGTGGAAGTGACCTCACATCTGTTAGTCAGAATTACCCTGATGAGGCAACTATTCAGCGGCTGGTTGTGATTCTTCGGCCGGCTGATCTGCAAATGTACAATGTGTTATACGGTGCTCCTCTCTTGGTGAAGCCTCTCACCTGGAGGGCGCTGTGAAGTCCTTGCAATGACTTCAAAACACCCTGTCCACCTGGGCTCAGTCCACTTCCCATGTGAACCTCGAGTCTTACCCAGTCACCTGGTTCCACTGATGACTCATCAGCTGGCTCCTAGTGGGCTTCAGCAACCTACTTGGAGAAAAACTTAGATCTGGTCAGTTATTTTTTCCCAGAATATTCTCTGAAATATGTCAAGTCTAGGACTGTCTCCTAACTCTCTGTAGACCCCGCATGGGTCTTCATGTCAATAACTCATGGGAGAAATGTTCTCCTCCTTTGAGGATAATATAGCCATCATTGTCTCAATTGCTTCAATTGTTGATTAGCTCCAGCGACTATCACCTGTGATTGGGCAATAGACTGCACCGTGTGAATGTGCTCTCTAGAAATATTTCTCAACTTCTTGTAGGTGTTGGTTTGCAAAATGTGTGCCATTGTCAGATCTGATTCTCCTTTTAACAGCATATCAGCATCTCAGTTCTACTCCTCCTTTGAAATAGGATGGAATTCCCAAATCCGTCCTTTTCAATAATAATAATCTTAATAAACAGTCAACCTCTCAAGAAAAGAGAGAAATAAAATTAAAAATGCATGCGTCTGTCAAATCAATGCAGGAGAACCATGTCTTGTCTGAACTCACAGCGTCATCATTGTGCTTGGGTAAGGAATGTCATAATAAGTCGGCCTAATTAGTAAAGAGCGGGTTACAAATGTATTTATTGGCCCCAAATCAAGGTCCATTTTCCAGGTTTTAGGAAATTAATTAATGTATCCCAGGGAGCCCTCGTCCTCTCCAGTACACTTGCCTATAACAACCATTCTATGATTTAAAAAAATATATCTAGTCTGTTCCATCCTTAAGGGATGCTGGTGACGATTAAATTGGAATCGTACGCGGTTTTTAACTCTATCTCTACGGGAGCTATCGGAATCAGTCACACATCAGTTCACCCTTTAGTCCTAAAAGTGTCTGGAAATAAGGTACGCATGTTGTCAGTGTCCCCATGATCAGTGTTCTCTCTACTATGTGTGCGGCTAAGCATGTGTCTAAGCATGTGTCTCTAATACTAACTGGACCTCCGATGTGTGTGCAGTTCTTTACATGTTCTCAAATGTGGAGTAATGCAAGTATTCATTTTGTTTGTGCACCCAGTCCGTAGCCTCAACCTCTGCTTTCACCATTGTTCTTCTCTTTGCCTCCACTCTGGACCAACACTGTGATGTGGAGCTGCGGTGTCAACGACTGCATACAATCTGCAACTCTGGTGTTCATTCACGAGCCGCTGCTACTCCTTGCTTCTCTGCATCGATCTCCAAGCCTCCTCAGCTGGGTCTTCACGAACTTCAATCTCGTGTTGCAGGCAGTCCCTCAGGAATTCAGATCTCATCTTGTATCAAGGAGGAGTTAAGGGCACAATGTCTTTGGTCCCCTGGTGGCGAGTAGGGATGCAGGACTTTGAACCAAAGTCTCCACTGCTGGCTGTTGTCATGCAGAGGTGTGATGTCATCATCATCTACTCTGTCCCACCGGACGCTTTGCTTCCTGTTCAGTGTCTCTTTAGTCTCCAGTTGAATCATTGGGTGACTAGTGGGCGTGGCACATTTCTGTTCAGTGAGTACAGTTCGCTGTCAGCTGTTGGATCTGGGCACGCCTAATTTTGTGTCTCTGGTCCAGGCCTGGTGCCGTGGATCACTGTTGCCTTGTGGCTGTGGCTATGTGTTGGGTGCTTGTTATGGCGGGGTAGACATTATGGGAGTACTGAAGCCATTCTGACTGAGACTGCTAACCCTGTGGTGGATAAGGACAAAATTAGCCCAATGTCCAGCCTGACTATAATTAAAATTTATTAATACTGCCTAAAGCCTCCGTTGCCCCAGTTGTTACTCCTCTTACTCCTGAACGGGCTTCTTTTATGCATATTATCTCTGTTGTTGGGCCCCATTTATGGGCTGCTGACCCACCTGTTGCGGGACATAAGGTTTGAGGGAACTAAGCTTGAAGCGGTGCAAACGTGGCTTGCTGTGGCTGTTGATAGATCAGTGCTTATGGATTTGGAGGAGGGGCTGGATACGGACTATACGGGACTTAAGGTCCATGTTGTGCTGCTGTCTGCTGCACTGTGGCTTGTGCCATTTGCTTCTGCTTTGGTCAGGTCATCTTTTCTCTGCTCTGTTTATTTTTATCTGTTTGGCGTCTGACCTGAGCTTCCAAGTCATAGAAGTTCATGTACTTTAGTCCTACTCCTTTCAGTTCGGTCTGTATGGTCACAGTCACTGATGATTCTATTGATAACCTAAAAACTGTTCAGTCATGCTATCTTCAAGGAAATCTTTCCCTAGGTTGTCGTTCTACAACTCTCTGATTCTACCTAAATAAGCTGCTCCTCCCTCACCATCCAATGGTGGCATCATCATTATCTTAGAAACATCAACCTTTTTCTCAGTTTTTCTTTTATTATTTTTATCTGAACTGCTAAGAGAGGTGCCTTGTGGCTGGAAAACTTCAGTTATGCTTGAAAGGGGTCAAATCTTTAAGAGAGACTGAGGAATATAAAATAGATGACTATATAAAATAATAAAGGGGATCAATTTAAAACTGAATAACCTACAACCTTTGAATTAGAATTCTCATTCTCTACCGACTGAGCTAGCCGGGCAATTGATCAGTTAATTTAAAGAAAAATTAAAACTTTGGCAAAACAATGCATTTCTTTAAAGCATCATTTCAAAAGTAAAAGATGGTCGCACACTCTACTAATTAATAGTTATCTTCAAAAGGAATTCTTCCGTCCTTGTTCTGTTATTCTCTCGCTCTGTGTGCCTGCAGGGTGTAAAACGCGCGCGCAGCTATGTGGGGAAGGGGCTACTCTGTTCTGTGAAGGCGTGCCCTCATGGGGACGCGCAGCAGCTCTCTGCTTGTCCCCCCTCCTTTCTGCTCTTGTATTTTCGCGTGTTAAGCGGAGTTACCTCTTTGTTTCTCAGTATCCTCCTCAATCTCAAACTCGTACCTGCTCTTAAACGTAGTACATAATCGCCATACAATGTGTGTGTTGAGACGGTGGGTGGGGGTGGGGGTGGGAAGAGAGAGAATCTTACAGTCATTGAGACCTTCCCCCACATCGTATAAGTAAGTGTTGGGAGTCCTTTGTCTAAAACATAGGGTCCACTTTCTCACTCTTTCCTTACTCTTATCAGTCAAGGAATCTTGGTGGCATGTGGGCCGCGAGGGGGTTGGGAGAGGGAAGGGGGGGGGAGAGAGAGCTGTATCCTGACCTCCCCTTTCTGGTCACTCTCATAAAACCCCACTCTTATCTTAGCTTCTTCAAAAAGCCCTTGTTAAAATTATATCCCCTGCTTTAGAGGGAAAAAGTTCCATCCATTTTTCTCAGTCATTTTCAGTTTTCCAGTTAGTGACATTCACAAAGTACAAACACACATTAAAAAACTATAGCACACTCTTTACCAGGGTAACCCCATTCAAAGTACGTGCGACTCACAAGGACATAAAACTATAGTCACATGAAACAAACAAAAACAAATTCATGCACATGCTTCCATTCATTCATTCAACTCAATCAAAAATCATCCATCAATTCAAACTCAACAATAAAAAATGATTCAAACTATTAAGTTACAATCCTATTTAAATGAATGTTCTCTACCTTCAATGGTTTTAAGTGAAGCACCTTAAAATGTGCCTATGCAAACAAACTTGCTCTGCTTATGTGATGGTGTATGTAAGCATCAGTTTAGTTGCTAAAGTGTGTGTGTGTGTCAGCTATGGCAAAAACAGTTGAGTACAGTCTGGTAAGTTGCAATACCTAAATTGGACCCAGTGGTGCAAATTATCGCTCTAGTTGTAATTCAAAATGTGGACACACGATGGTGCTATAGAGGGTTAGTCCCTGCAGTACTCTCTCAGCCCACTGGGGGTAAGTTGTAATACGTACTCCCTACCACTCAGGGGCGCTATTTCCTATTGGTGCTGTACTCTCTCGACCGCTCGGTCCTACTTCCTGTTTTACGCCATTTTTTTTATTTTTATTTTTTATTTTAATTTTAAATACTATATGTTCTTTCCCAGCGAGGAGCGCTGTTGTCTCCTCTGATCCTTCAATAGCGTCTTGCCAACTAATGCTAGCTCAGCTCCTTCGGTTTGTGGTTTTTATCTTGTTCTCATCCATGCAGATTCTAAGGAGACTATAAGTCAGACCGTCGTCTTAAAAAACGTAACTCTTCCCCGCACAGACTACCCAAGCTTTATGTTACACCCGCTCAGCAAAACCAGGGGCTTAACGGCCCTGTTTAATCCTTGAGTCCGTCGCCGACGCAACTCCTTGGCACAGGGCTCTTTGGCCCTGCCCGTAACCGTATCCAAATGATCCTCTTTAGAAGGACTCACAGCATGCAACATACAACAGTTTATACTCCGATCATCAACAGTTATTTCAAGATCTATGCTTAGTTTTACACTTCTCCACTCACACCTAATGTTGTCTATGATAAACTATGCAGAATTCAGTTTAAAACAATGGGTTCTGCTTACCCTTGTTGTGAGGCCTCGTGTGAGTGGGGGAGAGTGATCCTTCCAGATGTTCAACTCGGTTCCTCCTCGATCCAAAACACCAAGGAATCACGTCGGGCAGTCACCAAACTGTTAAGTATTCAGAAATCCCCTGGTGCTGAACCGAAGAAAATGTCCGGAGTCGAAAAGCTATAATAAAATGTATTTAATAAAAAGTATTATCAATCGTTGATAATAACTAATAACTGTTCAGATACAGAGTATAAATTCTCGGCCGAGGACTTCTAAGGCTTCACAATCCACAGACCACTCCTGGCTAAACCATTTGTAGTTAGCTGTCTCTTGCTTCACCTAAAAGAAGTCTCGCAGCCTCCGAAAGTTCATTTTATATTTCCGGCGTCGCCCAGGGGAAATATCCACTTCTCATTGGATACATTGTCTTGGTAACATCTTTCCCCAATTCGCTCATTGGCCGAGCCGTCTGGCTGTTGGTAGATTTGCATATCCACATGACGTCATCACTCCGGCCACCATTTGCCCTCTGACATGCGGTCCACTGCAGGAATGTGGTTTCCTTCAGGGGCTCTTTCCATGCCGGGGAGGGGGAGGGGATTCCTTTCTGCCACTGATCTGTTTTCTTGGAACACAAAGAGATTCGTCTTCACCAGTGTGTTACAGCAATGCATTAAACAATAATACACAGACACTCACTAAACAATATTGTAAATTATTAAACAATAACACACATTCTATAACAACATGTATGAAGTTATGGTACATTAGTAAATCCTAATTTACATATTGCTTTAGTAAATTATCTAATTCAACAACATTTTTAATTTTATTTCTCTCTTTTCTTCTAGAGGTTGACTGTTTATTAAGATTATTATTATTGAAAAGGACGGATTTAGGAATTCCATCCTATTTCAAAAGAGGGATAGAAGCACACAACAATCTATGTTGAGGACAGAGTAGGAAGAAGAGGGCCAGACAAGTACAGACTAATAGATCAGATAGCAGCAGGTTTAGAATGAGTGCCCCCAGAGAACCATAAAAAATAATTTTTTGAAATCATAATATGCTTGATAAATGAAAAGATGTAATCATATTTGTGTTCCTTCCATAGTTGTGGTGATAGTAGATGGGGTTCAACGTCGACAGATTCGAAGAAGAGCCGCCACTCCTGTACACATAACTTGCTAGTGTTTGATCACATCCCATATAGTGCACACATGCACACACTCAAGGTACAGAGTTACAAGATGCATCAGGTCCGACAACGGAACACATTTTAACAACAAACTGCTGGGGAAAGTTGATATGCACTGGGCATAACCCACAAGTTTGGGTCCATATATCACCCTCAGTCTCAAGGATTGGTCGAGAGAGCCAATCAAATTATTAAGAGGATAATGTGCGAAGGCGCTTCCACTGGTACTGATGACCATGAGAGCATTACCAGGGGGGAAGACGTCACCAAGTGAGTTGTTAACAGGAAGAAGAATGTCAGAGCCACCCAGAGATGGAGGTCATATTGATGTCTGGATGTCTGCAAAATTGAAATGTCAGAATACATAAAAGCTCTAATTTCTCTCTCACCAAAGCTCTTTCAAACCAGGTTGTTCGAGCCCAGACGATCGATCAGGAGGCAGCAGAGCAACCAAAATAAAAGTAGGTGACTGGGTCAGGGTCAGCGTTCACAAGAAAAGTGGACTGAGCCTAGGTGGACTGGTCTGTACGAAGTGAAGGAGGTTACTTCACACTCGGTCCAGGTCAAGGGTAAGGCAGAGGCACCTTGACACCACCTGACACATTGTGCCCCAGCCACCTGTCCAATAAGGACATTGACAGAAACACAATCGGATCTAAAGATGTTGATGCCACAGAGGTCGTTCCGTAGGTGTTGCGGGGAGCCTGATGGCTCCGCTAGAAGGTCCCCCCGCAAACCACTATAGGAACAGCTGGAAGTCAGACAAACTGTTCTAATAGTCATGGGACTGACTCTTGCCATTATCGTAGGATTAGTCATGTGAGGTTTAGAGAAGAACCTGCCAAAAAAAGACATTATAATAGAAAAGATTAGGGAGAATATTGTTTTTAATGTATGTTGCATGAGAGCGACTGTATGTTAGTATTATAGATTGACGAAGCCAGTTGAATTACGTGAAGTGACTTAGAATAACAAAGACAGGACTTTTATGATGAAAATGACTTTAATGCGGACAATAACAAGGACAGGACTTTTATTGTGAAAATGATTTTAATGCGGACAATAACAAAGACGAGACTCTTATTGTGAAAATACTTGGTTAGCGACTTGACCGGAAGTGATGTTTTGACCGTGGGTTAGTGACATTTGACCCCTCCATTGTTCTAGCGGAACTTTGAACTAATCACTAGGTGTTAAAAGCTGGACTCACCTTTGAGTGAGGATTGGCTGATTTTGAGTCTAAGACTCTGGGGATTAGAGATAGCGGGGTCTCATCAACAGATATCTCGATGCTGGAAGGCTGAGGAAGCAGAGGAGCCGGGAGCCAATGAAGAGCACGATCTACCACCCACGATGCTGCCCATGGGAGTCATGTCGTATCCAGGGCCCATGCGACACCAGTGGAAGAAGAACAACAAGCCTGACCAGGACGATCCAGACGAAATCAAATTCGAGACCACCGGATGAGGACCCAGAGGACCAGAAGGACCAGAAGGACCAGAGGACCAGAAGGACCAGAAGGACGATACAGAGGAGACCAGACCCAGACCGGGTTGAAGCAGACGAGTTGCAGAGGAGACCAGACCCACAGGTCGCAGACGAGTACCAGGATGAAGCAGATGACGCTGACCCAGCCAGGGTTGAAGCAGATGAGTTGCAGCGGGGACCGGATTGTCAACTGGTTATCAGGATGCCAACCTGCTACTCACCAGCCGCTAGGATGCAAGACCCAGGCCTGCCTGACCACTCTCAATTTCATCTCTCTCCTTCTACACCTGCACATTACAGATTTAACGCACACACACCGACTGACTTCCCTAGGATGGAAGATCTAAGAGGGTGGATCGGGGTACCACATGACAGAAACCACGCCCCTATTTCCATCCCTAACAGAGAGAGACTCTCTCCCCGAGAAATAGGTATCTTACAGGTCTTATGGGACCTTAATCTAGGCAACGAGAGATCATATTTCAGGAGACTCATTCACGTCAAATGGCAGAGCTAAGACAGGACGAGGAGACCAGGACACACAGCCACTCAGGCAGGCCAGGCCATGACAAGATCTGGCATAAAGAGGGAAATAAATATTCCCGGAGTAAGGGTTCACATCCAGCGGATGTGAAAAGAGGGATTTGTAAAGAATATATATTTTAGCTTAGCACAGCCTAGTATTGTTTGCATAAATATTATGTGTAAGATGGAAAACACTGAATGGAAGTTAAAATCTCCAGCAGAGCACTCTGGCGCCTGACTGATCTAAAGAAAGATAACAGTGACACTTGGTGAGGTTTTGTGAGCCCCCCTCCTCCGCATCCACACATTCCGGAGGTGATCACATACAAAGAGCTCTCTATACTCTCAGAGCAGGGGAAGGCATTTACCTCACCGGGCCTATAGATAAGGAAGGGTCCAGATGTGGGCATTATTCTCCTTTAGACACTTGGGGCCCTCAATGGCCACTCACTGACCCACACCCACACATGGCCTTTCTCCGACCCACACACACACACACATGTGAAGGGCCCCTTTTGACAAACGACCTCCAGCACATCCCACCTCGGAAGAGATAAGATTATCTTAGGAAACTCCCGAGCTCAGACAAAGGAAGCTATATGTGAACTCTCTTCTATTCCCACACCTTTTCACAACATGTGCTCTCATTGGCGGGCCACGAAGAACCAATGAATGAGCGACAGCGATGGAGGCAGAGAGATGAAGAACCAATGAGAAGACACCGCCCTCTCTTCGCTGAACCAATCAGAACTGGTCATGATGATTATTTAAACCGTTGCGCCCTCTGCTAAGGCGCCTCTCTCTGGTCTGAATACTCTAGGTACCAGCCGGAGGGGGGTCCATGCATGATGTCTACTTGTATCCTGATTTTTGAATAAAACGCTAATAAATGTAACGTAAAAGTCTACTGCTGTTTTCTTCCAGTGAGTACCGTCCAGGTGGTGTGTCGCTGTCCAAACTCCAACAACGCTACTTTGAAACTTCGACCAGCACAATGGAAGCTGCAATTGGTCAAGGTATAAGACCAATCAGGTCCTGCCTTATGTCTGTGTTGCAATGTGTTGCCTTCTGCACAACAGACTTCTTTCAAAATGAGCGGTTGAACGAGGTGGCAGATTTGCATAAATGGTAGCATTGACAGAAAAACCCTGGACTCAACTATACTCCCTAAATTCAAATCTGGCTGCTTTTTCTCATCAAATGCTTATTTTTTTATTGGAAAAAATAATGTCACAACATTGTTCAAACTGTGGCAGCTTTAAGTGATTTAGCTGCCCCCCTGTAACACCCTGTTACATGAAGCCTTTAAACTCCATCTGTAAATAGTTCTGTATGTTTTTTAGGCTAATATAATGAGGTGTTTTATCGTTGTATTTGTGTTCTAAAAAAACAATAAAAAACAACTCTTGTGGTGTAAGAGCAACACATCCATCCATTGGGTGGAAGATTCCAGGTGCAAGACCTGGCAGGAGTGTGTTGGTTGTTTGACAGATCACAAATAATAGTGTAATTACTATAAACTTACAAAGATGCCTGTCATTTGCATAATGCAACATGATGTTTGTTTTGTGTCTGTCGTTTGCATAATGCAACATGATGTTTGTTTTGTGTCTGTCGTTTGCATAATGCAACATGTTGTTTGTTTTGTGTCTGTCGTTTGCATAATGCAACATGATGTTTGTTTTGTCTTGTCCTCTATCCAGTTTACATTGGTTCTATTCACATTTGTGTACTTGCAGGAGGGTCGGATATTCATAATGTATTTATAAAACATATCCACATTCCAGTGACGTGCGGTGAGGTTCATGGTTGGTGAGGCACTGACTCCTTTAGTGTCAGATGTACAAATATATAAACCCAAAAGGGTAGCTTATTCAATTGGCTACTGGTTATTTCGTGTCTCATCAACATTCTCCACACAACACACACGCGCACACACGCACACAGTACATATTACAGATACGTAAAGGTAAGAGAATGTTTGAAGCAAACCTTTTAGCTCCGGCGTTGGTCTACCTGTGTTAATCACGTCCACTTTTGACTGAAAGTCCAGTTTTGATACATTTTTAAGCTTAGATATATAATCCTCTTCCATGTTGGCAGTCTGACGTAGCAAAATACAAAAACAAATGGACTTGACTCGCCTGGCGCCTCTGCGTAGAAGAAGCAGCAACAAGTACCCGTTGGCTCACTAGCGCCCCCTGCAGGGCGGCAGAGTATTATCTGCCTCACCCTGCGCCTTTTCACTGCGGTTTTATTTCCCATCAGCAAAACTAAATATGTCACTTACAAACATTAAACTGTAATGGTTAAAGACCTTAGCCAGACTGTGGGAAATCAGGGCAAATAAACATATCTGCAAACATTATATTGGCGACATGCAGAGATACGGCAACCCGCACGGGCCAATCGCATCAACCCAGTTTGTGATGGATTGCGCAATCAGAGGTGAGGCTCGACTCCTCAACTCTCGTTTCATCCTGTGTTTGAACAGGAAATAGGCAAATTCATCGATTTTGACTATAAAATGTTCGAAATTAGTCATACATAAAGATCGGTGGACAAATATTAATATATATTTGATGTTATCATTATTTATTTTTTTATTTTAATTTTTACTTTTTTTACTCATGATGACAGGTGAGGCTCTGCCTAACCTCCCTCCCTTGACCGCAGGCCCCTGCCACATTCTCGGGACGCAGTGTGCCCGTTTGCACCGGGGAACTTTACAACCACAATTTGCACTATTGCGGTAAATCAATCTGGAGCTTATCCTGACGCAATTCACGGGGATTTTACTCCATTGAGACCATAACATATTTGTGTGAACTCTTGAATCCAACATGTAGGATTGTTAGAGGACAATTAAGGCTGCAACCTCCGGTTTTGTCAAATGAAGCCGATGTGGAAGTCTCTTAAAACGTGCATTATCTCTACTAACCACCAGGGGGCGCCTCCTCTGGTTGTAAAAATTGCCGAACTCCAGAACGGGAGTGGTTCTCGAGGAACACCACAAGCCAACAATCAACCCTCTGATCATTTCTTATAAAACATATTAACTTGAGTATATTTGCTACATTTTAGAAAAAAACATGCATGGGCTGTCTCCACACACTCCCATATTCAAGTTCCCTTTAATGAGTTGTGGTGGTGCTATTTACAGAAAAGGGACATGGCTTGATTCACAATGCTCAGGTTTGGACATTGCACTAATACCTATGGTTAGTTGCACACCTCTTATCATCTCGGGGCAGCTGTAGGTCAGTCGGGTAAGGGGGTCGTCCTGCAACCCCAAGGTCATTGGTTCGATCCCCGCTCTTCCCATTAGTTGCAAGTCGAAGTGTCCATGAGCAAGTCACTGAACCCCCAGTTGCTCCCCGGGGGCCAGACGTGGATAGTGGGAACTCACTGACAGCCAATGAAATTGCAGTATTATCAACGTTGTCCAATGTCCTCAAAAGCCACGTTTGGATGTGGGTTCGAGACTCAGTTGGGCCAAAGCCACACATCAATGATGAAGAGCTTTTTATCAAGAAAAGTGTTTCCTACTTTGCTATTTTCCCTTTATTTATAACCTATATGTATTATATTACAGTTTTCTTCTCATGAACATTTGAATTTCAATTACTTAAATTAAATATGTCTTTACTGTTCACTATAATAATTCACATTAGTCCATGAAATATATTTATTATTTATTCACAACAGGGACGGAAAATATTGAACACGCAGCCCATAGTGCAAGGTCACACAAACAATAAAAACAATAAAAACAGTAAAACAAATATAATTAAAATAATAAAAGAATGTAATTATTAAAATAAGAAAAGATATATACATGACAAAACACTGCCCATTTCTCTTATTTTCTCTTGTCAACAGCCCATGTGTTTTTTTCCGTCTCATAAAAGGGAGACGCCTGAAACTCTCTCCATGTCATCTCCTTCTCCATGCACTGGTCTCTGTACAGGGAAAATACTTTGGCAGGACAATAAACGTACTTCCCTGCTACCCCAGGGAACCCGGTGTGAATGTGAGGACTGTTTGGGCCCTGCTTCAGTCCCATCCCACAGAAGCGACACCTTGGACCAGTGTTCTGGGGTTTCGTGTGCTGGGATTCAGTCCTCTTCCTCTTCTGCTAGCCTCTCTCCTCCACCCTTTTCTTCGTGGCAGACAGTTCCTGCTGAAAGAACTGTTTCTGTAAAGTCATTAAACGGCATTTTTGGGTTTGTCAGACCCTCAGCACCGTAAGCTTTAAACACTTTAGTGGAGCAGTAAAAGTATCTGACGGGGTCCTGCTGGTAAAAGAAGTGGATGGAGGAACCATCCATCCATCCATCCATTTTCATCCACTTATTCCAGGGTCGGGTCGCGGGGGCAGCAGACCCAGCAGGTTGACCCAGACTTCCCTCTCGCCCGCAACACTTTCCAGCTCATTTTGGGGGATCCCGAGGCGTTCCCAGGCCAGCCGGGAGATGTAGTCTCTCCAGCGTGTCCTGGGTCTTCCCCGGGGTCTCCTCCCAGTAGGACGTGCCTGGAAAACCTCTAACGGGAGGTGTCCAGGAGGCGTCCGAATCAGATGCCCGAACCACCTCAGCTGACTCCTTTCGATGCGAAGGAGTAGCGGCTCGACTCCAAGCTCCCTCCTGATGTCCGAGCTCCTTACCCTGTCTCTAAGGCTGAGCCCGGCCACCCTACGGAGGAAACTCATTTCGGCCGCTTGTATTCGCGACCTCGTTCTTTCGGTCATTACCCAAAGTTCGTGACCATAGGTGAGGATTGGAACGAAGACCGACCAGTAAATTGAGAGCTTCGCCTTCCGGCTCAGCTCTCTCTTCACCAAGACGGACCGGTACAGCGCCTGTTTTACTGCTGCAGCTGCACCGATCCGCCTGTCGATCTCCCGCTCCATCTTACCCTCACTCGTGAACAAGACCCCGAGATACTTGAACTCATTCGCTTGGGGCAGGCACTCTGTCCCCACCTGGAGGGAGCAATCCACCGGTTTCTGGCAGAGCACCATGGCCTTAGATTTGGCGGTGCTGACTCTCATCCCTGCCGCTTCACACTCGGCAGCAAAACGCCCCAGTGAGTGCCGGAGGTCATGGTCTGAGGATGCTAACAGGACCACATCATCTGCAAACAGAAGAGAGGCGATCCCGAGACCCCCAAACCTGACCTGCTCCACCCCCAGGCTGCGCCTAGATATCCTGTCCATGAAAATCACAAACAGGACCGGTGATAAAGGGCAGCCCTGGCGGAGACCAACACCCACCGGGAACGTGTCTGACTTACTGCCGAGGATGCGGACACAGCTCCTACTGCAGGCGTACAGAGACCGTAGCAACGGGTCCGGAACCCCATACCCCCGCAGCACCCCCCACAACAATTCCCGAGGGACCCGGTCGAAAGCCTTCTCCAAGTCTACAAAGCACATGAAGACTGGTTGGGCAAACTCCCAGGACCCCTCGAGGACCCTTGCGAGGGTGAAGAGCTGGTCCACAGTTCCACGACCGGGACGGAATCCGCACTGCTGGTCTTGAATCTGAGGTTCGACCAGCGGTCGGAGCCTCCTTTCCAGTACCCTGGCATAAACTTTCCCAGGGAGGCTGAGAAGTGTGATCCCACGATAGTTCGAGCACACTCTCCGGTCCCCCTTTTTGAAAATGGGAACCACCACCCCGGTCTGCCAGTCCAAGGGCACTGTTCCTGACCCCCACGCGACATTGAAGAGGCGTGTCAGCCAAGACAGCCCAACAATGTCCAGCGCCTTCAGCATCTCAGGGCGGATCTCATCCACCCCCAGCGCCTTGCCACCAAGGAGCTTTTTAACAACCTTAGTGGCCTCTGCCAGGGATATTGGTGCGACCCCCCCCCCCCCAAGTCTACAGGCACTGCCCCCTCTAGTGGGGACATGTTGGCCGGATTTAGGAGTTCCTCAAAGTGTTCTGGAGGAACCATCATTCTCATACCTGGACTTTTGCTGACCACAGGAAAGGCACGTTTTTGTCTGCTTCTTTTTTAGCCACTGGTTGTTGTTGTTGCTGCTGATGCTGTTGTTTTGCACAATTTGCTCAATGAAGGCTTTAGTGAGGGTCTGACTAGGTGGCGGTGGGTTCACGACTGTAACAGGCATCGTTACAACTGGCAGCCGATCGTCTCGCTGCCCTTTGTCAAAACGTGCCAGAGTTCCTGCCGCTCTTGCAGTTTTTCGGGGCTGGTGTTTAAAGATGAGCTGGTGTTCAGTAACTTGCAGAGGTGTTTAATATAGTGCAAGATGTGGTGTTGAGTTCTTAGGTGGAGCATGTTGTTTGGGTCTGTGCAAGAGTTGTGAACTAGAGCAGCATAGTCCTTAAACATCATAACGTCGTAACAGGGAACAAACAGGGCCCTATTTCTCGTAGTGTGGAGGGGTGGAGATGAGTCCGGAAGCCACGCCCATCGCGCACGCGCACACACACACGTAAAGGTGCGTTCACACCAAAAGCGAAACTATTTTTCGCGTCGCCCAAAACGCGTGAGTTTACTCGCTCGATCATTCACCGTGTTCTCGCCATGAGCGTCGTGACGCTGCGCGAGGGGCGGGGCTTATCTCCGTGTCTCGTCTCCGTAAAGACCGTTATCATCTCCTTCATCCACCAGAATAACTAACCACTAGTTCTGCTTTATATTTGTTGAGCCCCATGTTGGGCTCCAATTATGAAAACAATGGTTTGATGAAGCAACCCAGCGGGACTGTTTTAATGAGCATTTCAAATACATCATGCAATATTAAAGGTTCACTTTCATATAAGGACGAAAAAACCCATAGGTTGCTGTTACATGAAAAACTTCCTTATGGTCCTTGCCCGCCAAGCGACCACCATACTGGCATGAAGTGAACCTGTTCTTGCAGACAAACATGGGACACGCTGGGCCCATGTTTGTCACCGGGGGCTGGAGCCGGGGGCTGGAGCCGGCGCCGACACACCGGGAGCTGTAGACTGGACAGGGACACTGGGAACATGAGCCGGCGACGGGACACCGGGGGCGGGACACCGGGGGCGGGACACCGGGGGCTGGAGCCAGCGACGGGACACCGGGGGCTGGAGACGTGTTGCCAGAAACAAGTTCATTTCCCGACTCCTCCGTTGAGCAAAACAGCATTTTTTCAAAGCACTCGTCGACACTGTCTGAAAAAAGACAATCAATGGATAGTAAGCAAGTAAGTAATTTCATTTTCCATAGGTACATACATAACGTATACATAGTGACAGGCATTGACAAAAAAACGTACGAATGGAGGACCGTCCAAAGACCGAGGTCTGTAGGCTCCTCTGAGATGAGGAGTTAGACGGCCCCGCCCCAGTGAGGTCCTACACAGTCCCACCCGAATTAATCCACCTCTTATTACCATCATTATGATGCCAGACACTATACAGTTAGACAGAGACGCAGTATAACCAGACATTGCGTCACCTTGAAATTGACATTTTTATTCAGAGAATTGCAGGGGAAGAGTACAATACAGTTCAACTAATAGGCAAGAACATAGTCGAGTGCAACAGAGTTATATTAATATTCTTCTTCTATCCATTTCTGGTCCATAAACTTTTAACTTTAAGTCCAACTTTTTTTACAGTGTGTTCACAAAACAGCGCATTGTCACCCAGAGCAGTTTCACCGTGATGATGAAGATGAAAGTTCCTGTTTACCCAAAAACATGACACAATATTTCCCTATTTTTCTTCACCTTTTCATTGTGCAGCTCCGTTGCCCTGCGCGCTTGTTCGTTGATCTGTAGTTCCGCTCGGGTGTCCCCAGAAGTTTTCAAAGCACCGTTGCTTGTTCGCGCCGAGCCGTACTTTGGTGTCTCGTTTTTGCCTTGGTTAGACAACTCAAGTTTGCAAAGCCAGTGTGGCTCCAAACACCAAATCGATCACTTGCAAATAATAGGCATTCCCAGCAGTCCTGTGTGCAGAGCTTCTCGGAGCCTGTGAGCCATTGGTAGCGCTCGGAGTTGGAACTTTGAAAGTGGCGAACGAACCTCTTCCCCGCCTGTGTCGGGCTTTGTAGCGTCGGCGTCGGTCTTAAAGTTAGTCTTGAGAATGGCGTTATAATTATATCCTTGACCAAATCGATATCTTCTCCTCCTTCCGCCATTGTGGGTTGAAAAAACAGCTTCGTAGGACGCAAATTAATTTGTTTATCAAATTCAGTTTCCGTTCTGAGGTTCTGCATATACCTGCCCATAGGCCCCGCCTCTCAATATTGGTAATCCAATCAAAAGACGTGCACGCACTATGCCTGCTAGCTGGCTCCTGTGCCGGTTCCGGGGCCAGCTAGCAGTCCTACAGGAGCCAACTCTAAAGCTGATTGAATTGACACACAATTTTCATTTCCATTCACTTAAAGCTACCAGCGCCCGCAATGTTGATTCTGAAGGCCTGAGGGCAGATTTTAGACCCCTGGCAACACACGATGGCTGAATATGATTGGATAAAAGATCTAACATAAAGACCAGCCCTCCAAATCTCAAGCTGGGGCTGGAAGCAGTGCAACCAAGAGGAACACTATGAAATTAAGAGAATAACTTACTCTGGGGAATAATTGAATACATATTTGTGGGAAAATATATTTTTAAAAAATTTATATTCTGATGATGTTTCAGCCAGCAGAGAAGGCCTTGCTGGCCCTGACGGCCCACCACTGTATAATTTAATTTAAATGTCTTTCCTTTAGTGTACTGTGCCGCCAGGCTGTATATCAATAATAATAACTTTTAAAGTGAAGTGAGATGCCGTTTAAGGCATGAACCAAATGCCTTGGTGGTGGATGCTGATTTGACATCATAAGGAATTTGGCTCCTGAACTTTGGACCTCTATGAATAAAGCTTTTAAATACAATGTCAACGATATGTTTCTCAATATGTATGCCACCATGCAGGCGCGTGTTATGATTGTGAACATTTGTGTTCCTTGTGAACAAACGTATCAGATTGTGGGGCAGATTATTGTTCATAAATTTGTACATAAAAATTCCCGTCTGACACAAATGTAGATCGTTAAATCTCAGAATGCCCAATCGCTTAAAAAGCGGCTCAGTGTGTTCGTTATACTTTACATTGCAGATGATCCGCACAGCTCGTTTTTGTAAAATCTCTATACATTTAACCTGAGTTTTAGCTGCGGATCCCCAGAGCATATTACAATACAATAGGTGCGGATGGACAAGGCTGTGGTACAATAAACGCGGATTTTCTGTTGAAAGTATGTTTTTTGCGGAGCGCAGGGCAAATGTGCCGCTTCGTATACGCATGGATATGAATCCGTCCTACAGAGTGCACATCTATCCAACCACGTAACTACAGGACACAGTGACTTACTACAAGCTGGTGTCCACCTTCAAGTGGGTCATTGTAACGAAGGGCATCTGGAGAGCCTGCTCAGGAATGATCCTGTGGTTATGGTTCGTTTGGAGAAGGGATTTCAGGAATCTCACAAACTCTCTTTGGTCCTCCAGCTCAATGGTTTTCTCCGTCTCTGCATCTAGCTGGATTTGAAACAAAGTATTCTGTGTATATGTTTACTCTTAGAGACACAAAATATTATTAACTAGAACGGGCACTCGGTAGAGCGCATACCTTCGCATATCACAAGATTGGGCATTGCATTATGAACATTTTGGCATTAGTTGCATGCCAATTGGATAAGAATTGACCGTGCTATGGTAAAAAGAATATTTTGACCTTTCCATGACCTTGACCTTTGACCCGATTGATCCCAAAATCTAATCAAATGGTCTCCGGATAATAACCAAACATCCCACCAAATTGCATGCGATTCAAGAAGATTTGTACCTTTTCATGACCTTGACCTTGACCTTTGACTCGATCAATCCCAAAATCTAATCAAATGGTCCCCGGATAATAACCAATCATCCCACCAAATTCCATGCGATTCAAGAAGATTTTGACCTTTTTCATGACCTTGACCTTTGACCTTTGACCCGATCGATCCCAAAATCTAATCAAATGGTCCCCGGATAATAACCAATCATCCCACCAAATTTCATGCGATTCGGTTTAATACTTTTTGAGTTAGGCGAATAACACGCATACAAATAAATACGCGGCAATCAAAACATAAACTTCCACATTTTCAATGCGAAGGTAATGAATGATTTCCTCATGAAATTAAGCACTAACTGTGATCAGCTCATCCAGGCTCTCAAAAGGACGGCGCCTCATATGTTTTAGATGCGAAGATGGATTGTCAGAGCCATACAAGGGTAACTGCGGCACTTCCTGCAGGAACAAAATATAAAAGTCAAATACTGTGTGTTTACCAATTAAAAAGAGATGTAGTGTAATTGGTAGAAGATAGTTTAAAATACCCTTAGTATAAATCTTGGTTCTTTCCAAATATAATTTTCATTGTCAAAGTAAGTGTAAGTGTGTGTGCCGTCACTGAAGTAGTCTCGACAATGTCTTTCAACTGGACAAAGGATAAGAAATCACTCCACATCAGTATCCTACATCAAATGTGTGTGGGATAATATGAAACAGTCTGTGCATTTAAATTCTGATACATGTGGGTACTCACAGCAAGGAAGTCGCTGCCTATATTAAACGAGTGTTCACTGAGGTACATGCACAAGAGCACACAGCCGAGACCAAACATGCCAATGGCCGCGGTGACGTGAAGACCCAGGTTGACCTCGGGCGCCCTGTAACCAATAATTTGGATATGTCTTCTCCAGTTTGGCCCACTGGATTTGAGGAAGGACAGGCCGAAGTCTACGATTTTCACCCTGAAGGGCTGACTGGCGTGGTCTACCAGCATTATATTCTCTCTCTTCAGGTCGGCGTGAACCACACCGATGACTTTCAGTGCTTCTAAGGCAATCAGCAACTGCAGAGACAAATGAAAAAATGCAAACGTTTATACGGGAGAAATACATTCCAGTGCAGTATGTTAGCATGTGCATCATGCTGTTTTTAATATCTCTCTGCCATTACAGAGTCACAAAGGCTTTACCTGCTGTGCCATCGGCCGTATCTCACTGAGAGACAGTGGCTTATTGTGTCTGTCCTCTGACAGTTGACGAAGATTCCTGTCGAGCATCTCAAACATCAGACAGGTTTTTCCATTGTATTTCATTTCACCAAAGAATTTAACCACGTTGGTCTTGACCAGGGCTGGACTGGGACAACAATTAGGCCCTGGCATTTTTGGCCCAGACAGGCCCACCCCAATCGGTCGGACCACACCCACCAGCACAAAAATACTCGCCTTATATACTCGTCTTATATACCGTGCTGTACAGTCATATATATACAGTATTCCCCCAAACCACTACAAAGATGACTACATGCAGTAAGCAATGGTACCAGTGCAAATAGACCAGTGTACTCACTCACTCTTGACTGGCGGTGGTGGCCATGGGGTAACGTCAGCCAGCTGTACCTAGTCTGTAGCTATATTTTCCTTACCGGATCAACTAAAGTTAGAGGCTGACTCGGCCCTGCTTCCTCTGTATCTGTACCCTGCTGCTCCTGCTCCTCTCTGCCAGCCTCCTCTTCAACCTGTTGCTGCTGTGGTAACGTTAACATTAAACTTGTGGGAGCAGCAGCAGCAAACATGTCCCTAATGTTGACACATTTGGCAGCATCTGCCTCGAGTCTCTTTTTCTTTTTCTCTATAATTTTTTCCCAGCCTCCCTTCCGTTTTTGTGTGCTTTTTTTCCCCTCCATCTCTCAAGTATCCAGGCTCAGCAGCACCGAAAGTCAGACAGAGGTCTCGTGCGTAAACCCCCCCCCCCCAACCTCTCTCTCTGTTGATTGGGCCAGCCCTGTGTCTGTATAGAAAATGGACCAATGGGCCGCTGTCCCCGATTTATGGGCCATTCGATGGTAGCTTTCGGCCGGGCCGCGATATTTTCGGGCCGGCCGGTCCAACAAAAAAAAGAAAAAGTTTTGTTCTTTTTGGGACCGGCCGGCCGGCTCGGCCCAAAACTACCGCGGCCCAGCGGGCATTTGCCCGGTATGCCAGATGGCCTATCCAGCCCTGGTCTTGACTGGGTAAAGACCGCTCACTCTTTTAAGTATTTCGATCTGTGGCGAAAAGAAGAACAATAACTTTCAGCATGGGAACAGCAGCGGATTTCATTGCATCCGAGTTAGAAAATTAGTCCCAAAAAAGGAGAATCATCAAAAAGAATGAAATGAACATACCTCACTGTAGTCCTGTTGTATGATCTTCATGGCTAATTCCCGTGAGGTGATTAAATTTACACATTTGAAGACTTTGCCAAAGCCCCCTTCCCCAATTAAGTCCATAACAGCTGAAAGACAAGCAGTTAGTGGAGAGAAAAAGGACATGAGAAGGTGCCAAGATGGGGTCAATACACACAGATATACTGCATATCTGAAACTTTTTTTTGTATTTCGTCATGTTTAAAAAACATAATCAAAAGCTAGTTATTCATATTCAGATCCTTAACTGAAGTAAAAGAAGCAATACCACAGTTTTAAAATACTTGATGACAAGTATAGGTCTTGCATGGATGTTATCGAAGTGAGAAGAAAAGTACTTATTATTTCGATGGGTATTGTTTGGGGGTTTTCCGATACCGGTGGTAAACCGGTACTTTTAAAACGTTACCGGTGCCTAAACGATGCCTGAACCGATACTTTTTAAAAAACAGCACAAAACGACAGTTGACAATGACGACTTTAAAAACCTCTTGGGACATATTCCCTGTAAAAGCCGTTCACATGGAGCACTAACACAAACCATCGTAGCAGTTAAATATATCTCTTGTTCTGCCTGTTTTGTGATAGACATGCCTAAAAGGTGCCTTATATTTCTAGACTGAAATAATATCGGCATTATAATTATTTGTTGGTGCCCCCTCAGGACTTGGTGCCCTACGCACAGCGCGTAGTGCGCGTTATGGGAGCGGCGGCGCTGCGTACAATACATATTATCCATACAACAGGTTGTTGCAAAGGAATCACAATGCATTGTGGGAGGAGTGCCCAAGTAAGAGATATTCAAGAACAGCACAGAACAAAATAGTTTGAAGACAAACTGTGATGAATAGTAATTGGAATATGGCAGAGCATTTGCATCAATCTATCTGGTTTTCAGTGTTGGTGTGGCCTTCCTAAAAAGTTAGCCAACCAGCAAAATATTTTTGAACTCAACAAAGGTTAATCATAAATAATATTAGTAGAAAAATTTTGCAAACAAATTGTTTCAGCATAAATCCTTCATACTTTCTGAAATATGTCCACCAAGTTTCGTTCCCTCGATCATGTTTTTGCAGTAACACTAGAAACTGTTTTAGGCCAGTGAATATCTTATTCATCAATTCAATAAGAGACGCTTGATGATTGATACAAGGTGTTTATGACTTGGAGTGTCCCAGATGGTATCCGTGAGCCATCAAATGGAAGAAGCTGAAATGAAAGAGACTGTCTAGTCAGGCTGCCCATAAATTAATATAAACATGACTTCATCCCTAAATATATAAAGAAAGAAAAATAAACATTGGGAAAGCAGAGACACGTGGACAAATACAAATACGTTTTTATTTTTTATTGTGAATTGATCCTTTTTTGATCACATTGGAAACATTGGAAAAATGTTGACCTATTTCCCTTTGAAATTGCAGGCCTAGTCTTTGGCTCTTTTACATAAAAAAAGACTACGTTTTAAACAACAAAAAACACTACATTTCTAAATGTCATCTGAAATGCTTGTTTTTAAGAAAGTTCCTTAAAAAAAAGCAGAGACAGGATTTGTTAAAGTATGAAAACTACATTTCCTATATAAGGAATTGTGTGCTCTTGACAAAAGGGTGACCGTACAATATAGAAACTCTAATAAATATATAACAAAAATAAGTTAAGACAATAAGTGAAAAAAATGTCACAAAAGATTTAAACCTTTGTGTGTGTCAACGAAGACATTTAACAAGCTTATCAGATTATTGTGATGTTAGGATATCTGTAACCCACTGAACTGGTGCTCTTTACCAGTCTCACCTCTAATTGTTCCCCTAAATGTCTACCTGTGAGTGTTAATGTAAGTGAGACTTCAAGATGAAAGCCACTTTGTGCAAGAATAAAAAAGGCTATTGTAATAAATATAGCTTAGTGCTGACTGTTATATTCTCCGGTGAGTGACAATAAGAAGAAAAATCTCAAAGCGAAATGAAACAAGGACAATGAGCACAATATTGCGCTTCATTGTCAACTTAAGATGACATGACAATTTGTTGACGGGATATTACTACCATGGTCTTATTTTCATAGATTCAGCCATCGTTTCTATCTGTATCCACAAAAAGTCTGTCTGGGTAAGAAGAGAGCAGAACGTCTGTAAACAAGCCAGCCACAGATTATTACCACTTCTTCACCATGACTATACACGTTTAGGCTAATAATGACATTGTATCTTTGTTTTCTCTTCCAAAAGTGTAAGGTTAGCTTACACAGACATACTGCTAAGCTGACTGCACTACCTCTGGTGCGTAGCGTTAGCCATGCTAGCTGCTAGCGGCTCTCTGGATGGATTGGTCTCGACGTCTCTTGAAGGATTGCCATGACATCTGTAACGTCATTCGTGGATCCCAGAGGTTTCATTCTGATGACTGTGGTGATCCCTTTCCTGTAGCGATACTTTGGCCAATGACTAAAAACTAATAACATGCACATCATAATCAGCTGTACTTCTGCTCATTGGCGAGATAGTACTCTATATGACGGTATATGAATGCCATTCACAGCTATAATGTTACCGCTAGGTTCAGCCTCACAGGGTCTCTCTTTCTGTCAAGAACACACACCCTCAAGCGCTACGCAGACAGCGGGTACCGACGCATCAGTGGGCAAAATGGAAATGATATGCAGGTGTTGGTGGCAGAGTGGCAGTTGAATACAATCACATTTCTAGAAGCTGCTCTTGTAGTTGGAAGAAAAACATTCCTGCGTGGTGTGTGTGCTACAATACATCACATAATTACAGCATCATGGAAAGTGGTGCATACCCTGGTATACTGCCTATGCTTATAATACGCTAAACCAAGAACATGGTAATTATAAAGTACCTCAACACGGTGCCATAAACATCAGCCTACGACCATTGTCCCTATCAACCTGCCAGCATGCCATGTAAGCATTTAACTAAGTAAAGCCTGACTGCTAGCATGGCTCTTAGTCTTGTTTAGTGATGCTGACGCATTCTCAGATCTGAATATGTAACTTGGTGAGCACAACTTTCATATCAGACAGGAAGGATGGACAAACTTTCAAAAATGAGACCAACGTTGTTGGAAACGGCAGTTTCTTTTACATGTGTAAGTAAAACTCTCAGCATACGTTGGGACCTGAACTTGCTCAAGAGTTTGTACATTTGAGGGAAAGTGTGTCTCCCTTTTACTGTCAACAAATATAATGTTTCACCACACAATATTTTCCTGACAGAGTATTATCTCATTTGTCGTTTTAGATGCTAATTTCATGAAATTGTGAGAGACCAGGTTGGACAGAACGACTCATTTGTGTTGGTTGAAAACCAAACTGGTGTTGGGATCACACCAGTTTGGTTTCACCATCCCCTTCTCACACTCCTCAGCTAAACACTTCCAATGCTGACGGTTTTTCCGACATCCTTCCAGCAGCGGGGAGCAATACTCCGACATGCCAGTCAAGGTCTGTGACGGTGAAGAAAAAAACATTGATTCATCTTTGGTGAAAATAATAGAGGTCCATCATGGGCAAAATGCCCCTTTCTAGCTTTTCATTCGGTACAGGGGTCACTGCAAGGTCAATTGGTGGAATTACCTCATATAATTGAGTGCAGATGGCATCGATGAAGGACACCTGCATGCTGGGTATTTGATCTCTCTTCTCACGATTCATCAGGTCCTAAAGTAAATGGATTGAAAAAAATGACGTAAACAAAATGAACAAAATGCCCATGGCATGTAACATCTTGTCATGACCGATTTAAATTGCTTGGGGTTTAGTCAAAAGGCCAAAACCCAAAGGTTTTTCATTTACCATCATGTAGAGCAAACCCTGTAACCAGAACCTGTCACGCATTTCTCCTTGAGTGTCACAAATAATCAATAATTATTGATTTGATCGGCTAATTGTTTCAGCTCTACACAGAGACATGTTCTAGAGCAATCCCAAACAATCATAACTGGTTAGTTTGGACAAGGGTACGGTCATCTTTACTATCCTCGTTGGGCAATTTGTTGCACAGTCAGCAAAAATACAATCAGCAAACAATTCACACAAATTACATCGAGGAAATCAAAACGTCATATTATTTATGATTAAGCTCAGGCAAACTGGCAGGTGGCTGATTTTAAGAATGATGTGCAGGTAGTCTACGGGTCGTTCCATAAGATAGGGTGACTCATGATATTATCAGAAATAATTATAAACACCTGGGTTGTGTCACGGTTTCAGCAAAACCCTTTCAGGTAATTTCTAATTCCATATCTACATTACATATTACATAACATAATTATCATATATCTAACATGCCCTCAGTAAATACTTATGCTACATCTACCTGCCCTTAGTAAATACTTATGGTGTGTGTCCACTCACACTGGGCTCGATGTTCAGCTCGCGCCGCTCCTTGTCTCCCTGCTCAAAGAACTCCGTGGTGACCAGCTCTGCAATCTACAGAGAAGAAAGTGTGTTTGTGTTGTTGACCTGAAGCAGACATGTTGGTTCAACATGGACACAATAAGACACACAGGACACACACACGACTATGGAGGTCATACTTTCTGTTCCAACAGCAGATTATTGATTGTTTTTGACATCATGTTGTCAGCCATTCTTTCTCCCAGTTTGAGACCCAGACTTTATATAGTAAAGTCGGGGTATATATATATATATATATATATATATACTACCGTTCAAAAGTTTGGGGTCACTTAGAAATGTCTTTATTTTTCAAAGAAAAGCACTGTTTTTTCAATAAAGATAACATCAATCAAAAATACACACTATACATTGTTAATGTGGTAAATGACTATTCTAGGTGGAAACGACTGGTTTCTAATGAAATATCTCCATAGGTGTTATAGAGGCCCATTTCCATCAACGATCACTCCAGTGTTCTAATGGTACATTGTGTTTGCTAATCGCCTTAGAAGACTAATATCTGATTAGAAAACAGTTATGCTGGTGATATTAGCTATACAACTGGCCTTCCTTTGAGCTTGAAGAACAAAATTAATACTTCAAATATTAATCATTATTTCTAACCTTGTCAATGTCGTGACTATATTTTCTATTCAATTTTCAATTCATTTGATAAATAAAAGTGAGTTTTCATGGAAGACACGAAATTGTCTGGATGACCCTAAACTTTTGAACGGTAGTGTATATGTATACAGTATATCCCCTTTATCAAGCTTTACCCTACACGTCAACATTCACTTATTCACACACACATCAGGCTGTGAACTACTGATCACACATAAACACACACACACACACAGTTGTGCGACTTTCTACATCATAATAGTTTATTTGAGAAATTTCAATCAGGATTTAGAAAACACCACAGCACCGAGACGGCACTGGTGAAAATTACAAATGACCTCTTAATGGCAGCAGATAAAGGACTCCTCTCTGTCCTGGTCTTGTTAGACCTTAGTGCTGCATTCGACACCATTGACCATGACATCCTGTTACAGAGACTGGAGCAGTCGATTGGCATTTCAGGCACGGCACTAATTTGGTTTAAATCCTATTTATCAGATCGATCTCAGTTTGTATTTGTAAACGATGACGCCTCAATAACCACCAACGTTAATCACGGAGTTCCACAAGGTTCTGTGCTTGGACCAATTTTATTTACCTTATACATGCTTCCTTTCGGCAATATTATCAGGAAACACTCCATAAACTTTCATTGTTATGCAGATGATACTCAACTATATTTATCGATAAAACCAGAGGAGAGCAACCAACTCGGTAAAATTCAAGCATGTCTTAAAGACATAAAAACATGGATGACCTACAACTTCTTGATGTTAAACTCAGACAAAACCGAAGTAATTTTAATCGGCCCTGAGCGCCTCAGAGATCAATTATCTGGTGATGTGGATTCTGTAGACGGCATTGCCCTGGCATCCAACACCACTGTAAAGAATCTTGGCGTTATCTTTGATCCGGACTTGTCCTTTAACTCCCACGTAAAGCAAATCTCAAGGACTGCATTCTTTCATCTACGTAATATTTCAAAATCAGGCACATCTTGTCTCAAAAGATGCAGAAAAATTGGTTCACGTTCGTTACTTGAGACTGGATTACTGCAACTCCTTATTATCAGGCTGCTCTAATAAATCTCTTAGGTCCCTCCAGTTGATCCAGAATGCTGCAGCTCGTGTTCTCACTAAAACTAAGAAAAGAGATCACATCACTCCTGCACTAGCTGCTCTGCACTGGCTCCCAGTAAAATCAAGAATCACTTTTAAAATTCTTCTCTTAACGTACAAAGCCTTGATTGGTGATGCTCCATCATATCTTAAGGAGCTTGTAGTACCATATTGCCCCACTAGAGAGCTACGCTCACTAAATGCAGGACTACTTGTAGTTCCTAGAGTCTTAAAAAGTAGAATGGGAGCCAGAGCCTTTAGTTATCAAGCTCCTCTTTTATGGAACCAGCTTCCAATTTCAGTCCGGGAGGCAGACACAGTCACCTCATTTAAGAGTCGACTTAAGACCTTCCTCTTTGACAGAGCTTATAGTTAGGGCTGAATCAGGTTCACCTGGTCCAGCCCCTTGATATGCTGCTATAGGCTTATAGCTGCCGGGGGACGTTTTAGGATGCACTGAGTACCTATCTCCTCTTTTTTCTCTCCTTAAGGATGAATTTTCATCTCTCAATCACACGTTACTAACTCTGCTTTCTCCCCGGAGTCCTGGTGACTTCACGTCTCATGGGGTCATCGGACCCTATGAGACGGCATAGATCCTATCTGCCTGATGGATCATCGAGGTCTGGGTCGTGGAATTCCTGCTCCTGACTACGCCACTGTCCTGTTGAGACTCCGCCCACTGTTGAGACTCCGCCCACTCCTCCTCACCACCGCCATCTGCCTGATGGATGGTGGAGGTCTCCATCGTGGAATATGCCTACTATGAACTATTCATACACTCTGTCATATTCATTGAATGTATTTTAACTCTAAATCTGTCCTTCTGGTCACATTACATCTATTGCATCTGTCCATCCTGGAGAGGGATCCTCCTCTGTTGCTCTCCTGCAGGTTTCTTCCCTTTTTTTCCCCCTGAAGGGTTATTTGGGAGTTTTTCCTGGTCCGATGTGAGGTTTTGGGGCAGGGATGTCTATGTGTACAGATTGTAAGGCACTCCGAGACAAATTTGTAATTTGTGAAATTGGGCTATACAAATAAACTGAATTGAATTGAATTGAATTGACACCGATACCAACTGAGCACTTCATTTGATAGCCACCATGTGAATGTGTGTGTGTGTGTGTGTGTGTGTGTGTGTGTGTGTGTGTGTGTCACTAACAAGTTGCCGGCGCACTGCACAGCGCTCATACAGCAGTTACAGCCAATAATGATGGTTTGTCTGAAGAGGTTTGGGACCACTTGTGTTCAATACAAAGTATAATGTGAAGGTGTGAGTATACGCTGCTGCTCACACACAAGGAGGGTTCAGGGTATATATATATCTATATATATATATATAGATATATATATCTATATCTATACATATATATATAGATATATATATGTGTATGGTGAGGTCATATATTTGCATGTTTACTTCCTGCATGTGTTTTTCAAGAGGTGTCATCTGAGGACTGAAGCACAGCTGTTTTTATTAATTAGCACACACTTGTCAACACCAACCAGCCACACACACACACACACACACACACACACACACACACACACACACACACACACACACTGCCTGCCTGAACTTCTCTAACGAGGTGCAGACTAACACGTCAGTGGGGAAATGAAACAACAGGGACACAGCTCTGGGATGGTCGAGGACAACGATGAAATACATATGTGTGTGTGAGGTGTGTGTGAGAGACAGAAATAGAGGGGGAGAGAGATGAAGATATTGAAAACAAGTGCTGCTCTTCACCGTGTGGCCTGAAGAGAAAGATGCTAGAAGGTCTCAACCAGCAGAGACCAGCTCCTCCGTGATCTCTCCTGTTCCCCTTCCCAAACTCAGGTTAAAGCCTTCTACCCCAACTCATGAAGAAGCTGTCTGACGTCACACACATATGAAGCCTCCATTGTTAATGGCTACCTAAATGGCAATGGGCTACATCTGCCTGTTCACTCACAGTGAAACCTGTTCAAGTCAAGCGTATAATGGCGTTTTCCTTTTCCCTTCTCTGCTTTGTTTTACACATTTGTATTTCACAGTCAGCCATTTTTGTTGTTGTCGTCGTGGCGTTGTACATCTGGGCCTTATTCCTCGTACCTGGCTAACGTAGTTAGCTGTGTGAGCCTACGGGTGATGTGACCACAGATCCTCTGCTTTTCAATGACGTAAGGATCAATACCATTGATTGGCTTCTCTCTTGTCACATGTCCTACAGAAACTGACCACAGCAACCAGAAGTAGGGGAAGATAAATGACACATACAGACTTGCGTGTCATATAGATACATAAAAAGGTTGTTTTACCCTCTTTTGCACTGGCCAGGGCTTCGTGATGGCTGAGATGTCACATGCAGTCATCAGCATTGACCTGCAGGGGGCGACGTATTGACACACATTGATCTTCATAGAGCCCCACGTAAATTGAAAATGATCAACAGTCCACGTCTAACCATTGTGAGGGACATTTATGTCACTGGAAGTCAAACAATTGTATATTTTGTGTGTATGAAATCACTAACTGCATCTCAGAAACATAGAACTCATTTATGTGTGAGGAGAATTATGTAAACTGCATCTACAGATTTACTTTGCTTTATGAATTATTTGCTGCATAGTGAAGGACTAGTGTACTAACAGTAATCTATTGATTACAGATATACCAAATTCTTTGAGGAATGTTTTAACATTTTGGGAAATACACTTATTTACTTTCTTTAAGATTAATTGATTGACATCAGTCTCATGTCTTTGTGTTTAGTTACTAGCATAGCTTAGCATTTAGACTGGAAGTGAATGGAAACAGCTAACCTAGCATCGGATGACTTTAATGCTACATTGGGTCAAAGGTCACTGAGCTGACGGGTCCTCACCTCAGTAAGTCTCTGTGTTGTTCGTCCTCCCAAACGAACTGGCTGTTCTTGGTGAGCTCAAAGAACTCTCCACGCCTCCTGACACACACACACACACACGATAATTAGCTCCATAGTATGTAACCTCCTCTTCTCCACAGTGTCTGGGCTGAAAGAGGCAGTAGATAAACGCTGTAATCAGTGAGATGATGTCGATGACTGAGAAAACACGAGGTGAAATTATAACAAAATGAATTGCGGAGGGAAGGCAGTATCCAGACATCGGCTACGTTATACCAAAGTCCACCAAAACATAACTGGAGATGTTCCCTGTAATTTACAGTTTTTCTCGATTGCTTAAACACATTTTTTTAAAGCATGCCTCGTTTTCTCAAAACTCTAAACACAAATCCCAAAACCACTCACACAAAATGCAAAACCCTTTATATCTCCCACAAAATGCAACTTTGCTTTCAAAACAGTGTTATGTCACCTCAAAAGGGTATTTTGTTTTCAAATGACAAACACAGCCCATTATATGAGTAGACATTCTCAGCATCGATTGAACACTGATGTGCTCAATGGAAAACACTATGAAATGGGAAAACACCAGTATGAAGGCCTTATCAGGAGCATTATGCCTTTTCATGTCCAGTGGTACGCTTTCTACTGTTGTAAAATATTGTAAATGTATAATATTTTAACTCAAAATATATAACACAACAAAAATGTTTCTTTCTTTTTTCTAATTTTTTCACAGAACAAACAATAGAAAATAGACCAATACAGTCAACAAAAAAGAAAAGAAAAGTGTAAATAAAAAAGGACCAAAAAAATACTCCTCTGCCTCTCTGGTCTCCTCTACCTTCCATGTTTTCATCCATTCTTCTTCAAATCAGGAGGTCACCTGTGGCCCTTATATTGTTTGATTCCAAATTGCACAACAGCCGTGGAAATGGAAGCTTTGCCAATTGAATAGCATTGTGTTCTGTCTGGACACAAGGAGGTGTGGCATTGATGAAGTGTGCAAAGTAGAGAGGATGGTGTTTAGTGTTTTGAAGAAAGTGTGGTTAACAATTGAAATCTGTGTCTAAAGCAGATAATTGTGCTTATAGTTTAGCAGAATTGGTTTAGGGAGTTGGCACATGAGTTACAGGTTGTGGTCATTGTGTTATAAGTTCCAGTTTTTGTGTGTAATCAATCGAGAAAAACTGTAAACAACTTTATTTCAGAGGAATCCAATGCACAACATGTAAATATAATGTCCAAAATCAAATGAAGTCCTCCCAGGGGCCATATGGAAGCGCTGAAACACGATGAATGAATGTTTCTCTCATGACTTCTGGATGCATAACAGGTAACAGTAACGACGTGTGAGGGTGCTCATGGTTAGTGTCCTGCAGCGTTACACATTCTGGTTGAAAACCTTGATTGGAAACATGAGTAAGTATACTTAATTATCACCTCTCACCCCCCCCCCCCCCCCCCCGTCTCCCATCTGGCCCTGACGTGTGGTACCTACTTCATGTACAAGGCCAGGTCCGTGGCCAGAATAGCCCTCTCGATCATCTTCAGAGTGGCCTTGTACTCGTCCAGGGAGAGAGCGCTCAGGATCTGGTTTCCCTGGAGAGAGTGAGAGGGAATAATCCTGTTAGCGTCTTATTTAATGATTCAGACAGAGTGCATACATGAAGGTGTCCAGTGAACATGAACGTGTACAACACCTCAGAGATCAATTATCTGGTGATGTGGTTTCTATAGATGGCATTTCCCTGGCATCCAACACCACTGTAAAGAATCTCGGCGTTATCTTTGATCGGGACTTGTCCTTTAACTCCCACGTAAAGCAAATCTCAAGGACTGCATTCTTTCATCTACGTAATATTTCAAAAATCAGGTACATCTTGTCTCAAAAAGATGCAGAAGAATTGGTTCACGCGTTCTAGACTGGATTACTGCAACTCCTTATTATCAGGCTGCTCTAATAAGTCTCTTAGGTCCCTCCAGTTGATCCAGAATGCTGCAGCTCGTGTTCTCACTAAAACATCTCATGTAGAGGAGACTTAAGACTTTCCTCTTGAGAGTCTTATAGTTAGAGCTGAATCAGGTTCACCTGGTCCAGCCCCTAGAGATGCTGCTATAGGCTGATAGGCTACTGGGGGACGTTTAGGATACACTGAGCACCTCTCTCCTCTTCTCTCTCTACTTATGGATGAATTTACATCCCTCCATCACGCATTATTAACTCTGCTTCCTCCCCAGAGTCCTTGTGACTTCACGTCTCATAGGGTCTATTGGACCTGGCTGGGTCTGATGCCATGGTCCTGCTGAGACTCCGCCCACTCCTCCATCTGCATGATGGATCATGGAGGTCTGGATCGTGGTCCATGCCTACTACTAACTATTCATACACTCTGTCATATTCATTTAATGTGTTGTTACTCTGTAATGATTCCCTCTGGTCACATGACATCTATTGTTCTGTCCATCCTGGAGAGGGATCCTCCTCTGTTGCTCTCCTGAAGGGTTCAACATGAACATGTCCAGTGGACATGAACATTAATGTACTGATAGTGTGGACTGTTTGTTCTGTGATAGACAACCAAGGGATCGCCATGACAACACTGCAAAAGCACATGAATCGACATGAACTAAACCCAGTCCACATGTCTGCAGTGTTTATAAGCTAAGTTAAGTTAGTTGACACATGTGTCCATGTCATTTAAGAGTGTGAACTTGCATGAATGCTTTTCAGCCCGCATGTGACATGGTTTACATCAGTGTCTGTGTGTGTGTATGTGTGTGTGTGTGTGTGTGTGTGTGTGTGTGTGTGTGTGTGTGTGTGTGTGTGTGTGTGTGTGTGTGTGTGTGTGTGTGTGTTCTTGCATCCGTATGAATATGTGTGAATGTGTCCAGCAGCAGAGGGTAAGTGGTGCTGTGGAGTTAAGAGTGTACTTAGTTTGTTTTGAGGCCATAAAGATCAGAGCAGACTGTAATTCAGAGTTCTGGGACGAGGTAAGCAGCTGGACAATGAGCAGAAGAGGCATCATAAACTAAACATAGAGATCAACAACATTACGGCACGGAGAAGGTAGAAATGATTTAAACTGGGACCCGGTTCCAAAGGAATTCTGCCTGATGATAGTTTATATGACAAGCACATCACTGATAACATTGTTTATTTAAAGGATGGCACTGTCATGAGGCTCCTTACTCGATCAGAAGTGACAACAATACACGTACAAACAACAGCTTTAGAGATAGTCACCAATAGATTGTGTGTGTGGTATAAAGAGTGAATGTCTGTGGAACCTTCTTCTCCAGTTAACGTCTGGTGGCTTAAACTTGGTTCACGTTTTTTCATTCAGATACCAAATATATATAAATATATTTTTGTAACTGTCCTCTGTATTGACATGCATGTGATTAACAGTGGAAAGTTGCAAGATAACACATAATCCGTTTTTATTCATAAAAAGTATTGACATTGCCGTTTCTGACTCTGTCTGGTGTATTTGAACAAAACCAAAATGTGCTGCTACTGGGTTAATGCTGGTGACCCCGCCCCCAGACCCTCTCAGGTGAACCCTATCAGCAGGTGCGTTCTCCCTGTTAGCCCGTCACATGTTCCAGATGTTTGGGCTATCGTGGGCCACCACTGCAATGAGTTGCAACGTGAAATCGGCTGCAAGCAGAACCATGACAACATGCCCTTTGTTCTAGATCTGGGCCCAGAAAGGAACGATTATGGGTGTTCTTTCACTGGAGAACTCACTGCTGGGTAATTTTGGGTGATACTTTAAAGTAATGGAGTACCGATCCCCATCCCTAGGGTACCACGTTCTACCGAGGCAGGTATCACTCCCACCAGGAGTCAGTACAATGGTCTCCCATCTGGAGTCAGTACAATGGTCTCTCATCGGGAGTCAGTACAATGGTCTCCCATCGGGAGTCAGTACAATGGTCTCTCATCGGGAGTCAGTACAATGGTCTACCATCTGGAGTCAGTACAATGGTCTCCCATCTGGTGTCAGTACAATGGTCTCCCATCTGGAGTCAGTACAATGGTCTCTCATCTGGAGTCAGTACAATGGTCTCCCATCTGGAGTGAGTACAATGGTCTCCCATCTGGAGTGAGTACAATGGTCTCCCATCTGGAGTCAGTGCAATGGTCTCTCATCGGGAGTCAGTACAATGGTCTCTCATCTGGAGTCAGTACAATGGTCTCCCATCTGGAGTCAGTACAATGGTCTCCCATTGGGAGTCAGTACAATGGTCTCTCATCGGGAGTCAGTACAATGGTCTCCCATCTGGAGTCAGTACAATGGTCTCCCATCTGGAGTCAGTACAATGGTCTCCCATCTGGAGTCAGTACAATGGTCTCTCATCTGGAGTCAGTACAATGGTCTCCCATCTGGAGTGAGTACAATGGTCTCCCATCTAGAGTCAGTACAATGGTCTCCCATCTGGAGTCAGTCCAATGGTCTCTCATCTGGAGTCAGTACAATGGTCTCCCATATGGAGTCAGTACAATGGTCTCCCATTGAGAGTCAGTACAATGGTCTCCCATCTGGAGTCAGTACAATGGTCTCTCATCTGGAGTCAGTACAATGGTCTCTCATCGGGAGTCAGTACAATGGTCTCCCATCTGGAGTCAGTACAATGGTCTCCCATCTGGAGTCAGTACAATGGTCTCTCATCTGGAGTCAGTACAATGGTCTCCCATCTGGAGTCAGTCCAATGGTCTCCCATCTGGAGTCAGTACAATGGTCTCCCATCTGGAGTCAGTCCAATGGTCTCCCATCTGGAGTCAGTACAATGGTCTCCCATCTGGAGTCAGTACAATGGTCTCCCATCTGGAGTCAGTCCAATGGTCTCCCATCTGGAGTCAGTACAATGGTCTCCCATCTGGAGTCAGTCCAATGGTCTCCCATCTGGAGTCAGTACAATGGTCTCCCATCTGGAGTCAGTCCAATGGTCTCTCATCTGGAGTCAGTACAATGGTCTCCCATATGGAGTCAGTACAATGGTCTCCCATTGAGAGTCAGTACAATGGTCTCCCATCTGGAGTCAGTACAATGGTCTCCCATCTGGAGTCAATACAATGGTCTCGCATCGGGAGTTAGTACAATGGTCTCCCATCTGGAGTCAGTACAATGGTCTCCCATTGAGAGTCAGTACAATGGTCTCCCATTGAGAGTCAGTGCAATGGTCTCTCATCTGGAGTCAGCACAATGGTCTCGCATCGGGAGTCAGAACAATGGTCTCCCATCGGGAGTCAGTACAATGGTCTCCCATCTAGAGTCAGTACAATGGTCTCCCATTGAGAGTCAGTACAATGGTCTCGCATCGGAAGTCAGTACAATGGTCTCCCATCTAGAGTCAGTACAATGGTCTCCCATTGAGAGTCAGTACAATGGTCTCCCATCTGGAGTCAGTACAATGGTCTCCCATCTGGAGTCAATACAATGGTCTCGCATCGGGAGTTAGTACAATGGTCTCTCATCTGGAGTCAGTACAATGGTCTCCCATATGGAGTCAGTACAATGGTCTCCCATTGAGAGTCAGTACAATGGTCTCCCATCTGGAGTCAGTACAATGGTCTCCCATCTGGAGTCAATACAATGGTCTCGCATCGGGAGTTAGTACAATGGTCTCCCATCTGGAGTCAGTACAATGGTCTCCCATTGAGAGTCAGTACAATGGTCTCCCATTGAGAGTCAGTGCAATGGTCTCTCATCTGGAGTCAGCACAATGGTCTCGCATCGGGAGTCAGAACAATGGTCTCCCATCGGGAGTCAGTACAATGGTCTCCCATCTAGAGTCAGTACAATGGTCTCCCATTGAGAGTCAGTACAATGGTCTCGCATCGGAAGTCAGTACAATGGTCTCCCATCGGGAGTCAGTACAATGGTCTCCCATTGAGAGTCAGTACAATGGTCTCCCATTGAGAGTCAGTACAATGGTCTCGCATCGGGAGTCAGTACAATGGTCTCCCATCGAGAGTCAGTACAATGGTCTCCCATCTGGAATTCAGAACCATGTCGAGGAATTTTGTCCCCTGGGAAGTCCAGAACTTTCTATTTGTGTTGTTGGGGCTCGGGCCCACGTGATGAATATGCAGGCTGTCAGGCTTTTAGGGAGTCCCTGGAGCATCACATGCTCCCAACATGTTCATGCATATGTTTTAGTTTTAGAGTTAATTATTCATGAGTTCATTTCATTCTGCTCAAAGGAGTGAGTGCACCTACAGAGCTGTTGAGGATCATGAGGCACTGGTCGAAGTGGTGATGCTCCATGGTGGAGTGGCAGTAGAGCTGGGCCAGTGGGTGGTCGCTCCTGGACACACAAGAAGAACACACAGAGTGGGCAGTGTGCTCCCACACACACATTCACACATACGCGTATTGGAGTACTGCACCTCTGGATGTAGGAGTTGTTGACTCCTCTGTGGTCCAGATCGTGGCTCAGAGTTGCAATCATCAGAGCCAAGACCTCCAGATCGCTCAGGTTACTCTGTCGGAGACACGTAGATGCAGCAACAGAGAAGCACACCAACGCCATCCCATAATGACAGCTGCTTATCAGATGGCATAATTAAAGCAAACAAAAGCTGTGTACACCAGCAACTCTCCACTCTGGTGGCGGTGTGGACAGCTGCAAACATGGCTGCACACTGTCAGTGCTCATACACTGCAGCTGCTGACCGTGGACTAGATTTGATGCAGAAATTATTGCATTTTGCAGGTTTTTCTTGTCACAGAAAGCAATAATAATAGTCAAGAGTTTTCCAACCTATTTTATTGCTGATGCTTTAAGAGATAATTCTAACGATGACCATCGGTCAATAGGTGCTATTTAATTGAATCCATTCGCAACAAATCATGTGACTTTGACATTAATGCCAAACATTTTCTAAAACGCACTCAAAGCTTTTGATTCCCTACATTCTGAGCCAGTTGTTTCACTTCATTGATGTTTGATTATTTTGTGTTTAAAGTTATCGTTGCATGCTTATACACATGCAAGCAGCAGTGCTGTTACATTCAGGGAAGCCATTTGATATACGAGAAATCATATCGGTCCTCTTCATTTCCAACATTCTTTTTCTTCTTCATCATTTGGGGTTCGACTGGTCAACCACATTGTGAATTTAAGGCTTTTCAGCAAACTATTTATCCAAAATGTCGAGCAACAGCAATTTCACGAATCATTGAATGCTCGGCTGCGATTGGCTGCTCTGACCTGCAGGCGTCCTGACTTGAGGAGGGTAAACATGCACTGGGCCGTGTTGAAGGCGTGTCTCCAGTTGTGGTACGCCACTTTCTTCCTGTAGTTCTTCTTCACGCTCAGAACCCACTGGCACAAGCTCTGCAGAAAGACACACGGATCGTGAAAGTATGATTATTGTATTATTCTTGCAACTGTACTACTGACTGTAAGATGTGTTATGCTTATTATAACTATGGTATGACGTGAGTATGAATGAAATGTATTGACTTTGGGAGGCGGAGTCAGAATGGGAGTTTCTAATTGAGATCGTCATCACAGCTGTTTTTACCAGAAGCAGACATTTTATTTTGAAAACTCTTATTGTGAAGGAATGTATATAACGTATGTTAGTGGGAGTAGCATTGTTGTGTCGTAGATAAGATTAGCCCGACTCCTGTAGGGGTTAGCCAATAGCATGCTGTGAAATGTAAGGGTCTATGCATGTGACCAACATACTAACCAATGATTGGCTCTCAGCCCAGTGAAAGGATGCCTTCACTACCGTAGGAGTTGTAAGGCACGTCATATTGTGTCCTCTTGCGTGAATACGATAGACAGTCACCTGAATGCACCTAGCTGCCCTTCGACCTTTGGACTCGTTGTAATGTGAGCGCGCCCGGCTGGGACAGACAGATCTGCTTTATTATATCTTCATTAAAGAACTGCTTTATTATATCTTTATTAAAGAACTGCTTTATTATATCTTCATTAAAGAACTGCTTTATTATATCTTTATTAAAGAACTGCTTTATTATATCTTCATTAAAGAACTGCTTTATTATATCTTTATTAAAGAACTGCTTTATTATATCTTTATTAAAGAACTGCTTTATTATATCTTCATTAAAGAACTGCTTTATTATATCTTTATTAAAGAACTGCTTTATTATATCTTTATTAAAGAACTGCTTTATTATATCTTCATTAAAGAACTGCTTTATTATATCTTTATTAAAGAACTGCTTTATTATATCTTTATTAAAGAACTGCTTTATTATATCTTCATTTAAGAACTGCTTTATTATATCTTCATTAAAGAACTGCTTTGTTATATCTCCATTAAAGAACTGCTTTATTATATATTTATTTAAGAACTGCTTTATTATATCTTCATTAAAGAACTGCTTTATTATATCTTCATTAAAGAACTGCTTTATTATATCTTCATTAAAGAACTGCTTTATTATATCTTCATTAAAGAACTGCTTTATTATATCTTTATTTAAGAACTGCTTTATTATATCTTCATTAAAGAACTGCTTTATTATATCTTCATTAAAGAACTGCTTCATTATATCTTCATTAAAGAACTGCTTCATTATATCTTCATTAAAGAACTGCTTTATTATATCTTTATTTAAGAACTGCTTCATTATATCTTCATTAAAGAACTGCTTTATTATATCTTCATTAAAGAACTGCTTCATTATATCTTCATTAAAGAACTGCTTCATTATATCTTCATTAAAGAACTGCTTTATTATATCTTTATTAAAGAACTGCTTCATTATATCTTTATTAAAGAACTGCTTTATAATATCTTCATTAAAGAACTGCTTTATTATATCTTCATTAAAGAACTGCTTTATTATATCTTCATTAAAGAACTGCTTTATTATATCTTTTTTAAAGAACTGCTATGATGTGAACAAAGTGAAAAGCTTCATCCTCTAGAACATGTCTTTAGTCTTTCTCGTATCCAGGTGAAGACGTAAGGTGACCAAGAGGTTCCTCCTGTCCACATATCGTATAATGTCCTTCACTGACATGCCGGGTCTCTTCTTACCGTGTACTTCATCTGGAAGTTCTGGACCAGGTTGAGGTCAACAAACATCCGGATAGTAGCCTGCGTGGTTTCTGTGTCTGACAAGTCAAAGTCACTGAAGCTGAAGTCCAGAAGACGCAACGACTGGGCAGACGGCACAGTGGACACCTTCAAAGACACACACACACACACACACACACACACACACACACACACACACACACACACACACACACACACACACACACACAGATTCAATGGACAGGCATGAATGTGAATGTGTATTATCTCCATCATTTAGTTTGACTTCATTACGTTAATCAATTTCCAGATTATCAATTCAATTCCTATTTCATTTGCTCTGACGTGTCTCCTTGTTCCCTTGGAGGAAGGACAAGTATATATGCAGCTCCTTGTTCCCTTGGAGGAAGGACAAGTACATATGCAGCTCCTTGTTCCCTTGGAGGAAGGACAAGTACATATGCAGCTCCTTGTTCTCTAGGAGGAAGGACAAGTACATATGCAGCTCCTTGTTCCCTTGGAGGAAGGACACGTACATATGCAGCTCCTTGTTCCCTAGGAGGAAGGACACGTACATATGCAGCTCCTTGTTCCCTTGGAGGAAGGACAAGTACATATGCAGCTCCTTGTTCCCTTGGAGGAAGGACAAGTACATATGCAGCTCCTTGTTCCCTTGGAGGAAGGACACGTACATATGCAGCTCCTTGTTCCCTAGGAGGAAGGACACGTACATATGCAGCTCCTAGTTCCCTAGGAGGAAGGACACGTACATATGCAGCTCCTTGTTCTCTTGGAGGAAGGACAAGTATATATGCAGCTCCTTGTTCCCTTGGAGGAAGGACAAGTACATATGCAGCTCCTTGTTCCCTTGGAGGAAGGACACGTACATATGCAGCTCCTTGTTCCCTAGGAGGAAGGACACGTACATATGCAGCTCCTGTTCCCTTGGAGGAAGGACAAGTATATATGCAGCTCCTTGTTCCCTTGGAGGAAGGACACGTACATATGCAGCTCCTTGTTCCCTAGGAGGATGGACACGTACATATGCAGCTCCTTGTTCCCTAGGAGGAAGGACACGTACATATGCAGCTCCTTGTTCCCTAGGAGGAAGGACACGTACATATGCAGCTCCTTGTTCCCTAGGAGGAAGGACACGTACATATGCAGCTCCTTGTTCCCTAGGAGGAAGGACACGTACATATGCAGCTCCTTGTTCCCTTGGAGGAAGGACACGTACATATGCAGCTCCTTGTTCCCTAGGAGGAAGGACACGTACATATGCAGCTCCTTGTTCCCTAGGAGGAAGGACACGTACATATGTAGCTCCTTGTTCCCTAGGAGGAAGGACACGTACATATGCAGCTCCTTGTTCCCTAGGAGGATGGACACGGACATATGCAGCTCCTTGTTCCCTAGGAGGAAGGACACGTACATATGCAGCTCCTTGTTCCCTAGGAGGAAGGACACGTACATATGCAGCTCCTTGTTCCCTAGGAGGAAGGACACGTACATATGCAGCTCCTTGTTCCCTTGGAGGAAGGACACGTACATATGCAGCTCCTTGTTCCCTTGGAGGAAGGACAAGTACATATGCAGCTCCTTGTTCCCTTGGAGGAAGGACACGTACATATGCAGCTCCTTGTTCCCTAGGAGGAAGGACACGTACATATGCAGCTCCTAGTTCCCTAGGAGGAAGGACACGTACATATGCAGCTCCTTGTTCTCTTGGAGGAAGGACAAGTATATATGCAGCTCCTTGTTCCCTTGGAGGAAGGACAAGTACATATGCAGCTCCTTGTTCCCTTGGAGGAAGGACAAGTACATATGCAGCTCCTTGTTCCCTTGGAGGAAGGACACGTACATATGCAGCTCCTTGTTCCCTAGGAGGAAGGACACGTACATATGCAGCTCCTGTTCCCTTGGAGGAAGGACAAGTATATATGCAGCTCCTTGTTCCCTTGGAGGAAGGACACGTACATATGCAGCTCCTTGTTCCCTAGGAGGATGGACACGTACATATGCAGCTCCTTGTTCCCTAGGAGGAAGGACACGTACATATGCAGCTCCTTGTTCCCTAGGAGGAAGGACACGTACATATGCAGCTCCTTGTTCCCTAGGAGGAAGGACATGTACATATGCAGCTCCTTGTTCCCTAGGAGGAAGGACACGTACATATGCAGCTCCTTGTTCCCTTGGAGGAAGGACACGTACATATGCAGCTCCTTGTTTCCTTGGAGGAATGACACGTACATATGCAGCTCCTTGTTCCCTAGGAGGAAGGACACGTACATATGCAGCTCCTTGTTCCCTTGGAGGATGGACACGTACATATGCAGCTCCTTGTTCCCTAGGAGGAAGGACACGTACATATGCAGCTCCTTGTTCCCTAGGAGGAAGGACACGTACATATGCAGCTCCTTGTTCCCTAGGAGGATGGACACGTACATATGCAGCTCCTTGTTCCGTAGGAGGAAGGACACGTACATATGCAGCTCCTTGTTCCCTAGGAGGAAGGACACGTACCTATGCAGCTCCTTGTTCCCTAGGAGGAAGGACACGTACATATGCAGCTCCTTGTTCCCTAGGAGGATGGACACGGACATATGCAGCTCCTTGTTCCCTAGGAGGAAGGACACGTACATATGCAGCTCCTTGTTCCCTAGGAGGAAGGACACGTACATATGCAGCTCCTTGTTCCCTAGGAGGAAGGACACGTACATATGCAGCTCCTTGTTCCCTAGGAGGAAGGACACGTGCATATGCAGCTCCTTGTTCCCTAGGAGGATGGACAAGTACATATGCAGCTCCTTGTTCCCTAGGAGGAAGGACACGTACATATGCAGCTCCTTGTTCCCTAGGAGGAAGGACACGGACATATGCAGCTCCTTGTTCCCTAGGAGGAAGGACACATACATATGCAGCTCCTTGTTCCCTAGGAGGAAGGACACGTACATATGCAGCTCCTTGTTCCCTAGGAGGAAGGACACGTGCATATGCAGCTCCTTGTTCCCTAGGAGGATGGACAAGTACATATGCAGCTCCTTGTTCCCTAGGAGGAAGGACACGTACATATGCAGCTCCTTGTTCCCTAGGAGGAAGGACACGTACATATGCAGCTCCTTGTTCCCTAGGAGGAAGGACACGTACATATGCAGCTCCTTGTTCCCTTGGAGGTAGGACACGTACATATGCAGCTCCTTGTTCCCTAGGAGGAAGGACACGTACATATGCAGCTCCTTGTTCCCTAGGAGGATGGACACGTACATATGCAGCTCCTTGTTCCCTAGGAGGAAGGACACGTACATATGCAGCTCCTTGTTCCCTAGGAGGATGGACACGTACATATGCAGCTCCTTGTTACCTAGGAGGAAGGACACGTACATATGCAGCTCCTTGTTGCCTAGGAGGAAGGACACGTACATATGCAGCTCCTTGTTCCCTAGGAGGAAGGACACGTACATATGCAGCTCCTTGTTCCCTAGGAGGATGGATACGTACATATGCAGCTCCTTGTTCCCTAGGAGGAAGGACACGTACATATGCAGCTCCTTGTTCCCTAGGAGGAAGGACACGTACATATGCATCTCCTTGTTCCCTAGGAGCAAGGACACGTACATATACAGCTCCTTGTTTCCTAGGAGGATGGACACGTACATATACAGCTCCTTGTTTCCTAGGAGGATGGACACGTACATATGCAGCTCCTTGTTCCCTAGGAGGAAGGACATGTACATATGCAGCTCCTTGTTCCCTAGGAGGAAGGACACGTACATATACAGCTCCTTGTTCCCTAGGAGGAAGGAAACGTACATATGCAGCTCCTTGTTCCCTAGGATGAAGGACATGTACATATGCCGCTCCTTGTTCCCTAGGAGGATGGACACGTACATATGCAGCTCCTTGTTACCTAGGAGGAAGGACACGTACATATACAGCTCCTTGTTTCCTAGGAGGATGGACACGTACATATGCAGCTCCTTGTTCTCTAGGAGGAAGGACACGTACATATGCAGCTCCTTGTTTCCTAGGAGGATGGACACGTACATATACAGCTCCTTGTTTCCTCGGAGGATGGACATGTACATATGCAACTCCTTGTTTCCTAGGAGGATGGACACGTACATATGCAGCTCCTTGTTCCCTAGGTGGAAGGACACGTACATATACAGCTCCTTGTTTCCTAGGAGGATGGACACGTACATATACAGCTCCTTGTTTCCTAGGAGGATGGACACGTACATATGCAGCTCCTTGTTCCCTAGGAGGAAGGACACGTACATATACAGCTCCTTGTTTCCTAGGAGGATGGACACGTACATATGCAGCTCCTTGTTCCCTAGGAGGAAGGACACGTACATATACAGCTCCTTGTTTCCTAGGAGGATGGACACGTACATATGCAGCTCCTTGTTCCCTAGGAGGAAGGACACATACATATGCAGCTCCTTGTTCCCTAGGAGGAAGGACACGTACATATGCAGCTCCTTGTTCCCTAGGAGGAAGGACTACAACACCATCCAACACAATACAACACAACCTGCTCTCTCTGTGTGGTGCATAAAGAGAGATGTGACCTGTGACCTATGACCTGTGACCGGTGACCTGTGACCCGTGTCACATATACAAACATTTCTTATTTTATGGACCAGCAGAACTTTGAGAAAAGTACCCGAGCTGGAAGAGGAAGTGCATTTGAGAAAACAACAAAACAAGCACAGTAAACATGTCGGTGTTGGCTAGATCATTGTAATACTCTTCTCGGAAGACATTTATCAAAATGATATTTTCTGATAGTAAAATGCATCAGTGCTGTGAAGAACGCAGCGTGACTTGGTGTTCATGTGGGCATGTCGGTGGAGATGGTTAAATTAATAAACTTTCATTTACCGCTGTTACCTGAAGTTCCCGCGATTCTTCCTCTGCGGCGGAGGCGTGATACGACAACACCTGGAACGCACACACAGAAACAAGACTTTGGGTTGCGTCAGGTTCTCTTTGGGTCGTGTCAGGTTCTCTTTAGGACGTGTCAGGTTCTCTTTGGGACATGTCAGGTTCTCTTTAGGTCATGTCAGGTTCTCTTTGGGACGTGTCAGGTTCTCTTTGGGACGTGTCAGGTTCTCTTTGGGTCGTGTCAGGTTCTCTTTAGGTCATGTCAGGTTCTCTTTGGGACGTGTCAGGTTCTCTTTGGGACGTGTCAGGTTCTCTTTGGGTCGTGTCAGGTTCTCTTTGGGATGTGTCAGGTTCTCTTTAGGTCGTGTCAGGTTCTCTTTGGGACGTGTCAGGTTCTCTTTAGGACGTGTCAGGTTCTCTTTGGGTCGTGTCAGGTTCTCTTTGGGACGTGTCAGGTTCTCTTTGGGTCGTGTCAGGTTCTCTTTGGGACATGTCAGGTTCTCTTTAGGTCATGTCAGGTTCTCTTTGGGACGTGTCAGGTTCTCTTTGGGACATGTCAGGTTCTCTTTGGGTCGTGTCAGGTTCTCTTTGGGACGTGTCAGGTTCTCTTTGGGTCGTGTCAGGTTCTCTTTGGGACATGTCAGGTTCTCTTTAGGTCGTGTCAGGTTCTCTTTGGGACGTGTCAGGTTCTCTTTGGGACATGTCAGGTTCTCTTTAGGTCGTGTCAGGTTCTCTTTGGGACATGTCAGGTTCTCTTTAGGTCGTGTCAGGTTCTCTTTGGGTCGTGTCAGGTTCTCTTTGGGACATGTCAGGTTCTCTTTGGGTCGTGTCAGGTTCTCTTTGGGACGTGTCAGGTTCTCTTTAGGTCATGTCAGGTTCTCTTTGGGTCGTGTCAGGTTCTCTTTGGGACGTGTCAGGTTCTCTTTGGGTCGTGTGTGTGTGTGCGTGAGTGACAGAGAGAGGCTGACCTCCAGAGTGACCTCCTGCTTGGCCATGGCTCTCTCCACTGTCTCGTACATCTGTGTGTTCTGGATGCCGAGACCACAGAAGATGGCGAAGGCCTCCAGGAACTGCTCATCGTTCCTGTTGAAGGCTTTCAGGGAGCCGGAGGCTTCGTCCATCTTGTTCACCAGCTGACACACACCTGGACGGACAGACGCACACACACACACAGGTCAGAGCTCTGACTTTCTTTGTGTTTTTTCTTTGACATTTTAATGTTTAAGAAGAATACATTTCTTAAAATGTTTATAATATACAGATAATAAAAGCATGCACGCTGTGTGTGATTGCTACTAACTAGCTACTAAGTGTGGACAGCCAGGATCCAGTTCAGTGTTTAGTATTTTAGCTTTGTGCTTATGGAGTGCATATCATAGTTAATAATAATAATAATAATATATAATAATAATGTAGACGTTATTGATCCCACATTTGATGTACATTTAAAACTATTAGAGTTATTTTATTATGACAAAAAATGTCTTCAAAATTCAAATGAGTTCATCTAGAAAAATATTGTCACGTCTGCCTGTCATGAGAATGTGTTTTTGTTTACAGCTGACACAAACATTGCATCTCCAATGCTAATAATGTATTCACTCAAGCAAAAAAGTATAAATATCTAAATATGAATATAATTGTAATGCATGGAGCTGTTTTGATCTTGCTCATCAACGGACTCCTACAGGTTGGAGGAGAGGCTGAGAGGACCTGTTCCCGTTTGATCTCTGAGGGAGGTGCAATACTCTTCTTCATGGGGCACTAATGGAGCGGCTATCAGCTGATTATGCTGATGATAATCACGTTGATGGGTCTAGGAGCACGGCCACGCACGCGTTAAGATGCTGAGAGCATCTAACCTGGTGCTGATGTTACATCATCGCCTTGAAAAGATACCGGGAAACCACGGCGACAGTTTAAGTGCTGAAGCAATCAGGGACCAGAGTCCGCAGTGCTCCTCTTCTTAAAGGAACAGTAACAACGAACTAACCAGACATCTTGTCTTTTTAATCAGGGCATTTTGGAACCAAATACCATTCCATGCTGGTTTTCTCCCAACACACTGAGCTGCTGTCATGAAGAGATGAAAAAGAGTTGCTTCAAGCCAAGTTCAGCCCCAAGAGAGAGAAAGAGAGCGAGAGAGCGAGAGCGAGAGAGATCCCACCTATGACTTTGTCCTTCTTGCCATTCCTGATGGGAGTGCAGAGCAAGCTCTTGATCTGGTGGCTGGTTTGATCTGTGTGCTCCCGCTGTCAGAATACAAGAGGGATGATCAGTCACGTTGGGAGAAGAAGAAGGAAAGAAGGGAAGAGCTGTACTGACTGTCCAGGGGAAGCTTTGGTCCTTGGTGACGTCTGCGATGTTGAGAGGCTGCATGGTGTTCTTGACGTACTGGGCGTACATGTAGTTAATCTGACTGACGTCACAGTCCCTGAGGAGACAAACAATAACACAAACAAACTCATAACTGGCCGAGCAGATTGACGTGAAACACAGAGCTCTGCACCTCTGATGTGAAAAGAGTGTGTGAAGAGCTCAGGTCTGACATCTGAAGCTGTCTGTCACGCCTGTCCGCGCTTAACACGCCTGTTTGTTGTCTTTAGTCATTCAACCACAGAATATAACTCTGTGAAGGATGATTGATTAAGAGGTCAAAGCTAAAGCCAGAGGATTGTGGCTGTAGAGCTTCGGCTGTGTGAGTGAGTGTGTGTGTGTGTGTTTTGCATAGTTTTCAACGTCCTATTCATACAGAGTTTGTATTTTAAATGACTATTTATAACAACGACTCTCTCTCTCTCACACACACACACACACACACACACTCTCTCTCTCTTTCTTACACACACACTCCAGACTCTCACACAAACACTCACTAAATTCATCTGTGCTCGAGTTGAAGTGCTCAAACGACTACGATCCACCTCTCCTGTTCCTGCCTCTGTGATTGACTTGACTTGGGCCCCAGCGTGGATACAGGCAGCACTAAAAACCACGACAGCTCCACGGTGGCTTTCCACTCGGGGCCGCAATCAAAATCAAGATCCACGAAATTGCTCTACTTTGTCAACTTGAAGTGCGTGGAGTGCGAGCCGGATCCACATTGGTTCAGCTCGACTGAACTTCCTGTTTGGGCGAAATAGACGGCGTGTCATTGTAAAGCTGCAGCTCCGGGTTAAAGTCACTATAAAAAGCCTCCTGTGGTTCCAGCCGGCCAGAGCCAACATCCTGCACGGTCCCTCCCCCCCACATTGGCCCACATTGTAGCTAAATGTCAGTCCTCCCAGAGGAAGGACAGCCCTACTCAAGGCAGTTATTGGATGTAAACAGCTGTGAATAAACAAGACGTTATGGGGGACGAGCAAGATAAGACTGAATAGATCTGGTTTGCGTCTTCTCTGGGCTGCTCACTACATACGTGCTCTCTTTCTTCTGCCTGGTCACCTGCAGCCTGAGCTCTGTTTGCACACTCAGATAGGACAGCTTTGCTTTGCAGAATATCCACCGTCTTACATCTCTGTTCAAACAAGAAGCTCATAAGATCTGACCGCTCCATCTGTTTGACCACTTGTTAGGTTTGATTGACTCAATGTCTCTCTGATGCACCTCGGCACAGCAGGTGCACGACGACAGTGAGTCACTAAAACCAGATTGTTGGTGATCCTGCTGTCAGGACAATGTATTACACAGACATATTTCTGTAATAACTGTGAGCCTCCTGTCTTTGAAAAAGCAGCATATGCATCAACAACTCCATCATCTTGGGGACAACTGGGAAAAGTCCATCTGCTCAATGAAAACATGAGGTGAGGTTTGAAGCGTTAAAGCAGGTGATGGAACACAGGAGGGCGAGCAAATGAACCCTAACGATGGTGTATCAGAAGTGTTAGGACTCAGCCAGCCGGGGTCCCACCTCCAGCGCATACCTGAAGCCACTCTGCTCACGTCGCAGCTGTAGCTCGTTATACAGGGAGTAAATAGAAGGACTGCCAGTAGCTCGCTGAGAGTTCGTTCTAGAAGCTCAGGAGGAGAGCTCATTCAACCCTGGAGTTTTTTTATGTCAGAGCTTTGTGTCATGATTATCGTGGAGTAATTTTTCCCGTGGATTATTTCAAGAGTGAGTTTTTTTGTTTTTGTTTGCTTGCTTCCCTCTGCCAAATTAAGGAGGCAGTTTTTCTTTCGTTTTCTCTGAACTTTCCGCTCCCTTGAGTATTCAAATAAATTACGCCGCGCTTTCCCGGCTAAACAGTAACACTGTCTGTTGTCGTGCAATTGGGGTCGAAGACAAATCATAACAAGAAGAGCCTGACGTAGAAAAAAAGCTTCGAGCAGAAAGATGGGGATCAAATGTCTCGTTATTTTTCAGGTGATGAAAGACGATTTGTTGAAGAAGATCCTATGAGACCGCAAATCTGATCTACAGACTGATTGGACTAAGTTGCTCCGTCTTGTCTTCTATCTTGCAACAGAATAACGGATCGGCCCGATGACACTTTGACGGCCTGTGCATGTGTATGCCGGGTGGTGATAAGGATTCGTCTAAGGGCCTCTCTGGGTTAGGGAAAAGGGTGGTTTACAAATTCAAGGAAATGTTAGCGCTAATCACTGGAGCAAATGGATGGAGCATGCCTCAAGGTCAATGTGCAGGACTTTGAATGAAATAGCGGGTGTTTACCTTTTGGGGGCATCGAGGACGTCACGGAGCTCCTCGTATTCCATATGAAAGACACTGGAGAAGGAGTTCTGCAAAAAGAAACAAAACAAGTTTGTGTCGGAGGAGCCGGAGCGACGCTGCTGGAGGGTGAAATGTACTTGGCATAATGCAATTAGAATCAGTTGACAACAGAGGAGTAAATGCACAGTATTAATTGGGCTGCGTGTTTTCCTTCCAAATGAACTTCCTCATTCCCTCCAATTAAGCCATTACCCCTAATCCCTACATCCAGATACCGTAAATTAAACCATGGTATCTGCCTAAATGACATCTCCAAGGATGAAAAGAGGCCTTGCCAGAGGGAGTTTATTTTGACATTCCAGTGCTCCTTTTGCCTTTCCCCACCTTATAGGGAATTGTTTTCTCTCAACCTGCACTCCCAAACCCTCGCAAAGGATCCTTTTTCCATTTTAAGAGGTGGGGACAGGATGTTAAAGATGGACAAAGCTTCTTGGTTTTGGAAAAATCTTCCCTCACATCTTCACACTATGGCAGTTGATCCTGATCCATCGAGGTGAAGTAAGTAATGAAGCTGTTTTAAACAGAAAAGAGACCTGGAGATGTTATGACATTCATTGGGCTCTGTGTCAAGCGAGAAGGTTTATAACAGGATAACACAGGATAATGGAATGCATCTAGGAATATTACAATAAATCACACTGGTCTTCTCGTGTTCTTTGGAAGCATCAGTCGAGGTTTTAGATGTCAAGGAAGGACCAAGAAATGGTTTCTTTGTCCTGTATGTGAGGGTTTTGGCATGCAGTCTGCTCGTGTTGTATCATGGACACACAGACATGTTCTCAATCCATAGCACAACAGTCTATGTGAGTTATGTGTTTAATAGGGGAGCCAAACGTTGGCAAAAGGAAACCAAAGGAAAGAAGTCTGAGACCGTCCTAACATGAGCACTGGTTGTTCCAATGCTTTTGACCTGTGGCAGTTATACGTGCAAGTAATTAGCAACGGCAGAAGTAGAATGACCAATATTTAGCAAAATAATTTCAAGGAGATGTTTAGATCATTAAAGCTCATGACTATGACACAAGAACTCATTTCTTCTTCTTCTGCATATTTTTGAGATAAGATTTCCCTGATAAAAATGTTACGTCGATGAAAAAGGTTAAAGGACAAGTCCCGATCAAAGATAACACCAGTTTTATACGTTTGGCCGTCATCAGGGCTGCTGATGGGGGGCCAGGAGTGCCTCACAGAATAGTAAAGAGTTTGTCTTCCACGGTGTGTGGTCCAATGTTCCTGGTAAAAGGCCATGTTGGTCTCACAATATAGTTGTAATAAAAGTTATTCTTCAACATTTTTTTATTTTATTTGTGCCTTCTATAAAACAAATCTGAATCAACATAACAGTGTTAGCATGTTGCTAACAGTGTTAGCATGTTGCATGCTACACCTCGTCCATACCTTCAGCCTCACAGAGTGCTTGAGTTTTCAGATCAGAAAACCACCATGAATCATTACGAGTGATAGAAAAGAGTTTACTGTTTAACAACAAGTAGAGTCCATATACAATATCCTCTTGATGGATTCAACACATATGTTGTCCAGGACACCTGGAGTCAATCCCAGGTTCTATTGAGGAGACTCAAGCTACTCAGACCAACACAAGGCTCCCAGTTGAGACAAACCCAATCACACACACACATTCACGCTTACACACCATACATATTGTAGCACACTCAGACATACACATACTGAAACAACACTCACTGTCTCGAGACAGATGCCACACACAGTGAGTCAGCGCAGGCCGGCATCTTGAAGATGCCGGTGTTATTGTTGGTGGTTCCAGTGTTACAGGCCAGCGCTGTCATTTATTAGGCTTCCTGCAGGAAGGCTCCTTTCCTAGAGCAAAGGTTACGCTCAAACCCAAAGACCTTTGGGCCCGTGAGAGACTGCAGACATGAACCACTGACACCTGTATACAGAGGGACGTCTGGCAGATAAGGCCAGAAACAGTCCTTAATCTCAGAGTAAATGTTTAGTAAGGGAAGAGACAAGAGAGAGACGGGGGAGGGGCATAAAAGAAAGGGAGACAGCTGGTCTGGCAACGTTGAGGTCATGAGAGGGACACACACACACACACAGTGTATAATAAAGTGAGATGTAACAGAGCCTATGGAGCTCAATACATCAAATAAAACATCTTGACCTGTACATTCCAGAAGACATAGAATAAATTCACACATTCCTCATTAATGTCCTAATGTTGTTGTATCTGACGTGGTTCTGAGGGTTCTGTTCTGGGCTCTAGTCTGGCTCGCAGCAGTGACATGAAAACAAATATGTGAACATCCTGTTTGTGTGGATCATCTAGGGCCCGATGAGCCTTTCCGGAGCCCTTGGGTTAAGAAGAGCTGAGCCCCCTACAGTAGACCCAAACCCATTTTATTATAACACAAAAACATGTAAATAGCACTAGAACGCGCTTTATACTAGTTAAAATGATGAAATAAAACAACACACAAAGGATTCAGCACAATAATTAACCACACATATTTGAACTGAGATTGGAACATGTCAGTGTAGCTACATGCCAGATGTTTTGGGGAAGTGAGCTCCTGGTTGTGAAGGCTTTGAGTTGGCGGTTCTGGAGGTTCTGGAGGGGCCCACAGGAGTGTCTGAGCAGCAGAGGTCTGGATGTACTGTGTGTGGTTTATTTAGCACTTGAGATGCTGCGCCTTAAAGAATGCTGCTGCAGTATGTCATGAAGACATGGATCAAAGACACGCGCTACGCTGACAGCTTGTTTTGTTTCATGCGCTGCATCTCTCATCCTTTCATTTGTGTGCCGTTTGCCCGTTTGATAAACCTCGGTCACAGCACCTTATCATAACCTTATAATATAAACCAGAGAATGTGTAACATAAGACAAACCACTCCAATGGCATCAGTTCACCCAGACCGCAACACAAATACTGAATGGTGAATTGGCAATGCAGTTGATACTTAGTAAAACTAATATTTAGAATAACTTGAGCTTCAGTACCATCAGCCATTAGCTTAGTGGAATGTAGATTGCAAGTGAGGCTGAAAATGACTTTAAATGTCTATTGGAAATATGACTAAGGCCAGAGAAGTAAGACATTCTGGTTGGATCTTTACTGATTAAAAGATTGATAAAGGACAAACTTAAACAACAAGAATTCATCACTGAATGTAGAGAATACTGTGCATTGAAGTAGCATCAGCACGTACAATAACATGATATTCAATGAAGGTATTTGCAGTAACTTGATCATCAGCACACCAGAGCTTAGTTGAGAGTTAAAACATGTGTTAAAACTAATGTAAAGAGAAACTCAGGCTGTGTCTACTACCGCACACTTTACGAAGTACACTGCAATACAGTGCACTACAATTCAGTGCACTGAATTCTGCTGGTTTTTTCAGTGGCGCACTTCGAACACTGAAAGTCAGTGCTCGAAGTGCTCAAGTGTAGTAGTAGACACAGCCTCAGAGAAACAAAGTTTACACCCTTCATCGGGGAGGAGGGGTCTGAACTCAACCCTTCATCAGGAAGGAGGGGTCTAAACTGAACTCTTCATCAGGGAGGAGGGGTCTGAACTCAACCCTTCATCAGGGAGGAGGGGTCTGAACTCAACCCTTCATCAGGGGTCTAAACTGAAGCATTTCACAATGACTTCAGTCATCATCATTTGCAGATGAAGGCTATAATTGTTCAAAGCACTCAGTCTCTAGTTTCAAGTCTTGTTCAAAACAGCATGATGTTCATTGAGTGGAGTATGGTCCATTTAGAGTCAAACAGGCCATAAAGCAGGGAATGCTTTAGGGCGGGGCTACTGTGACTGACAGGTCTGGGTATTTACTTGCAACTTTAACTCTTTCGGTGTGTTTTCCCTTCATCAAAGTACCTCGTTTCATTCTGGTGACCTCACAATGTCTTTTTCAGCACTCGGTTGTACTGGCTCCGCCCTCTCGTGTCACTTCCCAATAGTACCCATTGTCCAAAAATGAGCTAAAGTTTAAATGACTGCAAAGTGCTACACTTACTCTAGTATTTTAAGATGTATAATATTATAAATGCATCCAGAAAGGTGTGATCTGTGTTGGTTTGAGAAGCAGGAGAATGTTGACAGAACCAACGAAGCCAGAAGCTCGTACCAAGATAAAAAAGACAAAAACATGTACATTTGCTGTGGTAATTCAATGTGTGCTGTGTTTATGTGTCTCACTGATCCTTTGAGATATTTCTTAATATGTTTCATTCAAAGTACCGGTGTAATATATAAGTTGCTGAACCCAGTCGAGATGTGGAATAGTAGAAAGCTCATGCACTGAGCTTCCTCGGGGTTGATTGGCTTCTTTTCCTTAGTGTGTGGTTTCTGTGTGAGAGTGTGAAGTGTTTGTCAGGCACTGGATGTCCCTGAGGAAGACTAGCCAAAACAAATGTTCCACAGAGGCGCTTCAATGTTCAGTGTGTGTGTGTATACTGTAGGTGTGTGTGTATGTGTGTGTGTGCGTATGTGTGCGTGCTGACCATAGAGTCGTCGTCGGTGATGAACACGGTGCAGGCCTGGGCCTGCATGAAGGACAGGATGGTTCCTGCGATCTTCCTCAGCAGAACCTCCAGACACTGCTGCTCCTCGAAGATCAGGCTGGCCAGGTCCAACAGCACCTACACACAGGAGGGAGTTCAGGGTGTGTGTCTCTACACACACACACACAGGAGTGTGTCTACACACACTGCCTGACACACATCCACACTGACCCACCTGATTGCGTCTGTTCTCCAGCTGTGACGTCTCGTAGAGCTGAGCGTTGTGCAGCACGATGCCAGAGAAGGACAAGTAGGCCGAGAAGTCCTGAGCAGAGAGGAACAATATATAATATATTGTGGAAGTTGCATTAAAACGCAAAACACAATTCCTCAAGTTGAGCACACAAGTGTGTGTCTCGTTTATTCCGTATCACAAAAACGAATGAACACAAGATGGCGCTGCCCAGATACCAAACCCGCATGGGGCTCCACGTCACAAACAGCAACACAACACTTAAAGGGGCCGCGATCCTGGAACAGTCACACCGATGTGTGTGACTCATTACTTTAATAATTGTGGAAAGAACTACACCAGGAACAAGGGTGAATTATGATATCACATTCACTACACACGTCCCCCCAGAATTCACCAAATAAGAAAAAGATCATCGGCGAGGTGGTCGGAGTAACCGGCCAGCACGGCTGTGCTTTACAGGGGGTCGAGGAGACACTACTGTGGCAGGTGTACCACCATGACATGGGTGTGGGGCCTGGAGTGTGGGAGTTTTGGGAGGGAGGGGAGCAGGGGGTGGGTGCAGAGCTGGAGGACGCCCGCGTCGTGGGGGCTGAGCCAATTCGATGGGCCTAGCAACGTCCAAATGAGCTGGTTTGAGGCGGTCAATGGAGAGTCGCTCCAGTTTACCACCCATGTCCACCATAAAATGTGTGTCTCCCGTCTACAAAACACGGAATGGACCCTCGTAGGGCGGGCGTAGCGGTCCCCTGTGAGCGTCGTGGCGAATAAATACGTATTCAGCCGTCTGAAGCCCAGCGGGGATGTGCGACTGAGGGAGGCCGTGATGGGAAGTAGGGACCGGTGCGAAAAGCCTCGCATTGTCCAGTAGCGCGGTCCGCTGGAGAGTGGCAGACCAGGGAACGGTGGAGGCGGGAACAAAATCCCCTGGAACCCGCAGTGGCTGGCCATAGACGAGCTCCGCGGATGAGGACTGTAGGTCTTCCTTCGGTGCAGTCCTGATGCCAAGCATCACCCACGGGAGCTTGTCGACCCAGTTGCTGTCCTTGAGGCCGGCACGAAGAGAAGCTTTCATGGACCTATGAAATCTTTCACAGAGTCCATTAGCCTGCGGGTGGTATGCAGTCGTGCGGTGAAGTTTGGCTCCGAGGCTCTGGGCCACCGCGTTCCACAGCTCAGACGTGAACTGCGCGCCCCGGTCAGAGGATATGTCCGAAGGGGTGCCGAAACGGGCAACCCAGGTGCCGATAAATGCCCGTGTCATCTCGACAGATGCCAACGATGTTAGTGGCACAGCCTCGGGCCAACGGGTGGTCCTGTCAACCATGGTCAACAGGTAGGTGAAACCCTGAGAGGAGGGCAGAGGGCCAACCAGATCCACGTTAACATGGTCAAAACGCCTCTCTGGCACCGGGAACAACTCTAGCGGGGCTTTAGTGTGGCGATGTATTTTGGCCCGTTGGCACTCAAGGCAAGTGGTAGCCCAGTCTCTTACATCCTTTTTGAGGCCGCGCCAAACAAACTTCGCCACCACCAGCCTCTGTGACGCTTTCGAACCGGGGTGGGAGAGACCGTGGATGGCATCAAAGACGCGTCGTCTCCACCCCGTGGGAACGATCGGCCGAGGACTGCCTGTGGAGACGTCACACATGAGCGTGGTGCCGGCTTCTCCAAAAACCACATCCTCTATTTTCAGACCTGTAGTCGAGGTCTTCAGGATGTGCACGTCTGGGTCTGTGGTCTGGTCCGCTGCCATGTGGCTGTAATCCAAACCAAGATGGACTGCCCCTGCCACCGCCCGTGACAGGCAGTCCGCCACCTGGTTGTCCTTACCGGCCACGTGCTGTAAATCCGTGGTGAACTCGGAAATGTAAGACATATGACGTTGCTAGCGGGCGGACCACGGCTCGGCCACTTTGGCCATGGCGAAAACCAGTGGCTTGTGGTCGACAAAGGCGGTGAAGTGTCGACCTTCCAGCAGGAAACGAAAGTGTCTGATGGCGAGGTAGAGACCCAGCAGCTCCCGGTCGAAAGTGCTGTACTTACGCTCGTTAGCGCGCAGCTGGCGGCTGAAGAAAGCAAGGGGCTGCCAGGCCCCGCCTACCCACTGCTCGTAGACAGCACCGACAGCGTAGTCAGAGGTGTCCGAGGTGATGGCGATGGAGGCTGTGGCTGAAGGATGTGCCAGCATGGTGGCCTGCGCCAGGGCTGCCTTAGTGTCAGCAAAAGCCTTGTCCCTGCCCTCAGTCCAGTCCACAGCGTGCGTGGGTTTACCTTTCAAGGCCTCGTGCAAGGGCTGCATGAGCTGAGCGGCTCGAGGGATGAAACGGTGGTAAAAGTTCACCATGCCGAGGAACTCCTGCAGGGCTTTCACGGTGAGCGGGCGTGGAAACTGTGTGACCGCCTCCACCTTTGATGGGAGAGGGACTGCACCGTCCTTGGTGACTCTGTGTCCCAGGAAGTCGATGGTGGAGAGACCAAACTGGCACTTGGCAGGGTTAACAATCAGGCCATGTTGGTTGAGCCGCTCGAAAAGCGTTCGGAGGTGCGACAGGTGCTGAGATTTGGACGTGCTTGCTACCAGAATGTCGTCCAAATACACAAAAAGAAAAGGCAGGTCACGTAAAACAGAGTCCATGATGCGCTGGAAAGATTGGGCTGAGTTTTTAAGGCCGAACGGCATCCTTAAGAACTCAAAAAGACCAAACGGCGTAATCACTGCTGTTTTTGAAATGTCCAGTGAGTGCATGGGCACCTGATGATAGCCCCGGACGAGGTCCACTTTAGAAAAAATCACCATACCGGCCAGGTGTGCTGAAAAATCCTGTATGTTCGGGACTGGGTATCGGTCAGGTGTCGTTGCCTCATTAAGCCTCCGGTAGTCGCCACATGGGCGCCAGCCGCCACCAGATTTGGGGACGATGTGAAGGGGTGACGCCCACGGGCTGTCGGATCGGCGGACTATGCCGAGGCGTTCCATGTTGGAAAACTCAGCCTTAGCAATGGCAAGCTTGGTCGGGTCGAGGCGCTGAGCACGGGCGTAGACGGGTGGACCAGTAGTGGCGATATGGTGCTCCACACCATGCTCCACGGCCGACGCAGAGAAAGTGGGCTGAGTGAGTGCTGGAAAACTAGCCAGTAAACAGTGGAAGTCATCCGATGGTGAGAGCATGCTAGACAGTCGTATGGATTCAGCACCGCTGAGCGTGCACGTTTACGAGCAGAACGTGACAGCGTCGATCAAACGACGGTTCTTAACATCCACCAACAGTCCATGCGCACACAAAAAATCAGCGCCAAGGAGGGGAACGGCGATTTTTGCCGTGACAAAATCCCAGCCAAATCGACGCCCTTCGAAACACAAGTCAATGTACCTTGTTCCATACGTGCGGATGGGGGTCCCATTAGCCGCTTCCATCGGGGGGCCATGGCCGTCGGTCACCATGTCCAAACGGGATGCAGGCAGGACGCTCCTCTGTGCACCCGTGTCGCACAGGAAACGTCGTCCGGAGATGCTGTCACGGATAAAAAACAGCTTGCCTACGCGGCCGATGCTCATGGCCACTACTGAGCGGCGGCCCTGGCGTTTCCCAACCCGCCGAAACTGCATGGCGAGCGGCATTTAAGAGCCTTCGGTCCAAACTTCTCGTGATAGAAGCACAAGCCTGAAGAAGACTGCTGTGGGCCTGAAGATTGCTGCCGACCCGAAGACTGCTGCCGACGAGAAGAGGTTGCTGCGACGAGTGTGGAATCCGCCATTGTCACCGGAGCGCCGTGCGTGGGGAGAAACGCGGCCATGACACAGTGCCCTTGACTTGCCAGGAAAAATTTATCAGCCTCTTCAGCCAGTGTTCGACAATCAGTGATGGTGGTGTTGGCCAGTGCAGCTCTGACTTGGGAAGGCAGCTGACGCAGGAAAAGTTGGGTGAAAAGAAAATCGGGTCTGTGCTCACCCAGGAGATCCAGCATGCGGTCCATGAGCTCGGACGGTTTGCTGTCACCTAGCCCTTGGAGGGAGAACAGCCTGCTAGCTCTCTCAGCGTCGGACAGTTCAGAAGTCTTTAGCAGGTGGGCTTTGAGCGCCGCATATTTCTCCGTAGCTGGAGGATGCTTCAGGAGACTCACCACTCGGGTCGCCGTTGAGTAACCGAGAGCTGACACAACGTAGTAGTACCGTGTTGTATCCGTGGTTATGTCCCGCAGCGCGAACTGCGCTTCCGTCTGAGCGAACCATGACGACGCTGAAGATTCCCAGAATTCGGGGAGTTTGAGGGTAACAGCGTCATGCCATGGTCGAGTCGTGTTTGCGAATACGTCCAGCAAACAGGCGTCGGGGTCACCAGTGTGGAAGTTGCATTAAAACGCAAAACACAATTCCTCAAGTTGAGCACACAAGTGTGTGTCTCGTTTATTCCGTATCACAAAAACGAATGAACACAAGATGGCGCTGCCCAGATACCAAACCCGCATGGGGCTCCACGTCACAAACAGCAACACAACACTCAAAGGGACCGCGATCCCGGAACAGTCACACCGATGTGTGTGACTCATTACTTTAATAATTGTGTAAAGAACTACACCAGGAACAAGGGTGAATTATGATATCACATTCACTACAATATATTCAGTGCATTTCAGAGAAAGGTTATGCCTGTTATCAGCCTCAGTACGAAGCAAAATCTCTGAGCAACATCTCAGTATCTGTGTGAGTGTGGACAGTGATTCTGAAGTGGTTCTGGTTGGGGAGCCGGTACCTTTTCATCTTGCTCACTGAAGGCGCCGTCCTCCTCGCCACACTTCTTATTGATGGCCTGAGCCACTCCGACCACCTGGCAGAGACAACACAACACATGAGACTTATTGTGCATCAGAAGCTGTGTTGACTTCTGATCGACATGATGTCATGGGTAGGGATGGGTAACGTTTTTCTTTTTCTTTCCGATACCGGTGCTAAACAGTGGCGGCTGGTGATATTTGGGGGGGGGGGGGGGGGGGGCGCCGTTTAAATAGCACTCAACAATGAGAAGAAAACAGGTTTTGAGTAGAATATCGTAAAAAACAAACCTTTATTTCAAGAAAACACCGTGCTCAACACTGTCCAATAACAACTATCAACAAACTGTAACTTTGGGCATGAGAGGTTCAGAGCAGAATGCTTTAAGAAACATTGGGTTGGGTTTCAGAGGTTTACAGAATAAAAGAGTATCACCCTCACATGAAAGAGGTTCAGAGCAGAATAGAGTCAGAAAGAGATCACATGTTACATTGGGTGTTTGACAGAGTAGACCCCACTACTAGTAAAGAAAAGTAGCCCTCCTCTCTTTAAAGTTGGCAAACTTCTCAATAACTCTCTGGTTAAAGTCAATCATGTCTGTGACTAGCCTTTTTTCCATCATTCTTGAGGTTAAGTGTCTGTTTTTCCGAACTTCTTCGTTGTGTTTTCGATGCCATTTCGGTATCCTTCGTTGAGCTGCTCTGCTCTACTCTTCAAACTGGGTTAGCTTCATGCTGTTCGCTAGTTAGCTTCATGCTGTTAGCTAGATAGCTTCATGCTGTTAGCTAGATGGCTGCGGCAAGATACGTTTACACTTGTCGGTGAAGTGCTTTAGATCCCTCACCCTGTTGTAGTCCACAGTGTTTCAGTCCCAGGACTTTGGAACAACAGACAGGGGAAACTAAACAGCGCATTACTCACTGAGCCTCCAGCTCCGGTTAGCAACTTGCTCGCGTAGATACGAGGAGCTCTCTGGGCTGTGAGGGAACGATAACGGTCTCTGATTGGACGAATAGTCCAGTCACGTAAAATAAGAAACAATGTCATTGGCCAGGGCGCACATTTCTGCGCCCGAAGATTCACGTTTCATCCGCCAATGAGAAGCTGTCCTTGCCCAACGACCGTGAAATGTTTGCTCGCTGCCGTACACACACGTTTGGCCGGCGCCCTTAAAAGGGGGAGGGGCTTCTCTCAGTGATGATGAGTGGCGATTGGCGATATATTATTTTTGGTCACATTTAACTTAAGTGGTTGTTGACAGGGGCTTACACACACATTTAGCGTGTCAACACGGTGTATTTCTTATTTAAATTATTTGGTATATAATATTTTTTTCTTCTTCTTTTTCTTTTTTCATCTCAAAATGTTAAGAGGGGCGGCGCACTAGCGCACTCTATGGACGCATCATCATGAGCAATGAGCCGTCTCCATCACAACCAACCCATCTGCTGAAGACGAGCATGAAAGACCTGGAAGAAGCTCAGTGGTCAGACCTTCTCTGCCTGTGGATGTTACACTGGGCTGGACCAACAGGAAGCCGGCGTCCATGTGGATGAACCACAGCCCACTGGTTCACGTACCATCAGACCTCCTGTGGAGCTACAGTTGGACTTACCTCCTCTTTGTGGTTCTTGATGGGAAGGCAGAGGATGCTCTGGGTTTTGTAGCCTGTGATCATGTCCACCTCAGCATTGAACCGGTGGTCCTGGGGAGGCAATACACACACTTACCACAGGTTTAAGATCTGCTTTTAAAAATCATAGATGGATCGGCCCCTGCTTTTGGCCTCTGATATTGTTAATGCTCACCTACTGAAACAATAAACCATTCTTATAAACTGTTTGCTGCACAGTGGTTTTTCCACATGCAGAACGATCGTCTGCTTGGCATCTGAAGAGTCTGGAAGACGAGGTCTTTATTGATCAACTGTAGCGTTATGTTAAAGGTTATTTACTCCTTCCATTAGTGTGAAGGGTTACAGGGTCACCTACAAAATGTCCTGCTTACGACTTCCGTGTAGTATTTTCCACAGGAAGTGATTTGGGACAATCACCTACTGGAGGTAGTTACTGTATATTTCAGGAAGGATGAAATATAGCACTGGATATCTTCCATCTCTCGCACACGCAGGTCGAGTATTAATAACAACAAAGTCACCTGTGACCTCGGATGACCCCCCCCCCCCCCCCGTCGGGTAGAAGTTCCGGTGTCATCCCCAGATCACTTCCCTTTTCATCTTCTCGCAACGCAGGCTAACGAGGTTACTACGTTAGCATCAGCTAAGGCTGTAATTATAAAGAAGTTTAACTCTAAAGCTCGTCGCGGGGAGCCTTGGGACCAACTGGTCGGAGTTGCGATCTCTCGCAAAGGCTGCGACGAGTTCTCCCTCTGAGGAGGAAGACGGCGCGTTTCCTCTACGGCGGACCGTCGAGTCGGGAGGGACTAATGAAAACAGATCTCCTGGAAGCAGTATCAGGTTCTGCAGTAGCACATGAACACACATAAACACACACACACAGACACACACACACATATACACACACACACACATGAACACACAGACACATGAACACACGCACATGAGCACGCACACCCACACACATATATACACAAAACCACACAAACACACATACACAACACATGAACACACACATACACTAACACTGAAGTCAGCCACATGACCAAACACATGCATGTGATCGCAGGCCGCTCCATCCATACACACACACACACTCACACACAACCACACACACACACACACACACACACACACACACACATCTGCTTCTTTTTGAAGACACTTCCAGACACACACATGCACGACGGACATTTTTCCATCCCATCCTTACAAATACACAACTTTCAGAATCAGATTTCCAGAACACTCAGTTCCCCATTCATACAAACAACAGTGGAGAGCAGCTGGAAGGGTCAAAGGTTAGAGGTCAATCTGCAGAGGTCACACTATTGAAATCCAATCGGCGTAAGGGAGTAAAAGGTTACGGGTAAACTCTTCCATATGTTTTCATGGCGTTGATCTGCCCGTTCACACACCCACCCACCAATGAACAGGATGTGGTTAGCCTAGCTTAGCATGACTGGAAACTAGCTAGCTTGGCTCTGTCAACGGTTGAGGAACACATTCCATCAACCGCCAATGTAAAATGGCTGAGTTGTAGTTTAAGGGGAACTTGTTTCCTGGAACTGGTTGTAGTTCAGGAGTAGGGATGGGAATCGAGAACCGGTTCTGTTTTAGAACCGGTTCCCAGTGAACCGATTGTTTGGGATCGTCAGCCAAATTCTTTCACGGTTCTGATAACGGTCCTCTGTGGCGTTGCGCATGCGCGAACTTTTTTAGTTTCTTCTTCAGACTGCAGCAAACATGGCAACTAGGTAGAGGCGTTCTAAAGTTTGGCTCTATTTCACACGACAAAAAGTGCTAGTGTGAGGTGAGTGTGCTCACCTGTGTGCGCGCATTACGGCTGAGCGCTGTGAGCGCTGCGCGTGCAGACAGCATTTAACGGAGCGGAGCATTGCGTGCGCTCTGATCGCTCTTTTAATGAAGTATCGATACTAAAAATATGCTAAATCACATCGTTTTTAGCGTATGGGTACTTTGTTAGTATCGCTACACCGTGCAGCGTGACAGCAGCAGATGTAGCGGGCTAACATTCAAGCTAACCTAACTTCCCAAACGCTGTCGACATCTGAACGCTGATTGGCCGAGACGCGACACGTCCCATCAAAGATGTTTTATTGCGAAGAGCACCACTTCACATTTTCTCCACGTCTCACTGCAATCTCAACGGCAGCGGGCAGGGTAAAAAAAATAATAAATCGGAACACGTCTCTGGTATTGTTCAGGGGGGCGGTCCAAATGTGGAGGCGGGCCGTAGTTTGGGGACCACTGGTCCAAGGTAAACTCCTCCAAAGTGATCACAACCACTCACTGTGTTAAGCAATTTGCCTTTATTGTGTGTAGTCGATCAAGTTATCTTCTGTCCCTTCGTTTGAAGCATACATTTTAGCTCCGGCATTGGTCTCCCATTATTGATCACTTCACGTTTGGATAGTAATTTCTAGGAACATTTTTAAATTAAACAATACATTTTATTTAAGTTATGTAAGTTTTATTTTAAGTTCAAGAGGAATATGTAGAAATGTTTTTGGTTATTTAAAAAAATGTAAATGTGTATGTATACATACTGTATATGGTGTGTGCAGCATTATAGAAAATTATATAAAAGAATATTAATGTAAATAAACCCGTTTGTGCTCTTTTTTTCACCCCTTGCCCAATAAGAATCGATAAAAGAATCGATAAGGAATCGAATCGATAAGCAGGAATCGATAAGGCATCGGAATCGTTAAAATCTTATCAATTCTCATCCCTATTCAGGAGTCTCCCCCATATCGTAGTAACAGATGTCCGAGGGTCGTTGGTTCGACCCGGGACTGAAGTGTTGAAACCGGATCACACAAGAGGTCAGTACACTGACACTGCCAGGGGTCAAATGTGGTGAGGACCAAGTCTCCAGAGGACCTACTTGGCCTTCTTTGGACGCCCCCCTCCCCCCTCAAGTCTGTGCTCCGTCAGCACCAACCAACACATGTACCAAATAATACAAAACACACACACATACAAGCACCTCCAGCATCCTTTCTGAGCCCAGCAGATCATCATTTAGGATCCTCACCTCGTAAGCATTCTTGATATTGAGCGGCTGCCCCGTGGCGGCCACATGTCCCACAATGCCCTTGTTCCACTCCAGCCGGATGCAGTTACTTGAGGACTCCTCCAGTGTGGACCCCTCGGCTACGTCGAACAGGCGGCTGACCAAGAATTTCCTGTTAGAGCTGTCCTCGCCTACCTGGGACATAACACACACACAAACACACACACACACACACACACACACACACACACAGCAGGTGGTCATTCAACTGATGTGAAGAAGAAAGGAAACAGCTGTGCCCGTTCAGTCGGCTCACACTACAAACACAGCAGAGAACACGTTGAAATACATAATCTAATATTTAAATCTAATGAAATGAAACTAGATATCTGCCAGGTGTGTCGATTGGTCAATTCAAGGGTTCATTCAAGCTTCGGGTCCATTCTTTTGTCAATGAATGTACAACCCAAAATATGATGTGGTTTGGTGCAGCCGGATGTGGGGTTGGCCCGTGGACAGACTCAGAGATGCACACACACACTCATGTACACACTCGACTAATCATATTATCTCCTGACGGAGATGGATCAAATAATGACAATGCCAGTCATTTAAAGGGACGGTGTTACTAGAATTGATTATTACCAGTAATGTTATACTTTACACAGACAGGTGCAAACTACTGACACCTTTCTGTGAGAGTGAGTATAGGGGCTCCACACAGTTTACCCACAACCCTCGGCGGTCCTACCAGGAACAGTGAGTAGCGGTCTGCGGCGATCAGCTCATTGATGTGCAGGAAGATCTTGTGGCACAGTGCTGTCACATCCAGATGACTCGACACGTCCTTCACCAGCTCCAGAAGCCTGGCGCAGCGATCCACCCCGCCGGCACCACCCGTCCCGCTGACACCACCCTCACCCATTACCGAGCCCCTCAGAGGGACCGTCTCGCGGTCGGCGTCGCTCAGGAAGGTCAGAGAGCCCTCGGAGTCTTTCACCACGATGGGTCTGAGCGGCCGGTCGAACTCGGAGGCTGAGATCTTGCGAGTCGGGGTGCCGGGGGCCGGGCTGGGGACCGTGGCCGGGGAGGGGCAGCGGTTGTCCAGGAGGCAGAGTGTGGGGTGGGGGTTGGAGTCAGCAGAGGACTGGTGGGCCCGCTGATGTGGAGGGTTTTCTTTGGATGCGGATGGCGGGATGGAGTGGACGCGCTCAGCGAACCAGTCGTTCACCATCTCTCTGTCCAGAGACACGAGGGGTCAGTGACACGTCGAAACACAACGGTTCTGTACTGGAGCTCAGCTTACCTGCACATTAAGGAATGAAATACCACCTGCGACCTACATCACATGTAGTCCTGACTAAGAGAGCATGTCATTTAACGCCTCCTACATATCCAGGTGAACATACGCAGACATTCTTGGTAGAATATCGATCAATTGATTAAATACTTGAATCCACACACAGGTACACTATGATTAGAGTGGCTAATCAGCCTGAAAACCTCCAAAAACATCCATCCAAAACAGTTTATGATATTTATGCTGCAATTTTAACCAAAATGATAAATCTGGACTTCAAAATACAGCATTGTGAAAATATATTGTACCTTATCCTAAAAGTATGGACAATAATGTGGCTTCCGCAAATATTCTTTCATCTCTTTCATAATTACCTCTCACCCTAACCTCCAAACATGTTCAACGCTCATTAAATACAGTTTGCATAGCCGGCATTTACATTTGGTCGATTCTAATTATAACCCACAGATGTCCTGTTTGAACTCTCCACAAGAGGTACGTTATTTAAAAGTAGAATAGTATTACATTTGTTCTGGGTTGAAAATAGTCATTTATATTTTGTAATCCGACGTATGGAACTCTCTTGACAGTCGAACCTGGAGACACCATTCATGCATTTGAGGTGGTGTCCCTGTTTTCATGCTTTCCAAAGTTTTGTTTTGTATTCATGTCTTCTTCTCCCTAACCTTTTGATAAAGCAGTCTCTAGACGAGAGATGACCCTTTGTACCTGTGGCCAGCAGATAGCAACAGGTCTGAGCAGACAGAGGTCAGTGAGTGTGACTCCTGAGGTAAACACATGTCGTAGAATAGCGTCAGCAGTCAGTCGACATCATGTGGTGAGCCGAGGTGTCACATGTGCTCGATGGTAATGGACCCGCACTTGTAGAGATCTCTTTTGGTCATGACCCAACATGGACGAGCAGAGTCTCTGATGTCATTATGGAGAACACATCGTCTGGTCAACATGTGGGTCATGTGACTCATTCTTCTCTCACAGCTAACGAGGACAGAAACAGGTGCTACCCGTGGGATTAACCATGACTGCTTAGGCCAATCAAACATCCAGCAGTTATCTGACTGCATGGGGGAGCCGGTCAGGTTGAGAGGTGTGGCTCGATCAATACTTCTCAAAGAAACGCCTCTCAACCACAACCGCTCCTGCACTGACACGCCTCTTCGTGCAAACAGCAGGAGAGAAACACATATGACACTCCTGTTCACAGGAACTATTTTGAGAATGAGATAATGTGTGTTGCAGTCACTGGAGGACGTTACCATGGGGGTTAAGTGCATAAATGGGTCTGAAGGGGGTTGTAACCAATACAAACAGACTGGGAGAGTCCGGCTGAGCACTTCCAGATCCCAACATGCTGCTGCTCAAAAACACATATCTCCAAAGGCGGATTCAGAATCTGTGTCTGCGTCAGAAATGAAACAGAACGACTGGCAGCAGTAAAAGTTAATGATTTAGAGAACCTGTGAGACTCTCAGAGCCGTTGCTGATAGTGGAGAGGATGGTGAAAGGAACCGCTGTGAGAGAGCAGACCCCCTACCACGGGACAGGGTTCTGCAGCCCGCTGGCCTCAATGAGAGGTTCAGGGTCAATGAGAGGTTCAGGGTTCTGCAGCCCCCTGGCCTCCATGAGAGGTTCAGGGTTATGCAGCCCCCTGGCCTCCATGAGAGGTTCAGGGTCCCTCAGCCCCGTCCTCAATGAGAGGTTCAGGGTCAATGAGAGGTTCGGGGTTCTGCAGCCCCCTGGCCTCCATGAGAGGTTCAGGGTTCTGCAGCCCCCTGTCCTTCATGAGAGGTTCAGGGTCCCTCAGCCCCCTGTCCTCAATGAGAGGTTCAGGGTCCCTCAGCCCCGTCCTCAATGAGAGGTTCAGGGTCCCTCAGCCCCCTGTCCTCAATAAGAGGTTCAGGGTCCCTCATCCCCGTCCTCAATGAGAGGTTCAGGGTCCCTCAGCCCCCTGTCCTCCATGAGAGGTTCAGGGTCCCTGATAACAGAGGAGCTGCTGTCCCATAGAAAGTCCTCATGGAGCTCTTTACCTCGACGCCTTCCTGGTGAAGTAAGAGTGGGTGAACTCCAGGTGGTCGTCCAGCCACGCTTCCACCCGGTCGCTCTCCCAGGAGCAGCCGTGGTCCTCCATGGCGTCCGAGTGTCCCGCTGCGCGCTCCGGTTACCAGTTACCGGTTACTACATTTACACGCGGAGCACATTAACCCGGAGAAAGAGGACAGAGCGCGGAGAGAGAGAGAGAGAGAGAGAGTGAGAGAGAGAGAGAGAGAGAGAGAGAGAGAGAGAGAGAGAGAGAGAGAGAGAGAGAGAGAGTGGAAGAGTGAGAGAGAGAGAGAGAGCTGCTGCGGGGCGCGCGGAGCAGAGAGCGACGACTGAGGCTTCCTGGTGGAGAGTGGAGAGAGAGAGAGAGTGTGTGTATGTGTGAGACCGGAGTGTGTGTTTGTGTGTGTGAGAGAGAGCGAGAGAGATTCCTTTAATTATAGGGGACTGCTCTCTCTCGCTCTCTTTATATATCTCTTTATGTATCTCTTATATATATATATATATTATATACATAGCTCCCCCCCCCCTCACCCAGTCCCCCCCCCCCCCATAGCTCCATAGAGACTTTGTCGGTCCCACGACCACTTAAACGTAAATTAATTAAATCAAAAATAAGCAGAAAATAACCAAGATAACCTTATAAAAGTTAACACTACTAATTCAGCAGTGCAACAAAACAGGACTATTAAATGTGGCCTCCTAAATATTAGATCTCTGTCGTCTAAAGCTGTGTTACTAAATGATTTAATATCAGATAATCACATTGATTCCTGTTTGGTAAATACAAGCGTCTTTTAAACCCAGATAACCCCGGATGACATCATAAGACCTGATCAAAACACATTATAGTACGTTAGAGAACCACATACAGCTGAGTGTGTACACGTCAATTAAAGAAAACATATTATCCATGTGAATGTACATTTAGAGGCTCAATCGAAGTTTCTCTCTCTCTCTCTCTCTCTCTCTCTCTCTCTCTCTCTCTCTCTCTCTCTCTCTCTCTCTCTCTCTCTTTCTTTACAGAAACAGCCCAAATAAGGTTTCCATAAAATAACCATTAACTATCTGGGGATCATAAAGGGACATTCCTGCCTTCTCCAATGAAAGACCTCATGTGGTCCCGAACACTCTTCTGATCTCTTAGAGAACCTGGTTACACTAAAAAAAAACGATTCAAGCCCTTCTTAGAGGTGACACATTTAAATATTGTTTGATACATTTAAATAAATCAATTACAAAACGAAGATATTTATATTGAATGGGTGTAACACAAAATGTAGGAATACTTTCATTTATTAGATTTATTTAGGTTACACTCACAAAAACGATTCAAGCCCTTCTTAGAGGTGACACATTTAAATATAGTTTGATAAATTTAAATAAATCAATTACAAAAATTGATATTTATATTTAATGGGTGTAACACAAAATGTATGAATACTTTCATTTATTAGATTTATTTAGGTTAGATGGTGTGCATATCAACTCAAAATAAATGTGTTTCATTGAGGACTACCCTTTGCGCATGCGCCTTCTGGAAATCAGTTGTTTGCATGAGGTGAAGACAATTTCAGGGCTGTACGGTGGTGTAGTGGCTAGCACTGTCACCTCACAGCCAGAGGGTCGTGGGTTCAATTCCCAGTTGGGGTGTTCCTTCTGTGTGGAGTTTGTGTATTTTTTTAGTTATTACCTTCGCATTGAAAATGCCGGAAGGTTATGTTTTGATCGCCGTGTATTTATTTATTTATTTATTTATTTGTATGCGTGTTATTCGCAAAACTCAAAAAGTATTGAACCGAATCGCATGAAATTTGGTGGGATGATTGTTTATTATCCAGGGACCAGTTGATTAGATTTTGGGATAGATCGGGTCAAAGGTCAAGGTCAAAGGTCATGAACAGGTCAAAATGTTCTTGAATCGCATGAAATTTGGTGGGATGATTGGTTATTATCCGGGGACCATTTGATTAGATTTTTGGGATGAATCGGGTCAAAGGTCAAGGTAAAGGTCATGGAAAGGTCAAACTCTTTTTTTACCATAGCACGATACATTTTTGTCCAATTCGCATGCAACTAATGCCAAAATGTTAATAATTCAATGCCCAATCTTGTGATATGCGAAGGTATGTGCTCTACCGAGTGCCCATTCTAGTTAGTTTATATTTTGAGTTGAACAAACACAAATTAATTTAATTGAATGAATATCGTTATTATATTTTAGATGTATTTGATACAAATGAGTTGGACTAACTTAATTACATTTTATTGCACTGATGTGTTAAATTTGAGTTGGAGTTGCATATAATTATTGGATGGAAAACCTGCCAACAATTTAATTGAGTTCATCCAATGAGTCATTTCTTTGAGTGTAGTTCCTTGGAAATGTTGACATGATCATAAATGAAGGTTATGGGAATGTTCTGGAAATTGATGAAACAAAGAACCTGGAACTATATTTGAAGTTTAAAGTAAAGTTGGGAAGCTTCCAGGATCTCTTCTTAGACCCTACTGGGCAGGACCAGTACTGCTACTTGAGACCACAATCCATCCATGGAACTCACGCTCTACACACAACATTTCTCATTCTTGTTTTAGAGAATAATTACTGTTAGCAGCCCAAAACTGATTGGAAGGAAATGTGTCAAAATCATCGTAATCCTTGTCCAGGGCAACCAGACACCTGGACCCTGCTGTGGTACCACAGGAAGTCACAACAGAAGTTTATGTTAAAGGAAATTATTAAAAATACTATGCACTCAAAGAAATGACTCATTGGATGAACTCAATTAAATTGTTGGCAGGTTTTCCATCCAATAATTATATGCAACTCCAACTCAAATTTAGCACATCAGTGCAATACAATGTAATTAAGTTAGTCCAACTCATTTGTATCAAATACATCTAAAATAAAATAACGATATTCATTAAATTAAATTAATTTGTGTTTGTCCAACTCAAAATATAAACTAACTAACTAAGAAAATATGCAAACTCCACACAGAAGGAAAGCCCCGACTGGGAATTGAACCCACAGACCTTTGGCTTTGAGGCGACGGTGCTAGCCACTACACCACCATACAGCCCTGAAAGTGTCTTCACCTTGTAAACAACTGATTTTCAGCTGGCGCATGCGCAAAGGGTAGTCCTCAATGAAACACATTTATTTTGAGTTGATATGCACACCATCTAACCTAAATAAATCTAATAAATGAAAGAATTCATACATTTTGTGTTCCACCCATTAAATATAAATATCTATTTTTGTAATTGATTTATTTAAATGGATCAAACAATATTTAAATGTGTCACCTCGAAGAAGGGCTTGAATCGTTTTTGTGAGTGTAACCTAAATAAATCTAATAAATGAAAGTATTCATACATTTTGTGTTACACCCATTCAAAATAAATATCTTCGGTTTGTAATTGATTTATTTAAATGTATCAAACAATATTTAAATGTGTCACTTCTAAGAAGGGCTTGAATCGTTTTTTTGAGTGTGGGTCAAAAACATTCTGATAGGAATATGAAACATACTGATATGATAAACTAACTGACAGAGTGTGTGCACATTTATCATCTTTACATTCATTCTTCCAGTCCAGATACTTTGTTCATTAGCAGATTAAAAACTTTTAGCCTAATCCTCAGTACTGAACTATTATTATTATTAATAATTAGTTTGCGAGAGAAAATAATTTCTAAGAAAGAAAAGAGAAATATAGAAAATATAGAAAATAAAGAAAATATAATGAACCTCTCAAATCAATGCATGCTGTTATTGATAGAGTGTAATGGCTTTCAGTCCTCTCTGCCCCCCCCCCCCCCCCCACACACAGCTGGCCTCCTGGCCCCTCCGGTGGTGTAACCTTACCAGCAGATGGTGGATGGTGGTCCCGGGGGAAAACCAAACCCCCTCTAAGTCTCCCATCAGCCCCACAGCCCCGGGAGCCAATCAGAGAGAAGTGTGATGCACACAGACACATTTCTTACGTTATGGTCATAACTGTGTTTGTAGACTACGTATTTCAAGCCTAGAAGCCTTTTTTATTGAATTGACATGAGAGGGTGGAGCTACAGTTAAATGCTGTATTGAAGAACACCTGAAACTAGAGATGAAGACCAATAACTCGTGTTCATCAATGAGGAGGAGGACCATCTTCTCATAGACTTTGATACATTCTGACTTTCCTTTTCTAACAGAGCAGTGGCGGTCAGTACAGACAGCGCAGTAAGGCAACTCCAGAATTAAAACTTACTTTGTGCCGATAATATCATGGAATAAACAATGAAAGCGCCACGTTCACTCTAATTATTCGAGTTATATATATATATATATACATATACAAGTTATGTACACAAGTTATATTTATATATATATATATATATATATATACAACATGCCTGAGTATGACTCATAATAACTGTAGGTCACGAACTAACCTGTACATTGCCGAAAGAGAGATTGTAATTATGCGTCAAGTCATATCTCATATTTATAGACTTCTGTATTGCCTTTTTAAAGCCCTTTCAAGAAGAAACGTCACTCAGATGGCGCGGCTGTGTCCAGTCGCCGTCGCGGCAGCTCCGCGGAGATTGTGCGCTCTTTTAGTTTTTGTGTTTATTTTTAATATTTTCTTTGCCACAAACACATCGGCACTAACAACATACGACCGCAGCACACTTTTGGACATAAACTTTTGCGCAAAACAAGGGTTTTTGTCCACTTTTTCCATCGATCCAGCGTGGCCGGCAGAGATTGTACGAGCGAACCACAACAACAACAGTGGAGCCGCTACTACGGGGAGACGACGAAAACATCGAGGGAAACGGAGCGGAATTCGGAACAGACTGAGAGTTCAAGCCCACCGTCCACCTTTGCCCAGCATCCTTCTTGCTAACGTCCAGTCTCTGGAAAATAAGATGGATGATTTTAGGGCAAGGATCAGATTCCAACGGGACATGCGGGATTGTAACATCTTTTGTCTGACGGAAACTTGGCTGACGCTGGTGCCGGATCGAGTCATATGCCCAACCGAGTCCTTCTCTGTTTTCCGTGCAGACAGAACGGAAGAGTCTGGTAAATCTAAATGACTGATCGTTTGCTTCATGACAAACAACATGTGGTGTGACCCCAAGAACATTAAGACTCTTTCTCGTTCCTGCTCGCCGAACCTGGAACATCTGACGATCTCATGCCGTCCATTCTACCTTCCCCGGGAGTTCAGCTCGGTCATCACCACAGCCGTCTACATTCCACCACAAGCGGACACCGACGTAGCACTATCGGACCTACATGATGTGTTATGTCGGCATCAGAACAAGTATCCCGACGCGGCTGTGGTGGTGGCTGGGGACTTTAACAAGGCAAACCTAAAAAAAGTCATGCCGAACTTTCACCAGCACATTACGTGTGCTACCAGAGGGGAAAGAACGTTGGACCACTGCTATACGCCATTCAAGAGAGGCTACAAGGCTGTCTCTCTCCCTCCGTTAGGGAAATCAGACCATGCCGCCATTTTTCTGCTTCCGGAGTATAAACAAAGGATCGCGCGGGAAGCGGTAGTGACGAGGAACGTAATGCGGTGGTCTGACCAATCAGAGGCTGAGCTACAGGACGCTCTACGTATCGTCGACTGGGACATGATCCAATCCAGTTCCAGTGACGTCAGCGAGTTTGTGGAAGTAGCAATGAGCCTCATAGCAACGCTAACGGACACCATCGTCCCCACGGTGAAAGTTAGGGTCTTTCCTAACCAAAAGCCGTGGGTTGATAGATCCATCCGTGAAGCTGTGAACGCCCGTACTGCTGCCTATAACTCCGGTCTTGTATCCGGCAACATGGACGAGTACAAGGCAGCGGTCTATGGACTGAGGAGGGCGGTGAAGGACGCCAAAAGGAGGTACCGAGACAGAGTGGAATCACAGATGGAGCAGCGCGACACCAGGCGCCTATGGCAGGGGCTACGGACTATCACAAACTACCAGAGCAGACCCCGCGCAATGGTGAGTGCCGACGCATCCCTAGCGGACGACCTGAACTCATTTTATGCACGGTTTGAGGCTAGCAACAACAGCGCTAGCTCGCCGGCTAACAACAACACCGTTAGCGTGCCGAGGTGAGTTCTACCGCTGGGGATGAACACACACTCTCTGTGACCGAGCACAGTGTGAGGAGGGCTCTGTTGAGGGTGAACACCAGGAAAGCTGCAGGTCCAGATGGCATATCTGGGCGAGTACTGAAGACCTGTGCTAACCAGCTAGCTCCAGTGTTCACCACAATATTCAACCTCTCCTGGCTGAGTCCGTGGTCCCCGCCTGCTTCAAGAGATCCACTATTGTCCCTGTGCCCAAGAATGCTTCTCCAGCATGTATGAATGACTACCGACCGGTGGCCCTCACCTCGGTGGTCATGAAATGCTTTGAGAGGCTGATAAAGGACTACATCTGCGCCTTCCTCCCTTCCTCCATGGACCCGCTGCAGTTTGCTTATCGCCCAAACAGATCCACGGATGATGCTGTCTCCCAGGTACTGCACACCACACTCTCTCATCTGGACAGCCAGAGGGGGGGCTGTGTGAGACTGCTGTGCATTGATTATAGTTCAGCTTTCAACACCATAGTCCCCACCAGACTGGCCGGCAAGCTGATTGAGCTGGGACTGAACACCCCCTGTGTGCTTGGATCCTGGACTTCCTGACCGCCAGGCCACAGGTGGTCAGGGTGGGCAGACACACCTCCAAATCCCTCACCCTGAACACAGGATACCCCCAGGGATGAGTTCTCAGACCCCTACTGTACTCCCTGTACACACATGACTGTGTGGCCAGGTTCAGCTCCAACACCATCATCAAGTTTGCGGATGACACAGTGGTGGTGGGCCTGATCTCCGACAACGACGAGAAGGCCTACCTGGAGGAAGTTGCTGATCTGTCACTCTGGTGCCAGGACAACAGCCTCATCATGAATGTCACCAAAACTAAGGAGCTGATTGTGGACTTTAGGAGGGTACAACAACAGAGGACGTACTCACCACTGGGGATTAACGGGACTACTGTGGAGAGGGTGAGCGGGTATAAATACCTGGGAGTCCACATCACCGAGGATCTGACATGGTCAACAAACACAGACACTCTGGTGAGAAAGGCAAGGCAGCGCCTCTACCACCTCAGGCAGCTGAGGAAATTTAAAGTTTCCCAGAGGATCCTTCAGTCCTTCTACTCTGGAGCTGTAGAGGCGTCCTGACAGGAAGCATCACAGCCTGGTTTGGCAACTGCTCCGCTCAGGACAGGAAGGCTCTGCAGAGAGTAGTGCGTTCGGCTGAGCGCACTATTGGAACTACACTCCCACCCTGCAGGACTTGTACACCAGGAGGTGCAGAACCAGAGCCGGCAGGATCATGAAGGATCCTCACCACCCCAACAACAGACTGTTTCAGCTGCTGCGGTCAGGCAGGCGCCTCCGTAGTCACGCTGCAAGAACAGAGAGACTGAGACGGAGTTTCTTTCCTCAGGCCATCAGGATTGTGAACTCCGACCTCACCAGGACCCCCACATAGACCCACACAACTGCCCCTCTTAGGCACACACACACACACACACACACTTACTGTAAATATTGTGTTGTTTTTTATTTGTAAATAGTGTGTACTTGTTGCCCTTGCACATTCCTGCTGAGCATTGCCACTTTCATTTCACTGCACACCCTGTGTGTGTATGTGACAAATAAAACATCTTGAATCTTGAATCTTGAATCTTTTGCATGGACTATAAATACATTTAAGTTAAATATCCTCTAAAGAATTTGATTTGGCTGCAAAATAAGACTCAAATGAGGATTATAACACCTCCTGTTTCTTCAGTGAACAAGTTAATTCATGTGATCGGGTGCCAAGTTAAAAAAAATTCCGAGGTGCACGACCAAGAATCAGGACCATTTACCTGGCTTCATACGTTGAGTATTAATAAGCTCTGATCAATAAGCTCTAATCAATAAGCTCTGATCAATAAGCTGCTCGTGATTCCTTGAGTCTCTCCACGCTCAGAAGTAGTTTAAAGGAACAGTGGAAAATTCAGGGAGATTTAGGGCTCCTGCCTACATGGCCCTGCTGATGCCCCGCGCCCCTCCCCTATAATCTGAATCGAATTGAATTGAATATGTTAAACTGTTTGTGGAGGCAGATCCCAGGTCTGTTTCTATGTCTGTCAACCCAACCGGTGGAGGCAGATCGCAGGTCTGTTTCTATGTCTGTCCGGTGGAGACAATAGTCTTCTACTGCTCTTACCACTCCTGGCCAGTGGAACCGGTTTGCAATCCACTGCCTTGTCTTCTCGACCCCGAGGTGGGCCCCCAGAACATGGCTGTGGTCTAGTTTCCAACAAGGGGACAAAGTACTGATCCTGATCCCCACCACTAATCACAAATTCTTGGCCTCCTGGCAAGGACCCTACGAGGTGACAGAAAAGGTCGTCCCAGTCCACTACAAGGTACGTCAGTCTGGGAGATGCAAAACCTCCCAAATCTACCGTGTTAACCTGCTGAAAAGGGTGGTACAGTCGAGATACCCTCCTGTGTTGAGTTTCCCCTGATGCGTTTCCTCCTCCAGACAGTGAAGTTACGGAAGTAGCATATGGCCCTGGCTTGCCAAAAGCACAGCTACAGCAGGGAGCTGCTGCAGCAGAATTTGGATGTTTTCTGTGCACAACCTGGGCGCACATCCTTGATAGAACATCACATTGACGCAGAACCAGGCAAGAAGGTAACATTGCGACCCTACAGGATATCTGGAGCCAGAAAGGCAGCCATTGAGCAAGAGGTCCAGAAAATGTTGGCTCTTGGGGTGATAGAAGAATCCTACAGTGAGTGTACCAGTCGTCCTGGTCCCTAAACCAGACAACACCAACCGGTTCGGTAATGACTTCAGGAAATGAAATGACATTTCAAAGTTTGATGCTTATCCTATGCCCAGGGTAGATGAGCTGATCAACCGCCTCAGGGAAGCCCATTTCATCAGCACCCTGGACCTGACAAAGGGACATTGGCAGGTACCCCTGGCGAAGACCTCAAGGGAAAAGACGGCCTTCGCCACTCCATCAGGGCTGTAGCACTACACTGTGCTGCCCTTCGGTCTGCATGGAGCCCCAGCCACATTCCAAAGACTGATGGACAGGGTCCTGAAGCCGCATCTTGAGTATGCACCTGCATATCTGGATGACGTGGTAATTCAGTCACTCCTGGGACAGCCATCTGGTAAGGATGTCAGCAGTCCTGAAAGCTCTCCGCAAGGCCGGCTTGACGGCAAACCCCAGGAAGTGCAAGCTTGGTCTGGAAGAAGCAGAATAACTGGGTTACATGGTTGGGAGGGGCAATGTGAGGCCACAAGATCGCAAGGTCCATGCCGTCCAGGCCTAGCCACGGCCGTCCACAAAGGCCCAGGTAAAGACCTTTTTAGGTCTGACTTCGTACTATAGTCACTTCATCCCAAACTTTTCTGCTGGAGCATCTCTCCTCACAGACTTGATCAAGGCCTCCCTGCCACTCTATATTAAGTGGATAGAAGAAGCTGAACAGGCCTTCCAGGGCCTAAAGGGGGCCCTCAGTTCACAGCCAGTATTGTTGACACCAGACTTCAGCCGGGAGATGATCGTTCAAACGGATGCATCAAAGGTGGGCATAGGGGCAGTACTCTCCCAGGAAGTTCAAGGTTAAGAGCATCCCATCATCTACATAAGTTGGAAGCTCAACCCAAGGGAACAAGAGTATGCCACAGTCGAAGAGGAAGCTCTCGCTGCCTGAAGAAGGGTAAATCGGCTCACGGCCCAGCTGGGAGATTCTGTAAGGATTAGATAGAGCTCGAGACTGAGCTACGCTTTTAGTTCTTTTTTGTTTATTTAATTAAAAACTCTACCGACCTGACTCTGCCTGTGATTGTGGCACCGCCCTAACTGCTGTGCCTTCCTGTTACAGCTGACTACAATGTGTCTAGATTTGTTGTAATATAATCCTGCCCTGACAAATGAGAGATTTCAATTCAATTCAATTCAGTTTATTTGTATAGCCCAATTTCACAAATTACAAATTTGTCTCGGAGTGCTTTACAATCTGTACACATAGACATCCCTGCCCCAAAACCTCGCATCGGATCAGGAAAAACTCCCAAATAACCCTTCAGGGGGGAAAAAAAGGGAAGAAACCTTCAGGAGAGCAACAGAGGAGGATCCCTCTCCAGGATGGACAGGTGCAATAGATGTAATGTGTACAGAAGGACAGATTTAGAATTAAAATACATTCAATGAATGTGACAGAGTGTATGAATAGTTCATAGTAGGCATATTCCACGATGGAGACCTCCACGATCCATCAGGCAGATGGCGGTAGAGAGGCGGAGTGGGCGGAGTCTCAACAGTGGGCGGAGTCTCAACAGGACAGTGGCGTCGTCGGTAGCAGGAATTCCACGACCCAGACCTCGATGATCCATCAGGCAGATAGGATCTATGCCGTCTCATAGGGTCCGATGACCCCATGAGACGTGAAGTCAAAAGGACTCCGGGGAGAAAGCAGAGTTAGTAACGTGTGATTGAGAGATGAAAATTCATCCCTAAGGAGAGAAAAAAGAGGAGATAGGTGCTCAGTGCATCCTAAAATGTCCCCCGGCAGCTATAAGCCTATAGCAGCATATCCAGGGGCTGGATCAGGTGAACCTGATTCAGCCCTAACTATAAGCTCTGTCGAAGAGGAAAGTCTTAAGTCTCATCTTAAATGAGGTGACTGTGTCTGCCTCCCGGACTGAAGGTGGAAGCTGGTTCCATAGAAGAGGAGCTTGATAACTAAAGGCTCTGGCTCCCATTCTACTTTTTAAAACTCTAGGAACTACAAGTAGTCCCGCATTTAGTGAGCGTAGCTCTCTAGTGGGGCAATATGGTACTACAAGCTCCTTAAGATATGATGGTGCATCACCAATCAAGGCTTTGTACGTTAAGAGAAGAATTTTAAAAGTGATTCTTGATTTTACTGGGAGCCAGTGCAGAGCAGCTAGTGCAGGAGTGATGTGATCTCTTTTCTTAGTTTTAGTGAGAATACGAGCTGCAGCATTCTGGATCAACTGGAGGGACCTAAGAGACTTATTAGAGCAGCCTGATAACAAGGAGTTGCAGTAATCCAGTCTCGAAGTAACGAACGTGTGAACCAATTTTTCTGCATCTTTTTGAGACAAGATGTGCCTGATTTTTGAAATATTACGTAGATGAAAGAATGCAGTCCTTGAGATTTGCTTTACGTGGGAGTTAAAGGACAAGTCCCGATCAAAGATAACGCCAAGATTCTTTACAGTGGTGTTGGATGCCAGGGCAATGCCGTCTACAGAAACCACATCACCAGATAATTGATCTCTGAGGTGCTCAGGGCCGAGTAAAATTACTTCGGTTTTGTCTGAGTTTAACATCAAGAAGTTGCAGGTCATCCATGTTTTTATGTCTTTAAGACATGCTTGAATTTTACCGAGTTGGTTGCTCTCCTCTGGTTTTATCGATAGATATAGTTGAGTATCATCTGCATAGCAATGAAAGTTTATGGAGTGTTTCCTGATAATATTGCCCAAAGGCAGCATGTATAAGGTAAATAAAATTGGTCCAAGCACAGAACCTTGTGGAACTCAGTGACTAACGTTGGTGGTTATCGAGGCGTCATCGTTTACAAATACAAACTGAGATCGATCTGATAAATAGGATTTAAACCATATATGAAGATATAAAAGTCTTCTCTTCAGCACCAACTCAGATCATGTTGGAGAGCAGAGCTTTGTAAACGGCTTCCTCCATCCAGCACATGATGGAACACAGATGTGGTCTGCATAGTGTCAGAGGGACACCAGGAAGATGTCTGCAGAGAGCAGAGACGCTCCCTTACACATCACATTCTGACGAAAAAATTGATGGAAATCATAATGATAAAGATGGTTCTTCTTCTTTTCATTTCACTGAAGCGTGATAGTTATATGGCAGTTTCCCATTTCTTTACACAGTCCTTTGCGTTTTTGTTGAATACTGCAAGGTCTTTTGGGCTGCAAGGGTTAGGTAGTAGAGGGCAGACAAGGCAGTGCTCCATTGTATGGTCTGCTTGTCCACATTCACAGGTGGTTGGGCCAGTCTTGTAGCCCCATCTGACCAGAGCATCTTTGGATCGTCCCGTTCTTGTTCTTAGGCGGTTGAGAGTTTTCCATTGAGCCCATGATGCTTCTTGGCCAGGGGGTAGGTTTTCAGTGGGGGGTATTCCCATGTCAGTTGGAGGTGGGTCATTCTCAAGTTTTTCCATCCAGAGTTGTATTCTGGTTTCTTCCCGAGACTTTGTTAGGGGCTGGACCTGGCTGAGAAAACTTTTTCTTGACTTTAGCCGTTGGGCCGGAGGGTGACATCCATGGAGGAGATGGCGTTCATCGCTAGTAGCTTTTGTTTTCTCGACTCGGCTGGCAACTTTCCGTCTAATATCAGCAGGTGCAATGCCAGCGAGGAGGTGCAGGTTGCTTGTGTTGGTGGGTTTCAAGCAGCCAGTGATCAGGCAGGTGTTGTTCAAGGCTGGGTCAAGTTTCTGGGCATGGGTTGACCTCTCCCAAACAGGGCATGCATATTCTGCAGAGGAATAGCACAGGGCCAGAGCAGTAGATTTTAATGTGTGTGCTGTGGCTCCCCATTTAGAGTTGGTCAGTTTCCGTAGAATGTTGTTTCGGGAACCGACTTTGGATTTTGTGTTTTTGATGTGTTCTTTAAAGGTGAGAGTACGATCCAGGGTTACTCCAAGGTAGACAGGGTGGGTACAGTGCTCAAGTGGTGTTCCAGACCATTTGATGTTAAGTGGTCGGTTGGCTTCACAGTTCCTGAGATGGAAGGAGCAGACTTGGGTCTTTGCAGGGATGGCATGTAGGTGGTTGCGCTCATAATAGAGGAGTAGCTCATCTAGGGCTGTGGTAAGGTTTGCTTCTACTGCTTCAAACGAGTTCTCTTGGGATGTTACACAGAGATCGTCGGCATAGATGAAACGCTCAGTGTTCTGGTCCATTGGCTGGTCGTTGGTGTAGATCAGGGGTGCTCAATACGTCGACCTGCCAGTCGATCGCGGCGTTGTATGGTAGATCGCATGACATAAAAAAAATTTGGCCCGCCCCCCTGTCACTTTCTCTATAGCGCCACAATACAGCAGCAGCATGTCATTTCTGTCTCTACGTGTCGCGTTAACAGTCCTCTGCCCGCCGTCTCGTGCGCTGCAGAGCTCCGACACCGGTTTGCGCGCATTGGGACGGAGCAAAAAAAAAGTAACTACAGCCCCCGTCAACAATCCTTCTCGGCTCGCGCGCGACCCTCACTAGCACCCCCCCCCCCCGTCAACAATCCTTCTCGGCTCGCGCGACTCTCACTAGCACCCCGTCGGTCGATCGCCTCACATAATAAGTAGCTCGCATGCTGAAAAAGTGTGAGCACCCCTGGTGTAGATGTTATATAGTAGTGGGGCCAGCACGCTACCTTGAGGTAGGCCATTTCGTTGTTGTCGCCAGCGACTCTGCTTGTTATTCAGGACAACAAAGAAGCACCTGTCTTTCAGGAGGGCTCCAATGAGGTCTGTGAGTGCCAGGTCTTTTGTCAGCTCCAAAATCTTTTTTTGGAGGAGGCGATGGTTAACAGTGTCATATGCAGCAGACAGATAAACAAAGACGGCTCCTGTTACCAGTCCTTTCTGGAATCCATCCTCAATGTGTTGAGTTAGCTTCAGAAGTTGGCTTGTTGTAGATTTGCCAGGTCGGAATCCTGCTTGTTGAGGGATGATGGCTGGTTCAGCAACAGGGGCAAGTCTGTTGAGAATCAAGCGTTCAAACAGCTTGTAGAGGTGGCATAGCAGGGAAAGATGGTGACCCACATTAATAAAGCATGGGTTGAAGAGACGAATTTCCCCACTGTGGGATTCACAAAGTGTACATTATTATTATTATTATTATTATTAAAACTCTGCAGGCTGCAAATGGAAGTTTTGGTCTAGGGTCGCCAAGAACACGAATGGATTGGTGTTTAAATATATTACTTGAATGAAAACAGAAAAAATTCATACGGTTTTCAGGAAAAAAGGTAATGACAATAAATTGTAAGGAGTACCTATGAGTATATGACAACAAGTAAACGTCTGAGGTCTGCAGGGGGCCCAGTTGGTAGGGTGGAGTTCAATGGAAAAAAGACACCGCTCTATGTTAAGGGCTTTGCCACACAATAATAATATGACAAATGCCTTTTTGAACAATTAATTGCCAAAATGTTACTATTTTGAACATCGTTTGTTTCATAGTAGCTCATTTGTGTACGATAAACTCGAACCCCCCCGCTCATCATGACCCTCGTCTGTAAACACCTTTTTATGTGTTGGCATTGAACATGTCACCTACCATGACCCACACAGTTTGTATATGCTTAACGATTCACTATTCTAATGTACTGTATGTGCAGAGCTGTGAGCTTTCATCTTTTCATCAGAGTTTTGGAGTTATGCAATAATTGATTGCCTCTGCACCCCCTGCAGAAAATAATTGGTACGTGATGGCACCCGGCTGACACGTTGTCATGCGTTGTCATGGCCTCTCAGCTTCTTGAGGAGTGTTAGTATCGATGGATGGATAGATGAATAGAGGTATAGATGGATGGATAGATGGATGGATATATGAATAGAGGGATAGATGGATGGATAGATGGATAGATTGACGGCTAGATGGATAGATGGATGGATGGATAAATGGATAGATGATGGATAGATGGTTAAATGGATGGAGGATAGATGGATGGATGGATAGATAGATTGATAGATGGATAGATGGATGGATAGATGGATGGATGGATAGATAGATTGTCGGATAGATGGATAGATGGATGATGGATGGATGGATAGAAATATAGATAGGTAGATGGATAGATGAATAGAGGAATGGATAGATGGATGGATAGATGGTTAAATGGATTGATGGATAGAGGGATAGATGGATGGATGGATTGATGGATTGATGTGTTATTCATCCCTAGGGTAGATGTCTTTGTAGCAGCAGAAAACATGCTTACAATATATACAGTGAAATAAAACAGCAGCATGGCTCAGGCAGCTGAATTTTACTTGATCTGCATATTTCTTTTCTCCAATTTTTAAACCTTCATGCTTTTTGTCAGATAACCATTTGTGTGCACTTTTGTATATTTTAAAATACATTTGGGATTACTATTACATTTTCAGTTGACACTGTTTGCTAAACAGCTGATATTGTCCCTTTGGATTCCTGGACTTTGAGTGTATAATACAGTTTGAACCACCATGTGTATGTGGTGTTTGAGATGTCATCACATATGTGGAGCAACAACGACCGCCATCCGCATTGTTTGGATCCAGAAGGACGTTGGCTTTTCGCTACCTTGGAATGTTTTCAGTCCCCCGTTCATCCATCGCACATGAAAGATATTGTGGGCTGATCTCGATTCTTATCAAGATTATTGGCAGTTTCCTTCGTCCTATTGACCCCCATGACTCAGCAAAGATAGCCCTACAGCATATGTTCCATTCCTTAGAAAGAGGCCAGTGACACACTTATTTGAATCATTCACTCAGAGCGTGTCAATCTGTAACAAGTAACAAGTATTATATAGAAATAGTTGCAAAGACCTACGATAAGCACATTTCTGTCGGATTAGGCAGAAGAAGAAATAGATTTTTGAAACATGGCTGTGATTGGTTGATGGAAATGCTTGGAGGATGATCCAGGAAGTGATCCTACTTGGCTAAATCCCAATGAATCATTTGCAAGAAAGGGCTGAAAATCACACTGAGAATGTAAACAACTGAAGCAAAACAAATAAAACATTTGTGTAGAAACATGATATTTGTTGTACCTTCTTTGTTACTTCTACCTGGAGATTTCAGGTATTCATTCATGTGTGTGAGTGTGTGTTCATGGAAAAAGGCCCCCGTGGAAACATTGAGAAAAAAAAATCAATGTAGAGTGGAAACACACTCATTAAAGGTGTGTGTGTGTGTGTGTGTGTGATGCCCCAGGGTAGGGCTCAGGTGGTGTTTGGTTGCCTATGTACCTCTACACCTCTACACGCTACTGCACACGCAGTCCCATGATGCACTTGTGCAAACAGCTTGTCCAGAAGAGTCAGAGACCAGGAGAGTCTGAGACCAGGAGACCAGGAGAGCCTGAGACCAAGAGACCAGGAATGTCAGAGACCAGGAGAGTCAGAGACCAGGAATGTCAGAGACCAGGAGAGTCAGAGACCAGGAAAGTCAGAGACAAGGAGAGTTGGAAACCAGGAGAGTCAGAGACCAGGAGAGTTAGAGACCAGAAGAGTCAGGGACCAGGAAACCAGGAGAGTCAGAGACCAGAAGAGTCAGAGACCAGCAGAGTCAGAGACCAGTAGACCAAGAATGTCAGAGACCAGGAGAGTCGGAGACCAGGACACCGAGAGAGTTAGAGACCAGAAGAGTCAGGGACCAGGAGAGTCAGAGACTAGTAGACCAGGAACGTCAGAGACCAGGAGGGTCAGAGACCAGTAGACCGGGAACGTCAGAGACCAGGAGACCAAGAGAGTCATAGACCAGGAGAGTCATAGACCAGGAGAGTCAGAGACCAGGAGAGTCAGAGACCATGAGATTCAGAGACCAGGAGAGTTAGAGACCAGGAGAGTCAGAAACCATGAGATTCAGAGACCAGGAGAGTTAGAGACCAGGAGAGTCAGAGACCAGGAGACCAGGAGAGTCGGAAAACACAATGTCGCGAATAAAAGTTAGAGAAGCATCAGCTGAGAATTTGAATGCAAAGAATGAAACTAATTCCACTTCCAGTAAGTGAAATATACTCTAATCTACTCATTGAGAAGACTACACACCTGGAGCCTCAGAACATTACACATTAACTCACACTGTGTGTGTGTGTGTGTGTGAGACACAATCACTGATTGTACATCCAGTTCTTAATGAAGGTCTCTAATAAACCGTCTATCTTGCCTTTGGCAATTGTGAATTGTATCGACTAATAAATGCCGAACCAGCAGATACTGTGAGAGGAAGTGAACTTCAGCCTGAAGCAGAGCGCCCGGACGCTCCCTGAATGCATCTGATTACTAATCAGGACAGCAGTATTAATATGCTCCAGGAGCATTCGGGTGATACTCTCGTTGTTTTTATGGAGTCTGAAGGTGACGAAGATATAATTATGAGCTTTTGCAGTGTGTGATTATAATCGGTTGATACATGTATCAATGTAAGTACTCTATTGACATCCATTGTTATATTTCTTTATTCTACCTTTAATTAAATAATAAGTGTGTTCTACCCCCTGGTAGCAAATAACAATGAGTAGGAAACTATGATGTAAACGGTGTCTTGTGTTGTTCTGTGATCAACTCACAGAGGCCTTTTGAGGAGAGGATATTTAAACTGTTAACGCCTGTCATTATAAGGCCTATATAGACCCTATATCTAAAATAATACATGTTTTAAGAGACCTCAGCGCTGGTCACACAGATAGATATCATCTGAGCCACATTCTCTGAATGCACAGCCATTATGAAATGAATCCCCCCCCCCCCCAGCGGGCTCCCTGTGCTCCCTCTGTGCTGTGCTAACGGGATTAGCTTGACGCGGCAGCCTGCTGATGAATAGCCCGCCGCTGGTCCCGGGCATCCATCAGAACCACCCCCCTACCGGGGAGGTCTGCCAGGCGCTGGCACCGTGGCTGCTGAGGGAAGGAGAACTGCATGTCTCCTCATGCAGACGATGTGCTGGTATCACATGTAACGGGAAGGAGCTTCTGGCCCGACACGGCCATGAGGGCTTCTTCCTGTGCACAAGCACAACACTGGCACACTGATGTTGGATTATTCTGGATTATGTTCAAAGCCAACATCTGTAGTTAGCATGTTAACAAAGTTCTCTTTCCACACAGCAGCACAGGACAATCAATTCATCTTCTGCCTTCAAAATAAAAGTAAAAGCGATGTATTTGTAAAGGTCTATGCGGCATTCGGAACCGGCCGTGGGAGGCTCCGTAGCCGGACCGCAGTGACGGGCGGGTCGGCGCTGTGGGTTTCACTCTCCGCAGAATAAATAAGTACAGAAACAACTTCACTTCAAAAATGTCAAAAAACGTAAATCTCCGAATAAAAAGATTGACATGTAAATAATACTCAAAGAAGCCCTATGAAGACGGAGGATATGAGGGACGCTGATTCAGAGATGACTCGGGGGGGCAAGAGGCCCCCGCTGCTTCACATTCCGTTCATGTGAAGTGTACAAAGTGGGCAGCAGGGTATTGCCACGAAAATATTTTTTACAGGAAGTAAATCCACCAAAGAAAGGAAATAAAGATTATTTATTCTCTTGGATCCCAATACAAGCTAAAAAAAAAAAGGCCTGGATGAGCCGGCTGGTCACGATCTGTCCGGCTCCTGGTGGAACCATGGAGAACCCAGCTGAGGTTGCTGATGTCAAAACCTACCGCACACACACACACATATATATATATATATATATATATATATATATATATATATATTATATTGATCTCGGCACACAGATGAGAATCAGTACTTAGTGAGCGGATATCTCAGAGAGCTAAACAACGTCTGTTCACCTCATTCCGCCCTCTCTCCCCCCGGATCAGCGCTTTCCTCCTCTCTCTCATCTAATTTTTTGAGGTTATTTTTAACCAAGTATGGCTTGGAATAGCTCACTTCCTGAAATGGAAATTTGGGATGAACACAATGGGAACTTGGCTTCATCACTGTCACCACCTGAGGGAATAAGTGAGTCATGTAACAGAAAGGACTGCAAGGGGAGCAAGGGGGGGGGGGGGGGCAACACTTTTCCATCTCCATCTTTGATCTCACTTTATTAAATTTTTTACCAATATTTCATTATGCAATTGTCGTTCCTTCAGTGATGGAAAGCATATGGCCCTTGCTTATATGTTCCCATAAGAGAGTCATAACTTCCAAGCAGGGCTCGCAGGCCTTATCCAAGACAGCAGCACCATTAATCAAACTGTTACACTCAGAAGGTTTTCTCCCACTCGAGCAAATATATCTCTATAAACAGACACGGCCGTGCTCTGTGTTTACATCTGATCAGGTTAGAAATGTAGCACAGCAACGGACGGATGGATGTTAAAATGTAAGTAAAGTAGTTGTTAGAAGACCAGTTTAAAGCCCGCTGTGCTATAATATCACTTTATGAAGTGGTTATGGCTGATGTTGAATCAATATACCATTGAGAACAATGAAGCCAGTTCCTTTTGTACAGGAATATGGCGGCTCTAGTTCACATGGTACCATCACAACGTACTCAAGTGTTGATGAGGCAGAGTGCAGCCTTTTTTCTACTTTTAGGCCAATAAAGAAAAGTAAAAAAACAGATTCAATCATTCGTTATAGAACTCTATTCAGGCATAGAACACCTAAAGCTTTTCATATCAATATATTGTTTATTGATTTTCATTATATATAAATATGTATGAAAAAAAAGTGTACCAAAAAAAATCAAAAAAAGATGTTAAAGCAGAGCTTAGAGTCACACAGCAGCCGAGGCCCTCAGAAGACGCTCCACAGGTGTTCTGCTGAGTCTTTGCTTCATTTCCTTCCAGAGCCATCACTAATAGGACTCCTCCCCCATGCACACGCCACGGCTCGGAGCTGAACGCCCCTACGAGCCTCATCCACTTCATGCTCACAGCCTGCAGCAGACAAACACACCGGGCCGTATTCAAGGGAAACGCAGCAACAAGAGCCCAGGAGATGTGTCCGGAGACCAGAGCAGAGACCCTTATATAGTCACAACAAAGTCCTCCTCCCTTCAGGTATCCATGAAGGGAGTTCAAGAATCCAATGGGCAGTTTAAACATGCATGTCTGCGTTGCCAAAGTGGAAGAAATTGAGAAATCCCAGTGTCACCGAGGCGAGAAAATGCCCATTGACTGATTCTTCTAAAGCTACTGATCATTGCACTTCCTCTTCCTGTGAGTTGTGTGTTCTTATTGTCTTATTTATTTGTGTTTTTGGGGGTTTGATTTGTTAAATATACATCCCCTCACTGATAAGCCCCCACAACCGATGAACTGAAGAGGGACGTAACGGTGCTGAGCTCAGCGGGAAGACATTTAAACGTGAGCACAGTTGTGTGAGAGAAAAGGAAACTCCGGGGACAGGAAACAGAATCCAAAACACACTGCATCCAAAAGAAAGAGCGACCAGTCAACAAGCCCAGTCCTCTGCTTCCCAGTCACAATAATACACGCTCGAGCCGGGGGTCAAAGGTGAGGAGTTCACGCTCTGGAACCAGGTCAGATTCAGCCCACAAGTCCCACGACCTGCTGGACGGCCGAGAGTCTTTAAAGTGGCGGATGTGTTCCTTCGTGTGTCTGTGGGCGGCGACGGTGACACACAACACTCAGAGAGCGGCTCAGTTTGAATGGATTCATGCCGCCGTGCCGCTGGACGCTGTCGACTCAAAGGAAAAGGCCGACTGGCGTGGAACCTGTGGCCTGGAGGTCAGGCAGTCCTCTGACGTCGTGTTTGGCTTACATGCAGCAACACTGTCAGGCTAAAAGTCTGACTTACATTCAGACAGGAACAGGTCTGCCAAATAAAACACACACACACACACACACACACAACTAGCATGTGTAGTTGTGCTTGTGGTCTGTTGGGCACACTCACCCCATGGCTTTGGAAAGAGGTCCTTCTGGATCTGCTGATGAGCCTCTGCAGCTTCAACACACTTGTGCGCACACACACACACACACACACACACACACACACACACACACACACGTGGGAGTCCAACAGGGGGTTTCCTCCTCTGTCTCTTAAGTGGTATCCTTTCTTGGAATTGTAAAAAAAAAAAGAGTCTTATAAAATGAGTAAGAGAACCGGAGACGGGATCCTCATAATTGCGCCCGACGTTTCACAGTCGGGACCTTCACTACTCTACCTCCAATCCTCCTTCTTTTTCACTCGCTCCCTCTCCTCCTCCTCCTCCTCCTCCTCCTCCTCCTGACGGGAGGCGGTCCAGACCTGTATTCTGCTCCCTTGCTTTAAACAAATCAGTGCATGAATGTGTCAGGATGTTATACAACTGAAGGATTGTTTTTGGCCCCAAAGAAGTTAACACAAACACACACACACACACACACACACACACACAAACACACACGTTAATAGTTCCTTATGAAAAGATGCTTACAGATCAATAATCAGTAATAAAGCGTTCATACCTTCACGATGTCCAGTGGGCGGCCCACGACCACGCTGCAACTTCCTGCAAGCAAACAGATAAAGAAGAAGAAAAGGAACATTAGATCATTAAAAGAGAGATAGAAACATGTTGCTATGAAACTGGAGGAAATTAAACTTTTCTTGTGAACTTGATTTATTTATTTTTATTCCCTCTAAGGATCAAAGCAAAATACTTTCTATGAATGTAAATTGATGGGTCCTGGTTTGAGAGAGCGAGAGCGAGAGAGAGAGAGAGACTGGTCTGCCATCATCAGACCCCCAGGGTCAAATGATAAATATATATATGTATATACATATGTGTGTGTGTGTATATATATATATATATATATATATATTGAAAATATACATATATTTAACATATATAAATATATGTTAAAAATATATTTTCTTGCATATATGTACTTCTAAATATATATGTGCAGAAGTTCAGTCAGAAAGACACACATTACAATGCTTTTCATTATATATACACTACCGTTCAAAAGTTTGGGGTCACTTAGAAATGTCTTTATTTTTCAAAGAAAAGCACTGTTTTTTTCAATAAAGATAACATTAATCAAAAATACACACTATACATTGTTAATGTGGTAAATGACTATTCTAGGTGGAAACGACTGGTTTCTAATGAAATAATGTGGAATCCGTGTGTGCTTATGCCAAGACATTGTCGGACACCGTCGTTTTCTCTAGCCCCCTCCCAAATTTGCAGACAGACGAATTGTATAGCCGAATGTCGTCTTTCAACCGTTGGCTGTCGAGGTGCCCAGAGAATAATGTGGGCTACGTAGACAACTGGAAGACTTTCTGGGGAAAGCCTGATCTGATGAGGAGAGACGGCATCCATCCCACGTTGGACGGAGCGCGTCTCGTTTCTGCAAACATAACCAAGTTGATCAACGGACAGCCATATCTGTGACAACGCAGGGTTAATGTCATAAAGCAGAAACAGAGTAGCCCCACGCCCCTGTCATCCCTGTCACCCAGTGTCCCCCATAGCACATCCCTCCCCCGGGGCCTCCGCCCCCTCTCACCCAGTCCCTCCCAGAGCTCCATAGAGACTGTGTCTGTCCCACGGCCACTTAAACTTAAATTAATTCTATCAAAAGAAAGCAGAAGAGGAGTCGTACACAATAACCTTATACAAGTTAACACCATTATTTCAGCAGTGCAACAAAACAGGACTATTAAATGTGGTCTCCTAAATATTAGATCTCTGTCATCTAAAGCTGTGTTACTAAATGATTTAATATCAGATAATCACATTGATTTATGTTGTCTAACTGAAACCTGGCTGAGCCATGAAGAATATGTCTGCCTAAATGAATCGACTCCTCCAAGTCATATTAATACTCACATTCCTCGAGGCACCGGTCGAGGAGGTGGAGTAGCAGCCATCTTTGACTCGAGCCTATTAATAAATCCTAAACCTAAATTACACTACAACTCATTTGAAAGCCTTGTTCTTTGTCTTTCACATCCAACCTGGAAAACACTACAGCCAATTCTATTTCTGATTCTATACCGGCCACCAGGTCTTTTGAATGGCGCCGCGGACGGCCGCCTCGGTGCGTTGGTGCGCGATGTTTTTTGTTGTTTTCGTCTTAAATACTGTTTTCTGCTGTGATTCCCGGAGCTCTTTCACCAGAGAAGAGCTCATGAACATCAGGGGAACAACTCCAGCGGATTTATTTCCAACGTTTTTAACTTCTGTGGAGTTACTGGACATCTTTGTGAAAGGTGTGCTCACCTTCGCTCACGCGGTGAGACGCCGTCCGAGAGGGAAACATTCAGGGGCGCTTGTACGGCTACGGAAACGGGGATCTCGTACAGCGCTGCCGGGCATATTTCTCTCCAATGTCCGCTCACTGTGCAACAAACTGGACGAACTCCAGCTGCTGGTGGGGAGAGACAGAGACTTCTCCTCATCCTCCGTCCTGTGTTTTACGGAATCATGGCTAAGTGGATCGATACCAGATTCTGCGCTCCAGCTGGCTGGCTTCCAGCTGTTCCGAGCGGACCGGGACACGGAGCTCTCCGGAAAAACAAAGGGTGGAGGAATCTGCTTCTACCTCAACAACGGCTGGTGCAACGACGTAACGGTGATTCTACAGCACTGTTCGCCGGACCTGGAATCTTTTATCATTCACTGCAAACCCTTCTACTCCCCACGTGAGTTCGCTTCATTCATCCTGGCCGGAGTTTACATGCCGCAGGGAAACGTGCAAGAGGCACAGCGGACCCTCGCCGAACAGATACGGTGTGTGGAGCGGACCTACCCGGACTCTTTAGTTATTGTACTCGGGATTTTAACAAAGGAAACCTCAGCCACGAACTTCCTAAATATAGACAGTTAATTAAATGCCCTACTAGAGAGAAGAGCATTCTGGACCACTGCTACACAACAATCAGCAGGGCCTATCACGCCGTCCCTCGAGCTGCACTGGGAAACTCTGACCACGTCATGGTTCATCTGATTCCCTCATACAGGCAGAGACTAAAGCTCTGCAAACCTGTGGTGAGGAAGTTCAAGAAGTGGACCAGTGAGGCTCTGGAGGATCTACGGGCGTGCTTGGACTGTACTGACTGGGATGTCTTCAGGACTGCTACCAACAGCCTGGATGAGTACACAGAGGCTGTAACTTCCTACATCAGCTTCTGTGAGGACAGCTGTATTCCATCCAGCTCCAGTGTGAGTTATAACAACGACAAACCCTGGTTCACAGCGGAGCTCAGGAAGCTAAGACTGCAGAAGGACCAGGCATTCAGGAGTGGGGACAACGACCTGTACACAGAGTCAAAATACAGGTTTAGCAAGGCAGTGAGAGATGCTAAACGACTGTACTCTGAGAAACTGCAACAGCAGCTCTCAGCAAACGACTCTGCTTCTGTCTGGAGAGGGCTCAGGCAGATCACCAACTACAGGCCCAGATCTCCCCACTCCATGAACAATGTGCTTCTGGCAGACGAGCTCAATGAGTTCTACTGCCGCTTTGAAAGACAATGGAGCAGTCCTGAGACAATCCCCCACAGCCCCATCAACAAGCCACAGACCATCAGCCCACCCTCCCCCAGCCCATCAGGGGCTCACACCTCTGGAGCACCCTCCATCAACTCAGCGACGACCCTCGCCATCCTGGAGAGAGACGTCAACAGGCTGTTTAAAAAGCAGAACCCCCGCAAAGCAGCGGGCCCGGACTCCGTCTCCCCCTCCACCCTGAAGCACTGTGCTGACCAGCTGACTCCGGTGTTCACCAACATCTTCATCACCTCCTGGAGACATGCCACGTTCCAGCCTGCTTCAAGGCCTCCACCATCATCCCGTCCCCAAAAACCCAAGATCACAGGACTCAATGACTACAGGCCCGTCGCCTGACCTCTGTGGTCATGAAGTCCTTTGAACGCTTGGTCCTGTCACACCTTAAGACCATCACCGACCCACTCCTGGACCCCCTGCAGTTCGCCTACAGAGCCAACAGGTCTGCAGACGACACAGTTAACATGGCCCTTCACTACATCCTCCAGCATCTGGACTCCCCAGGAACCTACGCCAGGATCCTGTTTGTTGACTTCAGCTCTGCTTTCAATACCATCATCCCGTCCCTGCTGCAGGACAAGCTCTCCCAGCTGCACGTGCCCGACTCCACCTGCAGGTGGATCACAGACTTCCTGACCGACAGGAAGCAGCACGTGATGTTGGGGTAACACGTCTCAGGCTCCCGGACCACCAGCACAGGTTCCCCCCAAGGCTGTGTTCTTTCCCCTCTGCTGTTCTCCCTGTACACCAGGGGTGCTCACACTTTTTCAGCATGCGAGCTACTTATTATGTGACCAAGTCAAGGCGATCGACCGACGGGGGGGGGGGTGCTAGTAAGTGTGCTCACCTACCGCGGGACCCGAGAAGAGTTGTTGACAGGGGGGGGGGGGGTGCTAGTAAGTGTGCTCACCTACCGCGGGACCCGAGAAGAGTTGTTGACGGGGGGTGCTAGAGTGACTTTTTCTTTGCTCCGTCCATCCCGATGCGCGCAAACCGGTGTCGGGAGCTCCGCGGCGCACGAGACGGCGGGCAGAGGACTGTTAACGCGACAGAAATGACATGCTGCTGCTGTAATGTGGCGCTCGAGAGAAAGTGACAGGGGGGCGGGCCAATTTTTTTAAATGTCATGCGATCTACCAATACTACGCCGCGATCGACTGGCAGGTCGCCGCGATCGACCGGTCGATCGCGATCGACGTATTGAGCACCCCTGCTGTACACCAACAGCTGCACCTCCAGTCACCAGTCCGTCAAGCTCCTAAAGTTTGCGGATGACACCACCCTCATTGGGCTCATCTCTGGTGGGGACGAGACCGCCTACAGGTGGGAGACTGACCGCCTGGTGACCTGGTGCAGCCAGAACAACCTGGAGCTCAACGCTCTAAAGACAGTGGAGATGGTTGTGGATTTCAGGAGGAATGCAGCCCCACCTGCCCCTCTCATCCTGTGTGACTCCCCCGTCGACGCTGTGGAGTCCTTCCGCTTCCTGGGCTCCATCATCACCCAGGACCTCAAGTGGGAGCTGAACATCGGCTCCATCACCAAGAAGGCCCAGCAGAGGATGTTCTTCCTGAAGCAGCTGAGGAAATTCAACCTGCCAGGGAAAATGATGGTACAATTCTACACGGCCATCGTTGAGTCCATCATCTGCTCCTCCATCACCGTCTGGCACCCTGCAGCCACAGCCAAAGACAAGTGCAGGCTGCAGAGCATCATCCGCTCGGCCGAGAGGGTTATTGGCTGCAATCTGCCTTCCCTCCAGGTCCTGTTCACTTCCAGGTCACTGAAGCGGGCCAGAAAGATTGTCGCTGACCCCTCCCACCCTGGACACTCCCTGTTCGAGTCCCTCCCCTCTGGGAGGAGGCTGCGGTCCATCAGGACAAAGACCTCCCGCCACACCAAAAGTTTTTTCCCGTCGGCAGTCGGGCTCATCAATGGAGCCCGGATCCCCCACTGACTGACTGTCACCCCCAGGACTACCACCTCTTCTTCCACCTTCCTCTCTCCTCCTTCTTCCCGCTCCTTCCTCTTCCTCCTCCTCCTTCTTCCTCCTACTCCTCCTCCCTCCTCCTTCTTCGTCCCTCCTGGAGGCCTCCTCCACACACGTCACTTTAACATGCACTTTAACTTGAGGCCTCCTCCACACACATGCCACTTTATTTACATGCACTTTAACTTAAACACTTAAACACACGCCACGTGTAACATACACTTTTAACTAAAACACACATCACTTGAAGCACACACCCAAACACTTTCACATTATTTGTTGTCTTTCTGTCGTGTTGATTGTTGTTTGTCATGTCCAAATGTTGCACCTTCCGCCAAAAAAAATTCCTCGTTTGTGTAAACATTCCTGGCAATAAAAACTGTTTCTGATTCTGATTCTGATATTCAGAGTTTATATCTGAATTCTCAGAATTTATATCAAGTTTGGTTCTTAAAACTGATAGTTATTATTGTAGGAGATTTTAATATTCATGTGGATGTTGATAATGATTGCCTTAGTGCTGCATTCATCTCATTGTTGGGCTCGATTGGCTTCTGTCAGAGAGTACAGAAACCCACTCACAGCTTTGGCCACACGCTTGATCTTGTTCTTACCTATGGCGTTGACATTGAGCATTTGAAGGTCTTCCCACAGAATCCTCTTCTGTCAGACCACAACCTCATAACTTTTGAATTCATAATACCGGAGTGTACACCGTTAGTCAAAAGTTTCGACACCAGATGTCTAACTGACAGTGCTGTAGCTAAATTTAAAGAAGCGATTCCTTCTGCATTTGATTCAATACCACGTCTCAATATAACAGAGGACTCCTGGTCTAACTTTAGTCCGTCCCAGATTGATCATCTTGTTGATAGTGCCACAGGCTCACTGAGAATGATACTGGACTCGATAGCCCCTCTGAAGAAGAAGACAGTGAGGAAGAGGAGGTTTGCTCCCTGGTATAACCCTCAGACCCGCAAACTGAAGGAAACGTCACGAAAGCTTGAAAGCATATGGCGTTCAACTAATCTGGAAGAATCCCGCTTAGTTTGGCGAGATAGTCTTAAAACTTATAAGAAGGCCCTCCGTAATGCCAGAGCAGCCTATTACTCATCAGTAATAGAGAAAAATAAGAACAACCCCAGGTTTCTCTTCAGCACTGTAGCCAGGCTGACAGAGAGTCACAGCTCTGTGGAGCCGAGTATTCCTATAGACCTCAGTGGTAATGACTTTATGAACTTCTTTTATGACATTGTTTTAACTATTAGGGACAAGATTAATAATCTCTTGCCCTTAACCAGTGCCAATCTGTCCTCAAGTAGAATGGCCTTGGAAACCGCTGTATGTCCTGGTATATATTTGGATGGCTTTTCTCCCATCAGCCGTGACCAATTATCGTCAACGGTTTCTACTTCTAACACGTCTACCTGTCTCTTGGACCCCATCCCGACAAGGCTGCTTAAAGACGTTTTGCCTTTAATTGGCAGCTCTCTATTAGATATTTTCAATGTGTCTCTGCTAACAGGCCACGTACCACATTCCTTCAAAGTAGCTGTCATTAAACCGCTCCTGAAGAAGCCCACTCTGGATCCAGAGGTGTTGGCTAACTACAGACCGATCTCTAACCTCCCCTTCCTCTCCAAGATCCTTGAGAAAGTGGTCGCAAATCAGTTGTGCGACTTTCTACATCATAATTGTTTATTTGAGGAATTTCAGTCAGGATTTAGAAAACACCACAGCACCGAGACAGCACTGGTGTAAATTACAAATGACCTCTTAATGGCAGCAGATAAAGGACTCATCTCTGTACTGGTCTTGTTAGACCTTAGTGCTGTATTCGACACCATTGACCATGACATCCTATTACAGAGACTGGAGCAGTCGATTGGCATTTCAGGCACGGCACTAAGTTGGTTTAAATCCTATTTATCAGATCGATCTCAGTTTGTATTTGTAAACGATGACGCCTCGATAACCACCAACGTTAGTCACGGAGTTCCACAAGGTTCTGTGCTTGGACCAATTTTATTTACCTTATACATGCTGCCTTTGGGCAATATTATCAGGAAACACTCCATAAACTTTCATTGCTATGCAGATGATACTCAACTATAGTTTATCTATCGATAAAACCAGAGGAAACCAACCAACTAAGTAAAATTCAAGCATGTCTTAAAGACATAAAAACATGGATGACCTGCAACTTCTTGATGTTAAACTCAGACAAAACCGAAGTAATTTTACTCGACCCTGAGCACCTCAGAGATCAATTATCTGGTGATGTGGTTTCTGTAGACAGCATTGCCCTAGCATCCAACACCACTGTAAAGAATCTTGGCGTTATCTTTGATCGGGACTTGTCCTTTAACTCCCACGTAAAGCAAATCTCTAGGACTGCATTCTTTCATCTACGTAATATTTCAGAAAATCAGGCACATCTTGTCTCAAAAAGATGCAGAAAAATTGGCTCACGCGTTCGTTACTTCGAGACTGGATTACTGCAACTCCTTATTATGAGGCTGCTCAAATAAGTCTCTTAGGTCCCTCCAGTTGATCCAGAATGCTGCAGCTCGTATTCTCACTAAAACTAAGAAAAGAGATCACATCACTCCTGCACTAGCTGCTCTGCACTGGCTCCCAGTAAAATCAAGAATCACTTTTTAAATTCTTCTCTTAACGTACAAAGCCTTGATTGGTGATGCACCATCATATCTTAAGGAGCTTGTAGTACCATATTGCCCCACTAGAGAGCTGCGCTCACTAAATGCGGGACTACTTGTAGTTCCTAGAGTCTTAAAAAGTAGAATGGGAGCCAGAGCCTTTAGTTATCAAGCTCCTCTTTTATGGAACCAGCTTCCAATTTCAGTCCGGGAGGCAGACACAGTCACCTCATTTAAGAGTAGACTTAAAACTTTCCTCTTTGACAGAACTTATAGTTAGGGCTGAATCAGGTTTGCCCTGGTCCAGCCCCTTGATATGCTCCTATAGGCTTATAGCTGCCGGGGGACGTTTTAGGATGCACTGAGTACCTATCTCCTCTTTTTTCTCTCCTTAAGGATGAATTTTCATCTCTCAATCACACGTTACTAACTCTGCTTTCTCCCCGGAGTCCTTGTGACTTCACGTCTCATGGGGTCATCGGACCCTATGACACGACATAGATCCTATCTGCTGATGGATCATCGAGGTCTGGGTCGTGGAATTCCTGCTACTGACTACGCCACTATCCTGTTGAGACTCCGCCCACTGTTGAGACTCCGCCCACTCCTCCTCCCCACCGCCATCTGCCTGATGGATCGTGGAGGTCTCCATCGTGGAATATACCTACTATGAACTATTCATACACTCTGTCATATTCATTGAATGTATTTTAACTCTAAATCTGTCCTTCTGTACACATTACATCTATTGCACCTGTCCATCCTGGAGAGGGATCCTCCTCTGTTGCTCTCCTGAAGGTTTCTTCCCTTTTTTTCCCCCTGAAGGGTTATTTGGGAGTTTTTCCTGGTCCGATGCAAGGTTTTGGGGCAGGGATGTCTATGTGTACAGATTGTAAAGCACTCCGAGACAAATTTGTAATTTGTGAAATTGGGCTATACAAATAAACTGAATTGAATTGAATTGAATTAAGGGAGGCAGAGGGATAACTATACATGAGACACACTGAGCAAGAGGGAGCGGGAGGGAGAGAAGAAGAAGTCATGCTCGCTGCTGAGCTGGCAACCCGGAGCTTACCGGAAGAGTGAGATGATGCGTTCAGGAGCACATACACACACACATGCACACACACGCACAAACACACACAGTTACACACACACATAGTTACAAACCCACACTCACGCACATAAACACACATACACACACGCAAACACGTACACAAACACACACACACAAACACATGCACATTCTACTCTACTGCATGTGTGTTTCTGTGTGTGTGTGCATGTGTGTGGCAGGGATTTATTTTATTGATGTACATCTACATCAAGATGTGTGTTTGTGTGTGTTTAGGTGTGTGTGTGTGTGTGTGTAGGTCTGTGTGTGTGTGTGTGTGGGGGGGGGTACACTCTGTCTTTGTTCTCAGCAGATTGAAGCAGATGAAAAAGCTGCTTCAAAGGTCAGTGAAGGTTCAGACAGGACTGGAATAGAACCGACAACCAGGTCTTTCTCTTCGGCTCCATTGAGCTTGTTTACCAAACACCGTCCAGTTCAGATGGAACAGCTGTTCTCCTCTTCAGAAGCTCTCCGGACCCGTTGGACACTGAAGGTTTGATGTGCTTGATAATTATAATTATTAAGTTTGCTGATGAAATCGGCTCTGAAATGTATGTCAATGACATATTTGGAAAGCTGAATTAGTTTAATCTTCATCTTCCAGGCAGAGAGCAGCAGCTTCCTCAGCTGCAGACCAGATCAGGTTTCACTGAAGCTGAGATGCGGGTCAGGAGACCTGATCAAGGGATTATTGATTGAGTGAATTTGAACTAATACAACTTGATGGCTCACACATATCTGCACTCATTTTGTTTTGCACTGGTTGCACCTTCACGTTTTCAAAAGATATTTAGTGTGTGAGGAGTCACAAAAAGTTATTATTTCAAAATCATTTCAGCATAGACCATTTAGTTTAAAATGTTGTTGGGGCAGTGGGGTGCAACATTTTTCTTTCCTCTGAAGTGTGGCGCGACAGAAACACTTTAAGAACCATTAAGTTGGAGTCGGCCAGTGTTCCCTGGTGAGAGATGAACTGTTGGTCCTTCTTCATGGATCCCCAGGTCATGGAGCTTCATGTGATGCTGACATCTCTCAAACTGAGCCCCTTTCACCTCGGACAGATGGATCGACAACATTACGCACCTAAGAGATAAATACTACTTTTCTATTGCCGTCTAGTTCACCCTTTGTGTTTCCTCTGTGTCCCTTCAGCTGGATTGTACTTCCGTGAACTAAAAAGAGTCCATGACTCCAGGTCCACGTACTAGATTTCTTCCTGAGCTTTCGACTGCATCAAACTCTGCTGACTGTTATGACCCAGAGTCAAGGGATTTGTTGTTGTTGTTCACCTCCCTGCCTGAGGGGGGCGCTGTGATGTTTTCTTTGCCCTGTGCTTTTCCTTTTGTGGTAATTGGACGGCTACTTAGGAGGGAACCTGTGTGGCCGAACCGGGCCATGCGGCACAACACAGATTCCTGGGTGGTGGGATTAGTAAGGGTGTCGGTAGGGGGAGGAGCCTATTTGTTTCACCCCGTTTTCTGATCAGGAGGTAAGACTTCTGTACTGTCTTTGTTTCTTTTGTGGTCTAGGGAAGTTAGGTGACTTGCACAGATTGTTTTGTTTGTTATTTTGGGCCCGGCCTCACCCTGAAGAAGTTAGGACACTGAGTGCACCAATAAAAACCTTTGTTTATTACAAACTGCCGCATTGGATCTAATTTGGGGAGACCCATCCGCATGTTAAGCTCCGGCTCCCCTAGGCCGGGCGCAATATGACCAAGACACAACATGTGTCTGAGAGCTAGTCACATGTATCCATAATTCAATTCACTTGATTTTATATAGCAGAATCTCAAATAACAAATGATCCTCAGAGGGCTTTACAATCCATACACATATGACATCCCTGACCTTTGACCTCACCAAAAAAAACCTGAAGAAAACCTTTCCGGGGGAAAAAGGGACGCAACCTTCAGAAGAGCAACTGGAGGATCCCTCTCCAGGATGGACAGAAGAATAGATGTCATGTGACCAGATGACCAGAGTTACATAAACACATTCAATGAATATGACAGAAATTATGAATAATTAGTACTAGGCATAGGCCATGATCCAGACCTCCACAACCCATGTAAAGGAAGGAGGAAGAGAGGGGGTAGGAGGCAGGGTGAAGGAGGCAGGAGGCTGAGCAGATCCTAATAGTGGTAGAAGTTTGAATAAAAAAAGAGGAGGTTCTTCAAATAAAGCTTTGAATAGAGCTAGCTGTGTTTCGGGGCGTGGAAGGCTGTAATAAAGAGCAGACCTGAATCTGTTAAAGCCCGTATGAACCGGCAGGTACATGAATCATAAAGCATTGAATCGTCTCTTAGACCCCGTCTACCTATCTCTTGGACCCTGTCTACCCGTCTCTTGGACCCCGTCTACCTGTCTCTTAGACCCCTTCTACCTGTCTCTTAGACCCCATCTACCCGTCTCTTGGACCCCGTCTACCCGTCTCTTAGACTCCGTCTACCCGTCTCTTGGACCCCGTCTACACGTCTCTTAGACCCCGTCTATCTGTCTCTTAGACCCCGTCTACCCGTCTCTTGGACCCCGTCTACCCGTCTCTTAGACTCCGTCTACCCGTCTCTTGGACCCCGTCTACACGTCTCTTGGACCCCGTCTACCAGTCTCTTAGACCCCGTCTACCCGTCTCTTGGACCCCGTCTACCTGTCTCTTGGACCCCGTCTACCTGTCTCTTGGACCCCGTCTACCTGTCTCTTAGACCCTGTCTACCCGTCTCTTAGACCCCGTCTACCTATCTCTTGGACCCCGTCTACCCGTCTCTTGGACCCCGTCTACCTGTCTCTTGGACCCCGTCTACCTGTCTCTTAGACCCCGTCTACCCGTCTCTTGGACCCCGTCTACCCGTCTCTTGGACCCCGTCTACCCGTCTCTTAGACCCCGTCTACCCGTCTCTTGGACCCCGTCTACCTGTCTCTTAGAACCCTTCTACCTGTCTCTTAGACCCCATCTACCTGTCTCTTAGACCCCGTCTACCCGTCTCTTGGACCCCGTCTACCCGTCTCTTGGACCCCGTCTACCCGTCTCTTAGACCCCTTCTACCTGTCTCTTAGACCCCGTCTACCCGTCTCTTGGACCCCGTCTACCCGTCTCTTAGACTCCGTCTACCCGTCTCTTGGACCCCGTCTACACGTCTCTTGGACCCCGTCTACCAGTCTCTTAGACCCCGTCTACCCGTCTCTTGGACCCCGTCTACCTGTCTCTTGGACCCCGTCTACCTGTCTCTTGGACCCCGTCTACCTGTCTCTTAGACCCTGTCTACCCGTCTCTTGGACCCCATCTACCTGTCTCTTAGACCCCATCTACCAGTCTCTTAGACCCCGTCTACCCGTCTCTTGGACCCCGTCTACCTGTCTCTTGGACCCCGTCTACCTGTCTCTTAGACCCTGTCTACCCGTCTCTTGGACCCCGTCTACCTGTCTCTTAGACCCCGTCTACCTGTCTCTTAGACCCCGTCTACCCGTCTCTTGGACCCCGTCTACCCGTCTCTTAGACTCCGTCTACCCGTCTCTTGGACCCCGTCTACACGTCTCTTGGACCCTGTCTACCTGTCTCTTAGACCCCATCTACCAGTCTCTTAGACCCCGTCTACCCGTCTCTTGGACCCCGTCTACCTGTCTCTTGGACCCCGTCTACCTGTCTCTTAGACCCTGTCTACCCGTCTCTTGGACCCCGTCTACCTGTCTCTTGGACCCCATCCCGACGAGGCTGCTTAAAGACGTTTTGCCTTTAATTGGCAGCTCTCTATTAGATATTTTCAATGTGTCTCTGCTAACAGGCCACGTACCACATTCCTTCAAAGTAGCTGTAATTAAACCTCTTCTGAAGAAGCTACTCTGGATCCAGAGGTGTTGGCTAACTACAGACCTCTAACCTCCCCTTCCTCTCCAAGATCCTTGAGAAAGTAGTCGCACACCAGACTTTCTACATCATAATAGTTTATTTGAGAAGTTTCAGTCAGGATTTAGAAAACACCACAGCACTGAGACAACACTGGTGAAAATTACAAATGAGCTCCTAATGCATCAGATAAAGGACTCATCTCTTTACTGGTCTTGTTAGACCTTAGTGCTGATAGAGGACTCATCTCTGTACTGGTCTTGTTAGACCTTAGTGCTGATAAAGGACTCATCTCTGTACCGGTCTTGTTAATTCAATTCAATTCAGTTCATTTGTTTAGCCCAATTTCACAAATTACAAATTTGTCTCGGAGTGCTTTACAATCTGTACACATAGACATCCCTGCCCAAAACCTCACATCGGATGAGGAAAAACTCCCAAATAACCCTTCAGGGGAAAAAAAGGGAAGAAACCTTCAGGAGAGCAACAGAGGAGGAGAGTGAGAATACGAGCTGCAGAATTCTGGATCAACTGGAGGGACCTAAGAGACTTATTAGAGCAGCCTGATAATAAGGAGTTGCAGTAATCCAGTCTCGAAGTAACGAACGCGTGAGCCAATTTTTCTGCATCTTTTTGAGACAAGATGTGCCTGATTTTTGAAATATTACGTAGATGAAAGAATGCAGTCCTAGTACAGAGATGAGTCCTTTATCAGTACTAAGGTCTAACAAGACCAGTACAGAGAGGAGTCCTTTATCAGCACGAAGGTCTAACAAGACCAGTACAGAGATGAGACCTTTATCTGCTGCCATTAAGAGGTCATTTGTAATTTTCACCAGTGCTGTCTCGGTGCTGTGGTGTTTTCTAAATCCTGACTGAAACACCTCAAATAAACTATTATGATGTAGAAAGTCACACAACTGATTTGCGACCACTTTCTCTTCACTTTCTTTGTTAGACCTTAGTGCTGCATTCGACACCATTGACCATGACATCCTATTACAGAGACTGGATCAGTCGATTGGCATTTCAGGCACGGCACTAAGTTGGTTTAAATCCTATTTATCAGATCGATCTCAGTTTGTATTTATAAACGATGACGCCTCGATAACCACCAACAATACTCACGGAGTTCCACAAGGTTCTGTGCTTGGACCAATTGTATTTACCATATATATGCTTCCTTTGGGCAATATTATCAGGAAACACTCCATAAACTTTCATTGTTATGCAGATGATATTCAACTATATCTATCGATAAAACCAGAGGAGAGCAACCAACTCAGTAAAATTGAAGCATGTCTTAAAGACATAAAAACATGGATGACCTGCAACTTCTTGATGTTAAACTCAGACAAAACCGAAGTCATTTTATTGTAGTATTGCCCCACTAGAGAGCTGCCTCACTAAATGCGGGGCTACTTGAGGTTCCTAGAGTCTTAAAAAGTAGGATGGGAGCCAGAGCCTTTAGTTATCAAGCTCCTCCTCTTTTATGGAACCAGCTTCACCTTCAGTCCTGGAGGCAGACACAGTCACCTCATGTAGAGTAGACTGAAGACTTTCCTCTTGATAGTCTTATAGTTAGGGCTGAATCAGGTTCACCTGGTCCAGCCCCTAGAGATGCTGCTATATGCTTATAAGCTGCTGGGGGACGTTTAGGATGCACTGAGCACCTATCTTGTCTTCTTGCTCTACTTATGGATGAATTTACATCTCTCTATTACACATTACTAACTCTGCTTTCTCCCCAGAGTCCTTGTGACTTCACGTCTCGTAGGCTCCATTGGACCTCGCTGGGTCGGATGCCATGGCCCTGATGATGCCCCGCCCACTCCTCTCTACCTCCATCTGCCTGATGGATCATGGAGGCCTGGATCGTGGTTCATGCCTACTACCAACTATTCATACACTCTGTAATGATTCCTTCTGGTCACATGACATCTATTCATCTGTCCATCCTGGAGAGGGATCCTCCTCTGTTGCTCTCCTGAAGGGTTCTTCCCTTTTTTCTCCCTGAAAAGATTTTTTCATGAGTTTTTCCTGATCCGATGTGAGGTCCTGGGACAAGGATGTCGATGTGTACAGATTGTAAAGCACTCCGAGGTAAATGTGAATTTGTGATATTTGGATATACAAAATAAACTGGATTGAATGTAATTGAAATACCTGTGTAACCCACTGATTGGCTCATAGAGGCAAAGAATATAATTGTTGATAAACATACGGGTCAAGGAAGTCCACTTCCTGTTTTGATTGCCGTACCGGACAGCATGGTGTCCGTTTTTTGATGTGGTCAGAAGCAGATGACCTCCACTTGATATCAGATGGTGAGCTACCCACAAGTGTGAACGACATGACTGTCTACCTTAACACAGTTTATTATCTTTATTATAAAAATGTGTTCATTTATTTTTGTTGGAATACCAGTAAAACCCTTAAAGACTCAACTATTTGATGTGGTATTTTTTTCCCAACATAAATTGAGCTCTGTAGCCAAACCGGGTGACTAGTCCATACACTTGTGACAATTATTCAAATAGAGCCACAGGTTACATCTACATCTGGCTTATACGCCTGGACAGACATGATTATGAAACATAACCAATAACAGTAACAATAACTCAATGGTGCCATCATGTGGCCAAAGCACCTCATTCAGTTGACAAACACACCCCAATGGGAACACATTGTAAATTATATATATATATATATACAGTGAGTATGGAAAGTATTCAGAACCCTTTCAATTTTTATGTTTCATTGCAGCCATTTGCTACAATCAAAAAAGTTCATTTTATTTCTCATTAATGTACTCAGCAACCCATCTCGACAGAAAAAAAAGAAATGTAGACATTTTAAGTATAAGTATTCAGACCTTTTGCTGTGACGCTCATATTCAACTCACATGCTGTCCATTTCTTCTGATCCTCCTTGAGATGGTCTCCTCCTTCATTGGAGTCCAGCTGTGTTCAAATAAACTGATTGGACTTGAGGAGCGGTACACACCTACACTACCGTTCAAAAGTTTGGGATCACCCAGACAATTTCGTGTTTTCCATGAAAACTCAACACTTTTATTTATCAAATGAGTTGCAAAATGTATAGAAAATATAGTCAAGACATTGACAAGGTTAGAAATAATGATTTGTATTTGAAGTATTAATTTTTTTCTTCAAACTTTGCTTTCGTCAAAGAATGCTCCTTTTGCAGCAATGACAGCATTGCAGACCTTTGGCATTCTAGCTGTTAATTTGTTGAGGTAATCTGTTGAAATTTCACCCCACGCTTCCTGAAGCACCTGCCACAAGTTGGATTGGCTTGATGGGCACTTCTTGCGGACCATACGGTCAAGCTGCTCCCACAACAGCTCAATGGGGTTGAGATCTGGTGACTGTGCTGGCCACTCAATTACAGACAGCATACCAGCTGCCTGCTTCTTCCCTAAATAGTTCTTGCACAATTTGGAGGTCTGCTTTGAGTCATTGTCCTGTTGGAGGAAATTGGCTCCAATCAAGCGCTTCCCACAGGGTATGGCATGGCGTTGCAAAATGGAGTGATAGCCTTCCTTATTTAAAATCCCTTTTACCTGGTACAAATCTCCCACTTTACCAGCACCAAAGCAGCCCTAGACCATCACATTACCTCCACCATGCTTGACAGATGGTGTCAGGCACTCTTCCAGCATCTTTTCACCTGTTCTGCGTCTCACAAATGTTCTTCTGTGTGATCCAAACACCTCAAACTTGGATTCATCTGTCCATAACACCTTTTTCCAATCTTCCTCTGTCTAATGCCTGTGTTCTTTTGCCCATACCAATCTTTTCTTTTTATTGGCCAGTCTCAGATATGGCTTTTTCTTTGCCACTCTGCCTAGAAGGCCAGCATCCCGGAGTCGCCTCTTCACTGTCGACGTTGACACTGGCGTTTTGCGGTTACCATCTAAAGAAGCTGCCAGTTGAGGACCTGTGAGGCATCTATTTCTCAAACTAGAGACTCTAATGTACTTGTCTTCTTGCTGAGTTGTGCACCAGGGCCTCCCACTTCTCTTTCTGCTCTGGTTAGAGCCCGTTTGTGCTGTTCTCTGAAGGGAGTAGTACACACCGCTGTAGGAAATTTTCAGTTTCTTTGCAATTTCTCGCATGGAATAGCCTTCATTTCTAAGAACAAGAATAGACTGGCGAATTTCACATGAAAGTTATTTTTTTCTGGCCATTTTGAGAGTTATCGAACCCACAAATGTGATGCTCCAGATAATCAACTAGCTCAAAGGAAGGCCAGTTTTATAGCTTCTCTCATCAGCAAAACAGTTTTCAGCTGTGCTAACATAATTGCACAAGGGTTTTCAAGGGTTTTCTAATCATCCATTAGTCTTCTAAGGCGATTAGCAAACACAATGTACCATTAGAACACTGGAGTGATAGTTGCTGGAAATGGGCCTCTATACACCTATGGAGATATTTCATTAGAAACCAGACGTTTCCACCTAGAATAGTCATTTACCACATTAACAATGTATAGAGTGTATTTCTGATTGATTTAATGTTATCTTCATTGAAAAAAACAATGCTTTTCTTTGAAAAATAAGGACATTTCTAAGTGATCCCAAACTTTTGAACGGTAGTGTACATAGAAAGTGACCGTGTAACATCAGCCGTCAGCGCTCCTCCTGGTTTCAGCTCAGTTACAAGAGGAGCTACAGTCATGGTTTACTACACTGCTTCAGCAACTACATTAAATGTTTGATGAATAAATCCGTGCCATAATCTCTGCTTCCCTTCTTTTAAACTTAATGTTTCTACATTTATTAGGGCAGACTTCTGTAATGTCTGGTAACCTGGTGTTTATTATCCAATCAGCTGCATTGAGAGTAATAACTCTTGGGCACAGTCAGCAGACTTATGGAGCGTGTTCCTAACGGGCTCAAGATGTCCCCATGGGCTGGGGGGCCAGAACTAGACCCTCGGACTCATGTGGACTGGGCCTCATGTCGTCACGTCAGACATCTTGTTTACGGCACCAAAATCAATGAATGCAAATTTACTTTACATTTCACTTCTGATCAAATATGTATTCCGGGTTGTTTTACTAAGATAAAAAAGGCTACATTTCAATGAAATAAAAAAAAGGCAAATTCTCCTTTGATACTTTACATTTTATAGGATATACAACAAGTCCCAGCTGACCAGAGATGCTGCGGTCACTTGGACAGAGCAGCCAGCTGCTTGGCTCTGCGAGCCGCTCCGGACTTCCTCTTGGCTTTAGGCTTCATGAGGGGCCGCTGGGGGCCCGGCTTGCCTCCTCCTCTCTTGGCCCCGGCCCGTTGGCTAAAGGAAGAGAACATGAGAACATTGACGTTATTGTTAAAGTGACGGAGTCCAAAGATGGCACCCAACAGGAACCGGTGAACTCACCCAAGGCGGTGCGTGTCCTTGAGGGAGCAGGCGCTGCGTTTGTGCTCCATGCTGCCGCAGTTGAAGCATCCCTGCTGGCCTGGAGTCTGACCACAGGGGTGGTCAGGGAGGGCACAGCGGCCGCAGCGCTGGCAGTGTCTCCAGGCTGAGAGGACACAGAGGTGTGCACGTGAGACGGAGATCAAGAGGAGTGCACGTTAACGTGAGACGGAGATCAAGAGGCGTGACGAGTGTTGCTGATAGAATCCGATGGAGACGTGTACGTACATGGTTTCACACATTTCTCACAGGTGGAGCAGTGCTTCCACTCCCGGCCGTCCTGCAGACAGAAGCACAGGTTGGAACACGCGTCTCCATGGAGACAGAACATTGGTGTCTCCATGGAGACAGAACATTGATGTCTCCATGGAGGCAGCAGCACGTGGTGGTGTGGTTGTGCGTTCCTACCTTGGATGGACACACGTTGCACTTGGCACAGTGCTTGTTGAGGGACGACACAAACCTCTGACACACGGAGCACAACCTGAGGGGAAGACACACCCAGCAGGAGCTTTAACACGACTCCCAAACAGCAGCGGCCGGAAGAAAACTGTGCTGGTCATGCACGATAACGTTTAATATTGTTTGATTCTTTTTTGGTATCGCAATTGAAAGAAATGGTCAGAGTTATTTGTTTTAATGGCAACTGGAATCATTCTACTTTTCAAAATAGATTTCTGATGCTTTCACAGCTAAGATCGACGCCTCCGCCTACCAGTCTGTCCAGATAGTCATCGCTTCATATTTGTATCCAATCAGACAGAATTATTTCCTAATTATGGACACAAATGGTTTGAGGCCACACTGACCGTTGACCTCCAAACTCTAATCAGTACATCCTCGAGTACGGCCGCAGCCGCAATAAAAGACTGACAGTTCTGATCATACGTCAGATGACATCCACTTTTTAACCCACACTCCTAACATGACAACAATGTGGAACACGGATCTCTTAAGTTGGCCATAGTCAGATCGGAGCGCAGTGACCGCTCATACCTGTAGCCCTCGTCTTTGGGCAGCGCCACGTCTCTGGGGGAGATGTTGGTGAACAGTCTCACAGGAGTTTGCTTCCTGCCCGTCTTCCCGTGTTTATACAGAGGATGGTTGTCATAGTCCACCTGGAGGAAAACAACAAACAGCCGTCATCGATTGTCCACAAGGGGCCGCTGTCCCTTTAACAGAAGCATCGTTACTAGGGCTGCAACAACGAATCGATAAAATCGATAAAAATCGATTATTAAAATAGTTGGCAACGAATTTCATTATCGATTCGTTGTGTCGCACGATTATTACGGTGCTCAATGAGTCACGGAGTGTAAACAAAGTTGAGTTGAGCGCAGAGCGGCGCAGGGGAAACAAGAGCGGAGGGAGAGACGAAACGCTGAGTTGTGAGAGCCAATCAGCGCTGAGTTGCTCCTCTGTTGATGAATCTAATTGGCTGCTGCTGCTCACGTGGCGCTGGATGCGGAAGTCATTCACGTAGTCGGAGACATTCACGGAGCGAAGTGCGCCTCCGGGTGACGTTATGAACCCAGACACCAGGGCGCTACATGTCACGACGTCTGTGGCATTTCCACAAGAGTATAACGTAGAGAACATGGTTATTTATTCCGTGGCGGACAGCGGAAAATATTTTTCCACGGAGAAAGGCAACGGAGATAAACCACGCCGCCACTCGTGTGCGCTGCGCGTGCAGACAGCATTTAACGGAGCAGAAGATGTAGCGGACTAACATTCAAGCTAACCTAACTTCCCAAACGCTGTGGACATCTGAACGCTGATTGGCCGAGACGCGACACGTCTCATCAAAGATGTTTTATTGCGAAGAGCACCACTCCACATTTTTTCCGCGTCTCACTGTAATCTCAACGGCAGCGGGCCAGGTGAAAAAAATAATAAATCGTAACGCGTCTCTGATATTGTTCAGGGGGCCACATGGGGACCACTGCTCAGGAGAGGAAAGCTGTCAGTCTGTTTGTGACGGTTCATCCACATGCTGACCAGTGGGTCTCCAGGACCTTTCCATGACTTTAAACCAAATTCCATGATTAAACATTTTGTGAAAACTCTGTCTATACGTGACAAAGTGAGAAGATGTAGTATTTAAACTAACAATGAGAATTCCAAAGCATACCGTATATATACCGTGTAAATTAACATTTGAATAAAACAAATTTGCATTACTTTTCCAAATATTTTGGGATTTTATTTTTTAAATTACTTTTCTAGGCCTGCTAATAGCCATTTAAAAATTCCATGACTTTTCCAGGTTTTCCATGACCATACGGACCCTGTTTTGAATAAAGGGTTGAAAATTAAAGTTTTTGTTTTTTTATCCGATTAATCGATTAATCGATAAAATAATCAACCGATTAATCGATTATCAAAATAATCGTTAGTTGCAGCCCTAATCGTTACTTTATAGTCTAATAACGTTTAAAACAATCAATTAAACAACTGAATGACAGGTTTCTCGTCTGTGTTAGAAAGTGAATTAAACAAGTCAGACTTATGTTTCTAATATCTGTGAAAACATCTGGTTTTATTCAAGTTCATATCAATTACATTTGAACACATCAGCCAGCTCTTATGTGACTGTATGACATTAGCTGTTAGCTCCTCCCACCACAGGGATGGTAGTGCATGTCTCCTGAGGGTGAAGCTCATGATGTCTCGGTGTACCTGGTAGTCCAGCATGGTGAAGGAGGGGAGACACTCCAGGATGCGAGGCTCAAAGAAGTATGGGAAGATCCACATCATGGGCATGTCCGTGTTACTGCAGTCTGGACACAACAACAACATTAGCTTCAAACCCTGGAGTGCCAGTATTAATTCAGTTTTTGTTATAAAGGTCAATACTCTGGTAGACAATGAATCAAATGACTGATGAACTCACACTGAATGACAACTAAATTGGGCTTTAGTATTCACAATTCATTGTCCTCTATGTTATAAACTACCTCAATGCAAAAATGATTTCTTCTCGTGGAGCCACAAAGATCTGCCTGATGGATCATCGAGGTCTGGATCGTGGAATATGCCTACTACCAACTATTCATACACTGTCATATTCATTGATTGTGTTGTTACTGCAGTGTTTCCCCTACCATTATAACATAACCATTATATCATTCTGGTCACATGACATCTATTGTTCTGTCCATCCTGAAGGTTTCTTCCCTATTTTTTCCCCCTGAAGGGTTGTTTGGGAGTTTTTCCTGATCCGATGTGAGGTTCTGGGACAGGGATGTCTATGTGTACAGATTGTAAAGCACTCTGAGGTAAATTTCTAATTTGTGAAAATGGGCTATACAAATAAACTGAATTGAATTATTGATATACAATATCCATCTATCTGCTCACCAGAAGCCTGCAGCTTCCTCCAGGTCTGTGAGATAAGAGAGAAGCTGTGGGCCAGGGGCTTCACCAGGCCACCGAACGGCGGGTCGGACACCATCACGGCCTTCTGGCCGTCGCCCTCCGCGAGGAAGGCCTGCAGCACGGCACCGGAGGCCTGGAGGAGAAGAGGCTTCAGGACATGGAACCGCTCAGCAAACACAGGAAACTTTACATGTGCAAGTTTAACGCTTACCTCTCCATCAAAGAAGTGATGGTTGAACATGTTGTAGTGACAGAATTCATCCTGCCTGTAGAACTGAGCGTATCTGGAACATTAAAAACAAAGAGTGCGTGTTATTCAGCCTGAACGGTTCCACCGTCACATGACGTGCGGCCCCCTCTGCAGCAAGTTTCAACGGATCTGCTGTCAGTCCACAGAGTTGGCGAACACACAGTGGATCCTCAAGTGTGTCTGCAGGCAACAGAGCTGACTGCAGGCTAAAGCTTGTCGGACAGAACACACCCTCTGACACACTGACACACACACACACACACACACTCTGCACATTCAGTACAACACACAGCGAGACGCAGCGCGGAGAGACCGAGAGGTAAGAAGGCTACAACACACTATATGTATAGACAAACACCCGTTATAAACGCTGATTCCAAAGTAACCATAGAACTTTCTGACGTGGTATTTCGCAGCTGTACATGTTTTATATGCCAACAATTAATTCTTAGCATCCTGGAAGCAGTGAGTTGACGGTTCAGTGGTTTGGTCAATAAGCAGAGAAAAGGACGTCCTTATTGAGAAAATAAGTGAATTTCAAAACAAGCATTACTCAAAAAGCTGAAGAACTGGTTTACCGCAACACATCCAGACTGTCGAGGTTCTTATGCGTTTTTTGTTCAGGCCTCAGAAATGGCAGAACAAGAGTCATCTGCTGCTGAGGGTCAGTCAGCACGCCGTGGTCTGGCCGCGCCCCCTGCAGGCAGCCACGGGGTACTGCTGGACGGACTGAGCTTCACCCCACTGGACGCCAACGGCGTTCCACCTTTCCCACGCTCTCCAAAACTACAGAGGAAGATCGCTATCGCTGCTCAGCCCTCTCAGGTAAACATGCTTCAACCTGTCATGAAGCAGAAGAATAGTGATGGGATGTGTGCTCATGAAGATAAGCCTCTGTTGCAGCCCCTCCTACACTCGTGTTCACCTTCACTTGTTGGAACTTGGTTGCTTTTTGTAAACCTTCCATTGTTTCTTTATTTGCTTGCGTTTTGTGTATTTGTTGTTGTTTTCTGTCGTTGCCAAAAGAAACTGTCAATAAGTCAGCCAACAAAGAATTTATCAGAAATTTTAAATAATATTGTACGTCTTTTTTCGCGGCCAAAATATATATATATATATATATATAGGCGGGTCCAGCTTCTCAGATGTGAAGCTTTTCTTTGTCTCGCGTTGCAGTGAACGAACGGACAACGCTTCGGATAACTGATGTCAAGTCAGTTTGCAAGAGGACATGTTAAAACAACGTCTCCTGTTTGGAGTTTCCGACATTTGAAAAGAAGCTTGAGAGAATTGTGAAAATGTTCACTGTTTTATAAAGTTGTCAGAAAGTTAACTAGTTGCCCCTCTGCAGGAGCAGCTGGTCAGACGTCTGGAAGAGCTGCAGGCCGAGTGGTCCAGGACCGGGGCTCACATCCAGTCTCTGAAGAAACGCAAGGCTGACCTCTCTGTAAGACACACACACACTCACACTCTATGTGTTGCTTCCTGAAGAAGAGCACAGAGGGGATTCATGCAGCAGGTTCGAGAGGACTTTGAGAACATGCGCTGCGTGCTGAAGCAGGATGAGCAGGCCGTCCAGGACTACCTGGATCTTGATCTGAGGCAGACCAGAAGCAGACGGGACCAGGTTCTGAACAAGTGGCATCACCACCAGGACCAGGTCAACAAGAGCATCGGCAGCCTCCAGAGAGCACTGAGCTCCAGCCCGGCGGAGGAAGGCAGGAAGGTTTGACAGCAACACGTTTGAACACAGCGCTGCAGTGTGGTCCCGTCTTAATCTGTACTTCTTCTCCTCCTCTCAAGGGCCAGTCTGACCCTCTGAGGTACACACTGCACCATTACACACAGTCCCATACAGCCCTGTTGCTGACCACTCTGTCTCATTGTAATCTCTCAGTCCAAAGAAGCCGGATGCCTCGGAGAAAGATATCCGCCTGAACGAAGAGCGCTTTCAAAGGCTCCTGAAGACGCTGTCCTCCATCTCCAAGCAGCTGAGAGCTCAGATTTCTTTAAACATTTAGGACTTTTACTTTGAAAAATGTCCTAATTGATACATTAAAATTGTTTGATTGCTATTGTAGGGGATTTCAGATATGTATGGAACACATCTGCATTATTCATTTCCTGGAACTCTTGGGGAAATCTATATACAGGACTTTTTTAAACATACAAAAGTCAGACTTATTTTTATAAACTCTTCCTTGGTACAGTAAAAATGTTTTAATGTTCGCATAATTTAAGCTAAATCTCAGAAACGATCTCTAAAGATACAAAATCAGTTCATTGTTTACTTTTATATGTTAGTGTATGATTTGTCGACATCTTATTTTGAAAAACGGATGTTGTTTCACGTGGTTCTTTCCGCTAACTTTGCAAAACCGGACGTTGTCACTTAAATCCTTCCGCTAACTTTATCAAAACCCTCGCGCGCTCCCGATCGAATGTGTTTACCGTGAGCATCAGTCTATAGGGGCAGACATGTGAGTGTCGGCTGAGTTGACCCAGTGATTCAACTCGGGGGATGGGGACGCCGCTCGGTGGTGAGGATCCCCTCGTGGACCTCTCACTCTGCGGCCCTCGCCGGGCGCATTGTCTCCGTTGCGATGCGCCGCGATTGAAACGTCTGATAGTTCTCGCAGATGTTACGTCATCTGATCGGCCGTTTTGAGAACGCCGATCAAAACCGATAATGGGAATATTGGCCGATATGGATCGGCGCCGATCAGATCGGTGCATCCCTATTGACAATAGTCCAGGTGTATTCGTGCACGTCGGGCTGTTGAGTGATCAGCAGCTGGCCGCTCTGTCCATTCGCGCACCTCACAGTTGCGTATTGATCAGACAAGAAGACACGCTTATTAACTCGATTACTATTGATCAAAACAGAACGAGGGTTCGGCTGTAGCCTACTAGAAACATACTTTTGAGAACATATTCGCTGACATGCACGTGATGAACACAGGTTTTTTTTCATCGCAGACTTTTTTTGCCTTAGGCGCTCGGGATTTTTCATAGGCGTTCGGGAAAATGGCTTAGGCGCGCGCCCACATTTTCTCTATGCAGGAAAAACCCTGGATGCAGGCCGTCACCATACCTCACGCTCTCTATGTGCTTTCAGATTCATCCCCCATGGTGATACAGGCAAACTTGCAATAGCCACATCGCAGTGACCTCAGAGGGGCGGGGCATGTCGTTCTCCGGCTCCGCCCGCTCAGCTCCGGAGCATCCCCTCCAATTTGACACGGTGTGCTGTGCTCTGGGCTCGTCCCCCATCACGGCCGGGCAGCGGTACTGGGAGGTGGACGTCCGCTGCTGCTCCGGGTGGGCTGTGGGCGCCGCCTACGGCAGCCTGGAGAGGAGAGGCCGGGACAAGGCCACCAAGCTGGGCCGCAACAGGAACTCCTGGTGCGTGAAGCTGCGCGGCGGCCATCTTTCTGCCTGGCACAACGACCGGCACGTGGCATGCCAGGGCGTCGGGCAGACGCAGCCGGCCAAGGTGGGCGTTTGGGTGAGCTACGACAAGGGCCAGCTGGTGTTCTACGACGCAGACACCATGGCGGTGCTGCAGAGGTTCTCAGCCACGGTGACGCCGGTGTTCGACCGGGCTCACCACCAGTTCACAGAGCCCCTGTACCCCGCTCTGCGCTTCCTGAGACCCCCGGAGAACCAGCTGTGGCCCAATCACCTGGAGCTCAGTCAGTGATGTAGAAGTACAGAAGGAAGGAGACAAACCTCAAGTCCATGTCCAGCAGCAGGCTCTTCATCGGCTCATGCTTCGGCTCAAGGTTTCGCAACTTGATCAGCTCCTGAAGTCTGGCAGAAACAAAAACAACCATTATTGAGTCAAACTTCAATAAAAGACACATTTCTAAAGTGTTATGACCATTTTGTTACTTGTGTTTCCTCTAAATTTGTATTGCTGCTGGAGGCCTAAGCATCAAAGCTTCATTCAGAACATCGACAAAGAAATTCTCAAGCAACATTTGAGTACTTGCTGCTCCGCGGTTTAGTTTATTGCGTCACATGTATGCATTTCTGCACGGTTGTAGATAAAGAGCAGGCCACACCAATAGTATTAGTTTTAGACTGTGTGGAATAAGATTCCCGTGGTGTCTTTGGAGGAGTGATGTTTATCATTGGCAGAAGGTGTTTGTGGGTTAAGTGGTGTGGATCAGTTCGAAATGGTTCAAAACCACCAAAAACTGCTTTATAGCGGTCAACATCCCCCCCATCCCCCCCGGCTCTGGTTGTTGTTGTTAGTGCCACGGCTCACACTTTAAATAGAAGCTGTGGTGTCTCCCTCACCTGGGTGTGCCCACACACAGCACCTTCCTGAACCCCAGAGCGTCCAGGGTGTCCAGCAGGAAGTTGGCGCTGCGGTCGGTGAACAGGTACTGGGCGTGGGTCTTCTTGTTGTCCAGCGGCCGCAGCAGCACGCTGGGCCTCGCCAGCTGAGCCGAGGACACGTCCGTGGTCCTGTGAGCCGCATGGGCCCCGTGCTCCGCCGGCAGCAGCAGAGTCTGACAGTCCTGGCAGAACTTCTTCTCATCCAGCCGGAGGGAGGAAAACTTCCTCAACCTGAGGGGCAAATCACAGGGCGTTGACCAAACGTCCACCATGTGCTCACAGTGTGCTTTCTTCACTAAAACTCTGCCATCATGGCCAACACCAGAAGATAAAGACACGTTGACTGATGGGCCACGGTGCCAGGGGGCTCCTCACCTGCTGCAGGTCTCCTTCTGGCTCAACGCGGGTCTCTTGGACTGGTTCTCTGCTTCTCTGGCCAACAGCCTGACCGCCGACACCTTCAAAGGAATCAAAATGGAGTCGTCGAATCGGTCCGGTAGAAGTTGTGTGGCGTTGATAGCAGTGGGCCGGTGAGCCAGTGGGCCTACCTTATCTTCCTCCCACTGGAAGAAGTTGCAGTCTTTCCGGTCTCTGCAGGCGGAGCAGGCGTAGAACCTCCGGCCTTCTTTGACTTTGCCAACTTTCTCAAAAAGCAAAGTAGGACCTGGCGAAACACGAGTTACTGTGAGCGTCCATCTTTTTCTTCGTTAGACAAAATCGTGGGGGGGGGGGGGGGGGGCGCACACACACACACCTCAATTCGCAGTTATTTTGAAGTAGAAGGACTAAAGTATGAAGACTGACCGTGCGGACAACATGGCGCCACTCTGCCCTCCTCCGGGAGAACCACCTCGACTCCCATACTGTCGCTCACGTCCATGTTGGCAGAAGGTTGCGCTGTTATACTTACTTTACACTTACGCACGCGCTCAGCTGGAGACACGGGAGCCATGCTGTTTGGAGGAGTCGCGGAGCTGTGACGTCACGAACACGTCGTCGCACAGGAAACACACGTTCTGCTCCGTATGACTGTATCAACAAGACAACAAGCTTTGTTGGGTATTTGTTGGCAAGTAAAGTATAACTGCATTGTAATGTAGATGTGTCTTTCATGGCACATTTCAAAGGAGAAGAATTATATATATAACAAATTTAATTACAAATATAAGTAATCGTAATTTATGTTTCTGTTAGAAGATAAATAGGTGTGTGAAGTTTATCCATTAATCAAATAATAAAAGACAAACATAGATATAATTTTCTGTTCATATAAGTGAATGTGAAGATTATATTCGAGATATAAACTAAATTAAATTCGGTTTATTTATAGCCCAATATCACAAATGTGCCTCAGAGTGTTAAGGGGTGAGCAAGGCAGGAACCCAAAAGCAGCACAAGGAGTCTTTCTTTCCAAATAAAAAGGTTTCTTTTAATTGTTCACTGAGCAGAACCACAGTCTGGCAACAGGAGAGAAACAAACGATCCAACAACATAAAGGGGTATGAGGGCAGTTTAAGTAGCCAGCGTCCTAATTGATGATCAGTCACAGCTGCTCTGGCAATCACCGCCCAGGGGAGGGAGGAGACAGCCACACCTTCTTGGTGAGCCCTAGACAGACAGGGTAAACACACAGGAGACAGAAGGACAGGGAAACAGAGGAAACACAGGGAAACACTGTCTTGTCTTGACGACAACATGACAGTACCCCCTCCTCAACGGGAGCCTCCAGGCGACTCTCTGGGCTTGACAGGGTGAGTCTTGCGAAAATCTCGAATTAACTCTGCATCCAAGATACGGGAACGGGGTTCCCAGGACCTCTCCTCTGGGCCGTATCCCTCCCAATCAACCAAATACTGAAAGCCCCGGCCTCGTCGTCTGACATCAAGTAGTCGTTTGACTGTATATGCTGGATGGTTGTCAATGACCCGGGCGGGAGGAGGGGGATTGGTTGGAGGGACCAAAGGACTGGTGAGGACCGGTTTCAGTCGGGAGACATGAAAGGATGGGTGAACCCGGAGAGCCTTGGGAAGGATGAGTCTGACAGTGGAGGGGTTAATGATTCAATTCAATTCAATTCATTTGTATAGCCCAATTTCACAAATTACAAATTTGTCTCGGAGTGCTTTACAATCTGTACACATAGACATCCCTGCCCCAAAACCTCACATCGGACCAGGAAAAACTCCCAAATAACCCTTCAGGGTTTGTGATTGATGATGCTCTCAATCACAAACGGTCCAATGAAGCGTGGTGCCAATTTCTTAGAGTCAACCTTCAATGGAATGTCTCTTGAAGACAACCAAACTTTCTGACCTGGAGCGTAGTCTGGTGCCTGGGTTCGGTGACGATCAGCAGTCCTCCTGTTTCTCTCGGTTGTCTTTAACAGCGCTGCCCTGGTGTCTCTCCAAATCTTGCGACAGCGTCGAAGATGATGTTGCACCGATGGGACAGCCAACTCCTCCTCCTGTGCCGGGAACAGTGGAGGCTGATAGCCTAATGAAACCTCAAATGGAGAAACACCTGTGGCAGAGGAGGAGAGTGAGTTGTGTGCATATTCAATCCAATTTAGGTGAGCATTCCAGGAAGTAGGATTAGAAGCGGCAACACAGCGCAAGGCGGACTCCAGATCTTGATTTGCTCTCAGTCTGTCCATTGGTCTGTGGATGGAAACCAGACGACAGACTGACAGTTGCTCCTAGAGCGTGGCAGAATGCTTTCCAAACTTGAGAGATGAACTGAGGGCCACGGTCTGAGACGATGTCTAATGGAATGCCATGAAGGCGGAAGACATGGTTTGTCAAGAGGACTGCTGTTTCATGAGCTGAAGGGAGCTTGGGAAAACCAACGAAGTGGGCGGCCTTAGAGAACCGGTCTACAATGGTAAGTATCGTGGTCATACCATCAGAAACAGGGAGACCGGTGACAAAGTCCACGCCGATGTGAGACCAAGGACGGCCAGGCGTTGGCAAGGGGCGGAGCAACCCTATAGGTGGTTGATGAGAGGCCTTAGCCCGAGCACAAACAGAGCAGGCAAGGACGTATTCCTTAGTGTTGCTACCCATGGAGGGCCACAAGAAGTGTCGTCTGAGGAGGGACAACGTCCGACTAATCCCTGGGTGACAAGCGAATCGAGAGTTATGTCCCCACTGCAGAACCTGAGAGCGGGCAGCCTCAGGAACAAACAACCGATTTGCAGGTCCTGTGCCCGGATCTGGTTCCTCCTTTTGCGCCTCACGGACCGCTGACTCAACCTCCCAGGTTAGAGCTCCCACAACCAATGATGCAGGCAGAATGGTGTCGGGCCCACTCGGGGTCTCCTCAAAGGCAAACTGGCGAGACAGGGCATCGGGCTTGATGTTCTTTGAACCAGGGCGGTAAGTGATGGTAAAGTTGAAGCGGCCAAAAAATAATGCCCACCGGGCCTGGCGGGAATTCAGCCGTCTAGCTGACTGGATGTAGGCCAGATTCTTGTGGTCTGTCCATACGATGAAAGGGGTCTTCGATCCCTCCAGCCAGTGTCTCCATTCCTCCAGAGCCAACAGCTCGCGGTTACCCACATCATAGTTGCTCTCTGCTGGAGACAAGCGTCGAGAAAAGAGAGCACATGGGTGCAATTTCTGGCCAGGTCCGGAGTGTTGGGAGAGAACAGCCCCCACCCCAATGTCCGACGCATCAACCTCAACGACAAACTGCCGCGTAGAGTCGGGTTGCACCAGAATTGGTGCAGAAGTGAAGCGGTCCTTTAATAAGGCAAAAGCTTGAGCCGCCTCAGCAGACCACCGGAAAGGAACAGCAGGAGAGGTGAGTCTTGTCAAGGGGCCGCAATCCTACTGTAATCCCGGATAAACCGACGGTAAAAGTTGGCAAACCCAAGAAACCGTTGTAACATCTTCCTGGAGGAGGGTTCGGGCCACTCTGCCACCGCTTTGGTCTTCTCTGGGTCGGTCCTCACCTGCCCACTCTCGATGATGTAGCCGAGGAATCCAACAGAGTTGACATGAAACTTGCATTTCTCTGCCTTCACGAACAACTTGTTCTCCAACAGTCTCTGTAGTACTTGGCGGACATGATGTTGATGTTCTGAGCGGTCCCGGGAAAAAATCAAAATGTCATCAAGATACACAAAGACAAAGCGGTTCAAAAAATCTCAAAACGTCATTAACCAGTGCTTGAAAAACTGCAGGTGCATTTGTTAGTCCGAAAGGCATTACCAGGTATTCGAAGTGGCCCAGTGGTGTATTGAAGGCAGTCTTCCATATGTCTCCCTTACGAATTTGTACCAAATGGTATGCATTCCTTAGGTCCAGTTTGCTGAAGATGGTGGCTCCCTGTAAGGGTTCGAAGGCAGAACTGATTAATGGCTGAGGGTACTTGTTCTTAACAGTGATGTTGTTTAAGCCACGGAAGTCTATACAAGGGCGGAGAGACTTGTCCTTCTTGCTGACAAAGAAAAATCCTGCCCCTAAAGGGGAGGAGGATGGTCTGATAATGCCAGCAGCCAGTGAGTCATTAATGTATGTCTCCATTGTCTCTCTCTCTGGTCGTGACAAGTTGTACAAGCGACTTGAGGGAAACGTGGTACCCGGTAGCAACTCGATAGCACAGTCGTAAGGGCGATGGGGTGGCAGAGAGAGTGCCCTCTCCTTGCTGAATACCTCGCCGAGGTCATTATACTCCGTAGGCACAAGCGACAGGTCCAGAACAGCAGATCTTGGGGAGGCTACGCTGACCTCTATTGGGGGCAACGCGGACTGCAGGCAGGATGAATGACAGAAACTACTCCATTCAATGATCCTACTTGTTGTCCAGTCAATGTGGGGGTTGTGTTGCTTCAGCCATGGATGTCCGAGAACTAGAGGTGTCAGGCGCAGAAAAAACAAAAAAACTGAATTAACTCACGGTGGTTACCAGACAAAATGAGGGACAGGGGCTCAGTGCGGTGAGTGACCAAAGCTAGAGACTTGCCGTCTAATGCACAAACTCTGACTGGAGGATCCAGAGGTTCCGTTGTGATGCCCGCCTGGGAAACTACCTCTGTGTCCAGAAAACTCTGCTCAGCACCAGAGTCAATCAAAGCTAATAAGGGGAGAGTGAGCTGTTTAAGACAGAGTCTGGCTGGGACTTGAGTTCTGGATCTGAATTTGCAGGGGTCTTCTAATGTGCTCGCCAGGACCCCCACGGCTACTGGTGAGCCCTGTCTTTTGGGCGGAGCGGACACGCAGCAAGAAAATGTCCAATCCTACCACAATAGATGCACTCACCCGCTCTGATCCTTCTCTGGCGTTCAGATTGAGAGATTGAAGCTCGGCCAACCTGCATGGGCTCCTCAGGCTGCATCGAGGAACAGGGGTTTGGGTCATGGGTGTTAGAGAAACCGGAGGAAGGTCTCACGAAAAATGGGGTGGCATGGACGCTCCCAGAAGAGTGGGCCGGGTCGTTCCTCTCCCGACGTCTCTCTCGAATACGATTATCTAACTTTATCGCCAGATTGATCACCATGTCTAGGGAGTCGGCCACATCATGAACCGCGAGTTCATCCTTGAGTCGCTCAGACAAACCGTGCAGAAAAACTCCTCGTAGAGCCTTGTCGCCCCATCCGGACCCCGCTGCCACAATGCGGAACTCCACAGAGTAATCTGCAACACTCCTTTGGTTCTGTCTTAAATTAAGCAGACGTTTAGAAGTATCTTCAGCACAAACAGGATGATCAAAAACTTGTTTTAGTTCACTCATGAAACGGTGAAAGCAATACCCACTGATTCCTCCATCTCCCAACACAGACTCAGCCCAGTCTAATGCTCTTCCTCTTAGTAGTCCCGTAACATAAGAGATCTTAGCCTCATCGGACGTGAAAGTGAATGGTTGGCGAGAAAACACTAGTGAGCACTGGAGTAGGAATCCTCTGCACCTCCCCAGATCTCCAGCATAAGGTTCAGGAGGTGGCACAGGTGATTCCTTGATTACCTGAGGCGGAGCAGGGGATGGAGCTGATTGACTGCTGACAGTGTCCAAAAATCCTTGAATCTCCTACAATTGGGTCTTGATGGTTCTGCTGTCATCCAAAAGCTCTTGTATTGCCTCCTGGTGTCGTCCTAATAAATTTCCATGGCCAGCAACTGCCCTTTGAAAATCTTCCTTGTCAGCTGGGTCCATTCTTTTGGTTGGATCGTTCTGTTAAGGGGTGAGCAAGGCAGGAACCCAAAAGCAGCACAAGGAGTCTTTCTTTCCAAATAAAAAGGTTTCTTTTAATTGTTCACTGAGCAGAACCACAGTCTGGCAACAGGAGAGAAACAAACGATCCAACAACATAAAGGGGTATGAGGGCAGTTTAAGTAGCCAGCGTCCTAATTGATGATCAGTCACAGCTGCTCTGGCAATCACCGCCCAGGGGAGGGAGGAGACAGCCACACCTTCTTGGTGAGCCCTAGACAGACAGGGTAAACACACAGGAGACAGAAGGACAGGGAAACAGAGGAAACACAGGGAAACACTGTCTTGTCTTGACGACAACATGACACAGAGGGCTTTACAATCTCACATACGACATCCCTGTCCCGGAACCTCATATCGGATCAGGAAATAGAGTGACAGTATTTATTAGTCCCCATATCATATCATTACAAAGAAATGAAGCAAATGATGCATCACCAAATGAGAGGCTAACCGAGCGAGTGGGCTTAGTCACGTTGCTGTCAAAATATGGTCATTTATTTTATTGATCCATGTGCTTATTTTAAACTTTATTGTGTAAATATAATATAGTTAAATTATAGTTTTTAAAAACCTATATAATGTAGATCATGACATTTAAAAGGATTTTGTGTGGATAAAAATGCAGCCTTTAATAAAAACGGAAAACTAAAACTTTGCTGGAATTCATCTTATTCCTCAGTTCAGTTGTACACACAGTGTAGGTTCTGTTCTTTTTTCTTCTTTAATATTTTTAATTGTTCCCCATGGTCTAACTTTTCCTTGAAGCGCTGTCATCTTCCTCCTGCTCCTATTCCTCCTCATTTCCCTCATGCTCCTCTTCCTTCTCCTCCTCCTGTTCATCCTCCTCCTCCTCTTTCTCCTCCTGCTCCCCCTCCTGCTCCTCCCCCTCCTCCTGCTCCTCTTCCTCCTCCTCCTCCTCTTTCTGCTCCTCTTCCTGCTCTTCCTCCTCCTCAGTTATTCTCAAAGGCTTGTGAAAATCCCTGACCCAGTTTATTATGTTTCAGCACTAAGAGGAAACCGAATGAACAATGTGATGTTCACCAGATGAACATCATTCACACGCTGACTAGACTCAGCCTTTGCCTCTAATATCAACGTATTATAAAGATTAAAATGCGCTTCTGTCACGTTGCAGTTTGTTTACGTCGATCATACTTGTAGTCCTAAAGCCTTGGAATGGGCGTTTTCGTTCCCCAACACTCCACTTCCCGTGTGCGCAGTGGCCTGACAGCCGGAGGATGCTCCATGGAGCAGCCCACTGGATGCTGGAGACAAGAGACAAGACCCCCGCTGTTACCAACACCCACCGGAAAATCTGGATGTATTCCTTCAAAGTAAAAGCGTCAAGGTTGAAATAAAGTAGGGGATAGAACACGTCGACTTCCCAACGAAATTGCATCGAAGTACAGGCCTTCTTGCTTTAATAGTGTTTGACTTCCAAAATCATGATTCATTTAATTTCATATTATATTTGATGTTATAGGACCTTGGACATCAGGAGGGAGCTTGGAGTTGAGTCGCTACTCCTCCGTGTCGAAAGAGGTCAGCTGAGGTGGTTCGGGCCTCCTGAACGCCTCTCTTTAGAGGGTTTCCAGTCACGTCCATCTGGAAGGAGACCCCGGGGTAGATATTAGACATTAGACCCAGCTGGCCTGGGAATGCCTCGGGATCCCCCAGAATGAGCTGGACCATGTTGCAGGTGAGAGGGAAGTCTGGATCAGCCTGCTGGGCTTGCTGACACCACGACCCGACCCAATAAGCGGCTGACAATGGATGGATGGATCTATAGACACAGTCACCTCATGTAAGAGTAGACTGAAGACTTTCCTCTTTGACAGAGCTTATAGTTAGGGCTGAATCAGGTTCACCTGGTCCAGCCCCTAGAGATGCTGCTATAGGCTTAGAGGCTACTGGGGGACATTTTAGGATACACTGAGCACCTCTCTCCTCTTCTCTCTCGACTTATGGATGAAATTTCATCTCTCCATCACACATTACTAACTCTGCCTCCTCCCCAGAGTCCTTGTGACTTCATGTCTCATAGGGTCCATTGGACCTGGCTGGGTCTGATGCCATGGCCCTTCTGATGCCCCGCCCACTCCTCCTCTCTACCTCTTACTGCCTGACGGATCATGGAGGTCTGGATCGTGGTCCATGCCTACTACTAACTATTCATACACTCTGTCATATTCATTGAATGTGTTGTTACTCTGTAATGATTCCTTGACATGACATCGATTCATATGTCCATCCTGGAGAGGGATCCTCCTCTGTTGCTCTCCTGAAGGTTTCTTCAATTTTTTCCCTGTGAAAGGGTTTTTTGGGAGTTTTTCCTGATCCGATGTGAGGTCCTGGGACAGGGATGTCTATGTGTACAGATTGTAAAGCCCTCTGAGGTAAATTTGTAATTTGTCATATTGGGCTATACAAAATAAACTGAATTGAATTTAATTATATGACCAAGGGTGGGAATAAAAACTAAACGCATATTTCTTATTTGTAAGCCTACTTTACTTAAATACATTTTAATATAAATTTTTCGTCATAATTGACTGGGTTTATACTTGTGGAATTCCACATGTGATTACATTAACACAAATACATTAAAGTGCTCCAGATGTTTCTGCACAGCAGCATACAGTATCCTGAAAGAACCCAGGACCTCTCTAATCCAGAATGTAGATTTCACTTTTATTTTGAAATACCACACCGGAAATGTGACTCTCTCGCCTCTGCAGCTTGACTCTCGCAGTGTCTGTTCGCGCCCACACCCAACCTGCGTTGTCTGCTGTGAAGAGGCAGCGCAGCCCTGCAGTGTCAGCGGGACTTTGTCTTCTCGGTGCGGCTGTTCGGGGACATCTCTGCGGCATCAGCAGCGAGGCGCCGCCGGGCTCAGCGTGGACACATCCGCCTCCATTCGTTCTGCTGGCGGCTGGCATCACCCATGTAGCCGCTGTCAGGGTGGACAGGAGCATCATCTGACTGGAGAAGAAGCCCGACCGGCACCATGAGCAGCACGGGTAAGACCGTGTTTTAAATGGTGATGGTACAGGCTTCCCTCGCGCACGCAAGGCCCATTCTTATAAATAAATAACTCTCCCAATAACAATAACTTGTAATTCTCCTAATGCAGATGGGTTGAAGATCCTTCTCAGTCTGTGGTAGCTCTGTCCTCATTCACACCATGTGACAGCTGCTCTGGCAGCTCAACAGTATTCCTCACATGTACATGATGCATTTACAATATGTTATTATTCATAAGTAGCTTGCTGTGGTCCTATGTCTTGTTATCCTGTCTGCCAATGAAGGCAGCAGAAGCATCAGGGTGCACCCTGTGGTGCTACAGCTAGTACTGAGGCGGTCTGGTCTTCAGACACTGTTTTAAATGTGAAAATGAATGTCATGCCCCATGAGAGAGTACGTGGTGAAGCCCACATGGGTGTGATGGCTCTTGACTCCTGGTGTCACGCCTCACTTTGTCCCTGAGGAGGTTTGGAGGAATGTGACACGAGGGTGGTCCTCATGTGAAACCTGTCAACTGTCAAGTGCTGCAGCAACAGCTCTGCATATAACAAACATGCTCGACATGCGAATGACATGTTGTTTGAAGGTAGCGTCTGTAAGCTTCACGAAACATGTGTTTTGAAATTCTAATTACTTCCTGACAGCAATCAATGAATGAAATGCTCTGGAAAACAAGTGAAACAGCATGTGTCTGTGGCGGTGGGCGGACTGTAAGATCCTCGTCCAGTCATTTCATTCCGCCTGGACGTGATGGACGTGATGGTGATGGCCTGCCTGTTCACAAGCTGCTAGCTGTGTGATTAGTGGCAGTAGTCATGCTTTCTGTCTCAGGTTAAAGTGTTATAGTGATCATTTTGGGGAGTGGCTTCTGTCTGGAGGCCTGAAGGGTTGTCAGTGTTGACATCATGGAGACTTTAAAATGTCAAACCCTTTTGGAGCTAGTGCGACTTTCATTGGAAACAAGTTGACCACAGTGAGTCGAGTCATCGTTTACTCTCGCTACTCTCTCAAGATGAACAACCTGAGCTTCAACACTGGAGCCAACGTAGAACACGAGGTCCCCAACTTTTGAATATCATAATGGGGTTTAGGTGTGATTAAAAGGTCAATAGGTCAATGTAATAATGTCAAAGGCTACAAACTAAACTCTTGATGAAGGTGAAACTCAATGCTTTGAATACGTGAGTGATAATTAAGTGGGTTCTATGAATACATTCACATAATAAAAATGAGCTCACGTTGTGCAACGTTTTCCCCAGGGCTCTTTTCAGGACCCTTAAGGAACACATCTAGAAACGGGTGTTCCATAGGCTGAGAAATGACAGAAAAGCAAACATTCGGATTTATTACAAGAAAACTGTAAAGTTACGTAACAAGCATGATCATGGAAGCTGGAAGTCTGGCAGAGTTGAGGATGGTTAAAGAAAATATATCTATACAATAACACCCTACTCAATACTAAGCAACATTCATATTTGTTTAATTTTATTTGAATGGCCAGGACCATTCATATTTAATGTATTAGTTTGTTGAACAACATTTTACACAAATAGTAATATTTTATGTCAAATATGTAATTATTTTAACCAACAATGCAATCTGTTCTTAAACCTAAGTACTTTTGTTGTCTAAACCTAACCAAGTACTTTAGTTGACTAACCTAACCAAGTACTTTTGTTGACTAAACCTAACCAAGTACTTAAATGTCCGAATCTAACCAAGTACTTTTGTTGACTAAACCTAAGTACTTTTGTTGTCTGAACCTAAGCAAGTACTTTTGTTGTATAAACTCATCACCCTTCACCCATTCAAACTCTATCTAACCAGTCACACCCATTCACTTACTGGGATTTGGGGTAAGTGTCCGGGGATCGAACCTCCGATCCTCCGGTTGAGGAACGACTCTGGTCTCTCACTGACCCAGAGCCACCCATCTATTTCTGTTTAGCCCAGTCACTGCGTTATGTGTGCAGATGTTCCTCTTGTTACAGTCGGTCCATTGTTTCCTCTCAACTCGTGTCTCTGATTGGCTGCAGCTCCCAGACAATCTCTCTGATAGGTCCATCTGTTTGCCTCTGATTTCGGTTAGGGAGAGAAAACCCCTTGGGTTGTGTGAAGTCATCATTAATACACCTGGAAGCTAAGTAGACCTCTGCTGGAAGTTCTTTTTGAAAAGAGAATGTATATGTTGCACACAGGGCATCCAGGCGTGCGGTTTAATAACTTCTTTTACTGAAAGAAATACATCACGATCAGAAACACTATTGCATGCTGCAGGCTGTTTTAGTCTATTACTAGCTAAACAAACGTAGCCTTTTCCCTTATACATATAAATAGAACATATCTGCTTACACTACCACTCTAACTACTTCAGTCACCCTGGAGACATTCTGCACATTCACACAACTCTCATCCTCACAGGTTACAGGTGGTTACTCCACTGTTTCTCATTCGCTAGCATGACTCAGTGATGCACTATGTCCCCTTGGACATATCATAACATTACCTTTGCACAACTCTGACATACATTCATATTCAGATATTACATATTCGTATTACTGACGGTTATGATCCATGTCGCTACTTTTATACCGTTTATCACTTTTACCTGAAAGCACAGAAACACATCACGATCAGCAACGCAACTGCAGGCTGCCGGCTGTTTTAGACTATTACTAGCTAATTAAACTAGCGTAGCGTTCTCCCTCGCTTTCTTCCCGAAGGACCCCTGAGCTGACCTAAGTGCCTGCATGAGCTTTACTCATCGCAGCCAGCATTAACCTCTCACACAATTGAAGCCTCCATTGCAGTACACACATGCCAAAGGAAACAATTATAAATCAATACAAATATTAAATACATGAACATATGGGGGGGGGGGGGAGGGGTCAATGTCCAGTTCCTGAAATTGTGTCCATTGTTAATGACACACTCGGGTCACCTGGAGCGGCTCGATGTGACGAGCTGGGAGTGAGAAAGGGTTGTAGTACGAAACCCAGACTGTTTAACCTGTGACCTCTCAACAACATACAGCAGCTAAGCCACAAGACACATCATACTTATAATCCTCAAACACCTCCATCTGTCATTCTCCACTGCGTAACCTTGTATTCAGAAGAACATCCGAATGGCTTTGAAACTGTTCGTGATGTTCAGGTTTCAGGCTAACTAGTGAGCTAATGCTCCTTTCTGACTCAATGCTGCGTTATTTCATAACTAAGCAGCCGAGCTGAAGTAACACATCGGCCTAGTTATTCACACAGAAAGACAAGTCAGAGATATCAGGAATGTTTCTCCCACCGGTCGAAAGAAACCACAGAAATGTCAAATTGGCTTCCGACTGGAGCTGCTCACAGCGACGTTACATTACAATGCAGTATGAACTGTAATTCAATCTATTCAGCTAAGTAAGACGGAGTTTTAAATGTTTTTGTTAATCTAGTTTCACTTGTTTACTAGCCGCTCCAAATATGTAATGTAATAAAAAAAACACAGCCATGAGGCTGTGCACACTGCTGAGCTGCTAATGAGAGTTGGTCTGGCACACTAGCTCACATTCATTAGCATCCTGCTGGAAACAAACAAGGGACATCGTTGTTTACGTTTTCCTGGTGCCTTTTGGAAGTTTGACCTTTGACCTCCTGAAGAATGTCGCCTGGATGTGTGAGTGGACATCTCCTCTGCCTGTGGACGATGACAGCTGGTCTCCACAAGTAGGGACAAGTTGCTACTGATCAGTGTAAGGTGTGTGTGAGTGTACAAAGGGGTCGCAATAAAGTTTGACATGTGGGCCTGTATCGAGGGAGAGTGGAGCAACTTAGGCACATGTTGTCTTTACTTTGAAGTAGAACAGTTCATTCAGTGTTTAACTACAAGTGATCCGGGTTAGCAAACAAGCTGACATGGATTATAAGTAACTCTAGCAGACAGCTCTGATGACTGCTCATCTCTTAATTGGGGTCAGAGTGGGACACAAGAATGAGCTCCCTAACTGCTCCAGTCCTCTGCCCACCTGGCCCATCCTGTCACTTTTAGTTCACTTATCTGTTTCTGAAAAGAATAATATTGATAATATAGCTCTTTCTTGTATCAGTTTAATATGCCATAATGTCGGCAGTAACACAAGCCCTAAGTCTGATGAAGTTGGTGAGCCCCAAACAGGATGTTATTTTACCATCTCAATACACATACAGATATCATCACGATGCAGCTTTGTGTACACAGATTATAAAGCTCTATGAATCCCCATCGGGGAAACACATGTGTCACTATGTCGATTGGCAGGTGTCAGTTGAACAAAGCGAAGCTTATATAACAACCGTATGTGGGGATTGCAACCAAACAAGAAACACATTCATGAATTAGTTGAATGAATATTAGCATGGAGTTGTGGTCGTGTTGTGGTGGTGCTGGAGTTGTGGTGGTGTAACCCTGCTACCTGAGACAGGTGACACTTGGCAGACAGCTTCTGTCTGCGAAGAAAAGATGAAGATCAGATTTTCATGATGATCACATAGTCACATCTCTCATGGTGACATTATTTTGCATATAGAAAAGATGAAAGATATAAACTGTTCCAGTCTCCAGTTTATTTCTGGAGCTTCTCTCCATTCTGACCATGTAATGCAGCTGTTGTTCTACCCAGAGAACCAAAGGGAGACCTGTCGTGTAGATGAGGATCTTTAAAAGCCGACAGCAACAACACCATGAAACACATTGCAGCATTCTAAGAAGAAGTAAGAAGACGCTTCTGTTGGAGAAAGGAAACTGAGATGTGTTCACAGACATCTCTGGGGTTATTTAGTCTGACGACCTCTCTCTGACATTCTTTACCTCCTCAAACCACAGTTTGAATAACGCTCTGAGAACAGGGTCGGGATGAACACACCCTCAGAGAAATCTCACTGCAGGCCAGTCGTCATTCTCTCAGTTCCAGAACCATTTGACGACGCATGTTGTTCATCACTAAGTGGGTTTGAGACACAGGCAGGTGGAGGTGATTGGACACTGGGGAACGAGACACAGGTGGAAACAATGAGGGCGGGGCTAGCAATCACACAGAAGGAAACAATCAGGACCAGGGCAGACAATCACAGGGACAGGAAATGCAGGCAAACAGAGGACACGAGAGACAAGGCCTTCAAAATAAGACACAAAACAAGACACAGAAACTGCAGATCATGACATATAGACTTTATTTTAAGATAACAAAACCCAAACCCGGACTTAACACATGAAGCCTTCAGACCATTCTACTATTATTTTCTTTTTCAATTTTACAACACAATTAAAAAAAAATGTTGTTGGTAAATACACTTATAATAATTTTGATTGACGTCTTAATGGATCTGTACTTGGATAGCACATTTCTAGTCTTCCATCCTCATGTCTATGTGTTAAGTACAGAGATGGAAATATTCAATAAATAGTTCCAGCATGTAACTTCCCACATATTGTAAATATATATATATTTAACAAATGAAATACACATTTATTTATTTATTCATGTCCATCTTATTCATTCATTTTTTTTTAAAGGAAATGAGTACACATACTTATGTGTAATTCCCAACATTTGGTGTACTCATATTTCTCTTCCTGTCAATTTCCTTAAAAAGACCCAAACTCACAACGCATTGTTGCTGCTAACCAGGCGGCAACTTGTGGTTCAGAAGAGTGAACCAGTGTCTTCAACCTGCATTCTCTCTCTACTGACCAGCAGGAGGGGACTCCTCTGATTGTAAAAATAAGTCTAATGCTACGCTCACACCCAAAGCGACGCGAAGCTCGGCAAGGGGCGGGGCTTATCTCAGTAGCTTGTCTTCGTACATTTTTTTATAATTTCCTTCATCCAGCATGAAGAACTAACCACTAGTTCTGCTTTATACTTGTTGAGGACATCCCACAAACATCTAAACATCTAACGCCCTCGTGTTTGGGTTCATGACATTAATATAATATATTATATATATATATATATATGTATATATACATGACATCACCCGGGCCTGTTTTATTCTCTGCGATAAGAGGTATTAAAGAGCTCCGGGTGTCCGCAAACTGTAACGATAAGCGTGTCCTCCATCTTGTTCTGATTCAACGGCGGCGGGACAGCGATGACGTGTGGAGCTACTCGAGAGCTGATTGGCCTGAGTTGCAAAATTATCGCCTCAAAGTTGAAATATTTCAACTAGGGGCGAAATTCTCACCGCCCATAACACGCCGCCCAAAATGTCTATAGAAACCACACGCGTCTGTTCGTGGACTTTGCTCATGGGATCTTATTGCGCAAAAAAATGGCGTCGCTTTTGGTTTGAACGTAGCATGAGTCTATATAAAATGACTCTTCTTCTTCTTCTTCTTCTTCTTCATTCCCTCAGTAAACATTGTAAACATGAGTTTATGTCTCAATCTCCAGTTTCAAGTCTTCTATACAGCATGATGTCATAACTTAGTACATTATGGTCATGCTGGTTTAGGGGCGGGGCTAAGAGGTGATTGACAGGTCATTTAGAGTCAAACTGAGGGATGGTTGTGATTGACAGGCGTCTATACATCACTCCTCTGACATCCACATAGTAACTTTCAATTATTAGTTGCAAAAAAAGCCAAGATGGCGATGACCGTAGTCCAAGGCGCCAACGGACAAACCAGAGACACCAACGGGCGACATCATAACGAGTACGTTCACTAATTATATAAAGGCTGTGCTTCTAAGATTTAGCTCAATGTTGTAAGTCCATGAAGAACATTTACAGAGAAGTTGAGCCCGAGCTCTGAACCATGGATTGCTGGTTTTATTCTGTGAGTGATCCATTACTTCCACCCACAAACACAAACGCACGTATGATTATCTTCTGGCGTCGTGCCATGTTGCAGGAGGCTGCTTCCCTCCAGCTGTGCAGACTGAGTCACAAGGCAGTGGGAGGAGCTTTGCTCTGAAGACACCTGCCTCCATGGTGTGTGTGTGCAATGTGCATGTGTGTGTGTGTGCATGTGTGCGTGTGTCTTTGTGTGTGTTTTGTGTGTGCATGTGCGTGTGTGCCTGTGTGTGTTTGTGTGTGCCAGTGTGTGTTTGCTTCACTGTCTTTCTCTGTCATTTCTTGGGAGTTCTTCCTGATCCGATGTGAGGTCAAAGGTCAGGGGTGTCAATGTGTACAGATTGTAAAGCCCGCTGAGGATAAATAGTTATTTGTGATATCGGGCTATACAAAATAAACTGAGTTGAAAATGAATGTTCTGGAATGATGATGTGTGTAGTTGTGCTGGATGTTTGTAGAGGGGAGAACAACGAGTCAGAAGAACAAGGGAAAATATATGGAGTGTGTAATGTGTGTGTGTGTGTCTGTTAGGTTTATGGTAAGGTTAACGTTGAGGGTAAGGTTAGGTTAAGGTTAATGTAAAGAGAGTTTAAATTAATAAAATGTTAACATAAGCAAACATAGCAGGCGCAAGATGAGCAGCTATAGTCATTTCTTAAATAAAAAAAGATTACACATTAAAATATAAACGGAATAAAATACGTACAACATATAGAAAAATACAAGATAATAAAGTATCTAAATAACTATGTAAAATAAGTGTGCATCGGGTAAAGAAAAGAAACGCCCAGGTTAACATAAGAAGTCTATTGATATCCCAGACAGTTGTTATTTTTTATGGTTAAAAGTTAAATGGTCCTTAAAACATCCTCAAATGAAAGTGGTATAAAGAGGCTGATAACATAAAGATGTGTGCCCCCCCCCTCTTACCTCTTACCTCTTACATCATTAATATATCAAATTGTATTTAAATGAGATCTCCAAGTCATACAAGTGTATATACAAAATACAAATAAATAAATAACAGACTAATTAACACATAAATTGGGTTTAGGTTAGGTTTAGATTAACGTTAAATGTTGGTAAAGGTGAGGGTCAGGTTACGGTTTCAGGAGAGGAAGTCACTGTAATGTCCCCAAAAGTCATGAAAACAGTGTAATTATGTGTGTGTGCTAAATGAAATAACAGTGGGCACATCCAGACACCACAGCCCTTCTTACTGGCATAATTTCTGACTGACCTCACTGTGCTAAGCCAGACACACACACACACACACACACACACACACACACACACACACACACACACACACACACACACACACACACACACACACACACACACACACACACACACACACACACACACACACAGTAATTAAGCCTGCAGTGTGGTGTGGGCCTGTGACATTTCACTGCAGGCTGTTTATTCTACGTGACTCCACTAACTCAATAGTCTGTCACACTTTCAGATGAATATATTTTCTTGTTGGTGACTTGAGCACCACAAGCCAAGTGCCATAGAGTGTCATTATATATATATATATATAATGACACTCTATGGCACTTGGCTTGTATATATACATCCTCCTATATGGCTCATATCTCCAAAAATAGGTCCCTCACAGCAAAATAATCTAGATTGATAAATAATTATATAGGAAACATATATATTTTAGTTTTTGGGGTGAACTGTCCCTTTAAAACTGGAAGCAGGGAAAAGCTAGTCTGGCTCAAGCAATAAAGGACCCGTGGTGTATTTATCACACGTGATGAACATGAAATACGTTTCCTCTCTGTAACAGATTGCTCGTCCATCCATGAATACTTTATCCCTCTCGCTGTTGAACATGCTGAGGCTGACATTTAGAAGGTCAGCCACTGACTTCTGTTTATGATGAGCTGGCTCTGTGCTGGACGTGTAGCAGCATGTTGTTATCATAAAGTTATTATCCTGCATGTTTTGCTGATGTGTCTTCGGGTAGTTTAAAACCTTTTTCCATCTTTTCATTGAATCTAAAGTACTATTTTCAGTTTTTAATGAGTTCAAACTGTTGTTAATATATTCCCTCACGTGTGGTGGAGTTCACCTGTTGGGCCAAAAGCAAGCAGCACAACATGTGGAGCTCATTTCAATGAGTAGTTTATATTGGCCGCTCTGAAAACTAACGTAACACTCATTCTGGAGAAAGAGTCTTCATAGTATTTCAATCATGTAGAAGTGCTATTGAATGATTGTCTAAAACATGAATTTCATTACATTGTTCAATGCCCCATGTTAACACTGTTATACTCCATGGTTCAGGTTAAGACTGGCCAACTTAACTTAGTGAAGGTAAATATGGTGGTAACGATCTAAAGACGTCTAAGAGCCCAACCACGCAGCCGTCACATGCTCCATGCTAACACATCGATGTCATGCAGCGGTACGTTAACCATCTTCTGGTCATAACATTCATTCATGATGTATGGACGCACCTGCATAGAGTCATCATTCATCATTCATGTGTTTCAGCAGAGCAACCTGGGGGGGGGGGGGGATTGGGAGGAACGGCTTGCCGATCTGAACCCGAGCGGTGTTCTGTTATTGGACTTCTGTGCTAGCCACTGCTTGTCCATAACAAACACCATGTTCCACCACAAGGTGGCTCATCAGTGGACCTGGTACCAGAACACCTGAGGCCGGAGATCAATGATAGACTTTGTAATCGTGTCATCTGATCTGCGAATGTCTTGGACACTCGGGGGAAGAGAGGAGCAGAGCTGTCAGCTGATCACCACCTGGTGGAGAGTTGGGTCAGATGTTGGGGGAGTCGACGAGAGAGACCTGGCAAGCCTAAACGCGGAGTGAGGGTCCGTCTGGAGGACCTTTCACCAAACATATTGTTTGTAGTAATTGTTGAGACGGGAGAGGGATCCTCCTCTGACGCTCTCCTGAAGGTGTCTTCCCTTGTTTTTTCTATTTCTTGTGAGTTTCATAGGTCAGGGATGTCATATGTGAACAGAGTGTAAAGCCTGCTGAGGATAATTAGTCATTTGTGATTTGTGATATTGAAGGCTTATTAGTTATATCGAATTAAATATGATTTCCCATCAGCTCTGTCTCTCTAATTGGCCACCGACTGTGTGTGGTCTGCGATGCCTGTAGGCCCGTTAACGGAAACCAGACTTGTTGTCCTTGTTTTTAAAGGCGTCATGAAGCTCCTGTGATGCTAACGCTGCACTGACCCTGGATCAGATTACTGAGGAGAGACGCTCCACGATCAATGAGCTGCAGGGAATTATGCATCACTGTGCTTTCTCCTGAGTGTGTGTGTGTGTGTGTGTGTGTGTGTGTGTGTGTCTGTGTGTGTCTGTGTGTGTGTGTGTATGTCTACTGTCTGGGTAGATATATAATCTCTTGGGTGTTCCCTCTTGTTTACATGGATAAAACACATTCTGATGCAGACTACTTTGATTTATGGTATTTACTGAAGTGTATATTCAGAGAGCAGAGAGGAGGCCAGAGAGGAGGCCAGAGAGGAGGCCAGAGAGGAGGCCAGAGAGGAGACCAGAGAGGAGGCTAGAGAGGATGCCAGAGAGAAGGCCAGAGAGAAGGCCAGAGAGAAGGCCAGAGAGGAGGCCAGAGAGGAGGCCAGAGAGGCAGCTAGAGAGGAGGTTTTATATCTAAACCATCAGTGTGTGTGACACTTGTCGTACATTTGAAGTAAAGTAGTGAAAAGGAAATGTTAATGTTCATTTAAAAAAACTCCTTTTGGAGGTCTAAAGTAAAGCTTTTTAGTTCTCAGTGTTTGGCATTAGCACACACACACACACACACACACACACACAGTAGCAAATATAGAGTGGACCTCTGTGAACTCACTGGTCTCTTCTCCATTATCCAGCTCCCCAGTATTCCCAGTAGTGATACGGTCATGTGACCCTTTGAAGTGAAGCTTTACGATAGTCTTGTTCACTGTAGTGCTGCAGGTTGGTCACGCATTAACCTGCTCTCTCTCTCTCTCTCTCTCTCTCTCTCTCTATATATATATATATATAAAATATATGATTACAGCGGTATTGATAATGGATGGATGATTACAGTTTGGTTGTCATGGCGCTGCATGAGCAGCTGCCTTTCACAGCAGCTCGCATGCACTTTTAAGCTTTTCCTATATTATTTTTATGTTTGGTTCCTCTTGTTACTTCTTTCCCTCCCCTACTGATTACCGTAGTAATCAGTCCACTATGGCAGCCAGACACGTCCAGCTCGTCATGGTCTGTCTGCTGGGCCACTAGGTCCACTCTAGGTCTGAACATTCTGTGCAATACACACCCATTCAATTTAGTATGTATGGCCAGTCAGTATGGGCCTATAGTTGAGTGTTCTCTAGCCATGTGTGTGTGTGTGTGTGTGTACCTTTCTGGCAGTTTTAAAAACATTTTGTGAAATACTCTTTGTGACATCATCAAGGGAACGGCTGCAGAAGACCTGCGACTCAAAACCTGTGATTACCTGATCGTTCCTATCCAGACCAGCGGGATTACAGTCGGATCTACTTGAGAGACGATCTACACACAACACCACCGTCTACTGCAGACCACCAGGTCCTCTTTTACAGAACACCACAGAAATATCCATACTCGTCTTCAACGGACACAAAAGTCTTTAGCGGTGACTGAAGACTTCTGCGTCTGCTACAGAGCGTGCCATGGATAGGAGACAGAAGGCTGGTGGTCCACCAACAGTTGAGATGAAAACGGATCTTACTTGTGTGAAAGGCAAAATCATCAGTGTGACAAGGCAGCTAAGCCCCCCATGCCAACTCCTCTGATCCGATGTGAGGGTTCTGGGACAGAGGGTGTAAAGCTTTCTGAGGGCAGTTTGTAATTTGTGATGTTGGGCTATACAAAATAAATTGATTTGAATCGAATGTAATAAAGGCAACCTGAAGGAATTTAAGAGACTCTCTGCCGCGGGGACAACCAGTGCTCTGGAGAAGCTTCGAGCACAGACCATCACAAAACACAGAAATCATCCTTCCACAGAAAAGTCTCCAACGCCAGTTTGAAAAGATGGAAGACGCCTAGCAACCAAGAGTGTCACAAGATGATTGCAAAGTGTGATACAGAGATACAACATCTCACCAACACCAGCTGAGCAGCCAAGGAGCTCCTGAAGGTCACCGATACATACCTGGACTTGAAGCAACGGGGCTGAGTGCCAGAGGACGGTGATCCAGATGGAGGAACAGACTGCACACACTTCCCAATCCCGTTTGGATGTATTTTCACTAGGGCTGTCAATCGATTAAAAAAAATTAACTAATTAATCGCACATTTTGAAATTGCGATTAATTAATCGCGATTAATCGCGATTAATCGCGCTTAAAAGTGTTTTCCTTCTTTTTAAAGACAAAACTTCACACAGAGCTGTGTTTTCAAAGAGGCTCCTACATATACAGTGCCAGCGAGGTATTTAATATCATGGATGATAAATTGTTTCTTCAGTGAAACATCAGATAAGTAAAAAAATATATATATTGAGACCCATTGGTCCTGTCATCTTTAACATTGAACAGCAGCAGAACCAGTGGCCTTGGTAAACTGACTGACATTCAAATATGTCACGTTAACCCTCTGGAGGCTGGGCTCATTTTATACATTTTACAAAATAAATTAAATTCACCGTTTAAAGTCTTTTGCATGTGACATATACCCACGTGTTATACATCAAACATTCCAGAACAATCTCAGCTCTGAAATGAGGCTCATTGTCCTCGCGCGTGTTCTCTGGTTCTCTGACTGACAGGCTGCTAAATGAGCCATACCTGTGAGGTGGGAGGTCCTTTGTGATTTACTGACAGACAAACGGATTGACCAATCACGGTGAAGGTTTCGTGTGACGAGTTCTTTCCGCGCCCCGTCCCCCGACACGTCGCCCCTCTGTTCCTCTGTGGATCAGAGGGGGAGACGGGAGGAAGGAGGAGCAGGAGGAAACCCGACTGATTCATCCACGAGTTAAACTGATTTCTGCTCCTTATTTTCGCGGAGAAATAATTGTTTTAAAAACGGAAACAGTGTCAAACCGTACTGCCGCGGTTAAAAAAAAAAAAAAAAAAACATTTGCGTTAATTACGTTAAAATATTTTAGTGCGTTAACGCGGCCAAATTAATCGCATAGATTAACGCGTTAACGCTGACAGCCCTAATTTTCACGCATGTGCTGACAGCGCTGTGGGAGGAGAAGGCGGAGAAAAGGAAATAAGCCATCTGGATTATACAGCCGGGTTGCCCCAAAGCCACACTGAACATGTTTACATCGATTCCTATCACAAAAGCCCAAAGTGGTATGATCATGCAGCTCTACATCCTGTTGAGGCTCCATCATTCGGGCTCTGTTTTGACAAGACCTGTTACAGCCCCACTTTTGGATGTGTGGTAGATGCCACTTGGCAGCTCTCTTGCCGGATGATTTGCAAAGCAGATCCTGTGTCTTTTCCCTCCCCTCTCTTACTCCCACACAAACACAGACACCAGCGGCGCCTGCTGCGTGGCGAGGTCCACCACAGAGCATCTACTGAGCACTTCCTTTGGTTTATGTTCCAGCGATGCTCCCTCCGTCAGGGGAAGAAAGAAGAGAGGAATGGAGGACGTGTGAGATAGAAGATGTGAGAGATGAAATGAGGCCATACTCATGGCTCCGTCCCTCTGGCCTGTCTCTCTGCTCACTGACAATCAGCTCATTCTTTATACACTGCCCCGGTACATCCTGTCTGTTATTTTTGGTGGTTTTTGATAACCTCCTTCATGTGTTCCTGCTGATCTGGCCTGGCGCGACTTTGAAAGCAGCTCATGCTGTGTCCTTTCTATGGACCTGCAGGTTCAAGTGACATCCTTTGTTTCTAGGCCAAAACCCAAAGCTCCAAAGGCTGAGCACTGTGGTCTGGGGGGTCAAAAGAGTCCACAGGCTGTACTTTGTCCCAATGCTACTTTGAGCTCAAAGCTAATGTCGCCATGCTTACATGCTCATGATATTAACAAGCTGATGTTAGTAAGAAGCATGTCCACCATGTCATCTTACTGTTTCAGCATGTACATTTTTGCAGGAGTTGCTGATTGCTTTACCTTTTGTGGGTTCTGTATTTTAAAGACATTTTTTAATGTCCATTTGAGCATTTAAATGCCCTTTCCATCTCTTTTGCTCAGGCGAGCTGCAGCGTCACCATCTGCAGTATATCTGCATACGCTAACAAAGCGACGGCATTATCTCGAAAAGACCCGGTTGGTTCTGCTCAATCATATTGTCACGAATTCTACACTTTTTAAAATGAAATAATGTGGAGTTATTACTTGGCTTACTTCTACTAATTCTAACTAGGAGGTGTGTTCAATATGATCAGGTAGCAGCTGGAGGTACAGAGGTCATCCAAGGAAAGCCCAACACACTGACCCTTACACCTTGTCACAAGCATAGCTCATACTGAGCCACCACAGGAGGAGTCACATCATTATGGCAGAATGTTCCCCATCCGGTCAGCGGGTTCAGTTATGTTCTGAAGCTCGCCGCAGGGCCTAATGAGTCTGCTGACGTCACTACTGTGGAAGTGGCTATTGTTTTACTGGGTCCAGTAGATGGAGGAGGTCCAACATCATTCCTATGGCCTACTGTGACCCCGCAGCAGCCCAATGAAGAATGACCTCATTGTTTTCACAACACAAAACCATTTGCTGTAGAAACCTGTAGAAATTATCTAAACACTCTAAACTGTAGATCAATGCCTTGAGTCATGCTACATTATGTATTATTTATTGCCATGATGTTTCCTTATTACAAAATGATTTACAGAAAAATAAAACCAGCACCAAATATCTATAACACAGCTTCTGCGATAACCTTTCATTTGGTGGCTTTAAAGTCCTTTTTCATGATATGTTCACATTATTTTGTCCAGCCCCTCCCTACACAGTATAGCTCTGTCCTTACCTTGTGGGTGTAAAACTAGTTGGATTACGGATGGCGATGAATCCCCAAGGTGAAGTCTACTTCCTGGATACTGATTAGTTATCAGCTGAGCTCAGTGGTCTCCACATCCCCTCGATATGAAGTCAGTTCAACATGAGTCTGATATCTCCACACAGTAGACGTGTAATGATGATGTAGAAACAGGCAGACGAGGTGGGAGGTTGGATGATGATGCAATCTGTTGTCTCCATGTGGACTGTTCATTTCAAGCAGGTTCACCAACACCTTCTGATTTTAGATTGAGTCATACCAGAAGTAGTAAAACATTGTCACTTCTATAGCCACCTTTGTGATTTCCTGTTGCTCATAGTTGAGCGAGCTACGTTTAAACTGACTACAAGTTGCTCCTGTAGCTGTTCAATGATGTATGAATGTGTGTGAATGTTATTTACTGCAGATATGCAGGTGCAACATAAGCTCCTCCCATTAGTGTATGAATGTGTGTGAATGGGTGAATGATGTCATGCGCTGTTAGTGCAGACTAGAAAAGTGCTATCCAAGTATAGTCTACTACACTATTCAGGACCACGGTTACATTCTAACTCACTTTACTAGAAGTTGGAGGCAGTTCGGGTGGTTTGATAAATAAAGTCGGCGTACCTCACAAAAAGAGCAGCGCTATACTTCCTCAACGTCCTGTACCACTTGTTATACTGTATATCGCTTATCCTATTAAATCAATAACCCAGGGGAAAACCTTGTGCTCTGTTCGGTCAAACACATTGTGAACATACTGAACCCTCGCTGGTTATCAAAGAGATGTCAAAGTTGAGTTTGCTGTGCACTGGGGAGACTGGGACACGCCCAGTGATAAACTACCATGAGGAGGTGTCATTCTCGGTGAGTGGCACATGCTGCTATTTATAACAGATAGCTGCAATAACTCAGAGAGAGAGCGAGAGAGAGCGAGAGAGAGAGCGAGAGAGAGAGAGAGAGGCGTATGACTTCCAGTTCATTCCAGAGATAGTGTCGGACAGAGCGCTCACTCTGTGCTCCTGTCTATTATTACACCAGAGCTGCAGAGCATGTGGACGATGTGTTGCAACACCAGCGGAGGACTCTGAACAGATTTTCGGGATATTGTCTCTAATAACTATCACTGAAGGACATAACAGAATATCACATTTGGGAAAACAAGAGATTGACGATGCCAGAGGAGAAAGGTAATGACGACCTTTAGTCAGCTATCTGTGTTCACCTGTCTGTGAGAGAGGCCGTCGCTAATGTGTGCCATTATCTGGACTTACCTCGTACCATTTCACTCCTATATTCAGTAGACAGTTACTCAATTAATCATAATACACTGCAATCAACTCCCTCTAGTTCTAGATCATATGAGTGCACTCAAAAAAATAAATTGTTGGTGTTGTAAATTATACTTAATTAATTGGTATATATTCTACATTGTATTAATACGTTTCACTGATTACTAGACTTTATTAAGTAAAAGTTACACATTTTAATCATACAATAAATTAACTGCGGGAAGAGTAAATGTTACTCCCCAATTTCTCATACTGTTTACATGTTTTATAATGACTGAACATAAACTGAAAAAGGTAAGTACATTTTAATTAATCTAAACATCTATCGCGTTTGAATCAATCGACGCGCGCAATTCGCATTCAAGGCGGCAACGCGACGAGACGAGACGTTGGAGGAGACGTTGGACGAGACGTTGGAGGAGAGCTTCATGCCAGAACAAGTAAGTCGTCTCTACATTTTTGAAAATATATGGTCCTTGTTACGCGTGTGAGAGAGAAAGACGTTTGCGAGCCGCAATATTCCAACAGCTGCCGGCTTTATGTTAGTAACGCTCGGTACATTGTTTGAACATACTGAAATAAGACTGAAACATGCTAGCTATGACAGCGCTGTGTTAGCTAATGTTTGCTGTCTGGTTCTCTGTTGGTTTCATTCAGTGGCGGCTGGTGACATTCTTTTTGTTGGGCGGCGCGGTTTAAATAGCACTCGACAATGAGAAGAAACAAGGCTTTGAGTAGAATATTGTAAAAAACAAAGCTTTATTTCAAGAAAACACAGTGCTCAACTGACTCCTGCTCGGTCGGAAGTGCAACTGAAGCCTCGCCATCGAGACACAACTCATGGAGTAGATGGTGGTGTTCGCCGTACTCTTTCCTTTCTTTTTTTAAATATCTTGAACCCAAAATCAACGGTTGGTTGCGCACGCAGGTCCGCTCCAGGTACACCGCGCTGTTTTGCCCGGCAGGTTTTTGACAAGGCGTTTTTGGTGCGGCTGTACACGCACACGCACGTTTGGCCAGCGCCCGTAAAAGGGGACGGGGCTTCTCTCAGTGATGATGAGTGGCGATATATTATTTTTAGTCACATTTAACTCAAGTGGTTGTTGACAGGGGCTTACTCCTACTCTGTTGCTTCTATGTTCCTCCACACTCCATGCTTCCACAAATGAGTCTTGCTTTCACTGTTTCTGCAGATGTATGCAGTTCATTTTGCATGAACAAGGGGTTCAGTATTGACAACATATTTATTTATTCACAGAACCAAAGCATTGGGATGAAACGAGAAACTATTATCACAGCCTTATCCTGTACCTTGGTGAGAAAGAGGAGGCGTTATTTGAAGACTGCCTGGTAAGTTTTTTAAATTGATTTATTCATTTTATTGTATCAAAGTTTGTGTAATGTTTAATTAGCTGTTAGTTAATTAATATGTTGATACCATTGTCTAAATTCTTATTGTATGTTATATACAGGTGGACAGCCGCAGTGATGCATCTCAACACATCGTGAGGATCGTGGTTGTCCGTGGCACCGATGGAGAAGATCCCGTTGACGTATCGATCCTCCTTGAAGGCAAGGAGATGTTGGCGGGATGCGATTTATTTACTAAAAGACTGGTTTTAAGCATCGTACAAGGGTTATTGGCACGGTGACAATTTTCTCTTGTGAATGTTTTGGAGGGGATTCCCCCCACGACCTCAAAGTCTTACATTTAGGTAAGATATAATAGATGTAATATAAAGCAGGAGGGTTATATCTGAGAGACAATTGGGAGGTCAAGGGTCAGTCTGCAGAGTATGCGTGCATGTGTATATGTGTGTGTGTGTCTCTGCCTGTGTGTGTGTGTCAGAGTGTGTGTCTGTGTGTCTCTGCCTGTGTGTGTGTACGTATGTGAGTGTCTATGTATTTCTGTCAGTGTGTGTGTGTGTATGCCTTTTATATTGTATTGTTTGAATAAATATAGACGTTTTATACTACTTACGCTTAACAGATAAATCTGACATTTATTTTGAAAGGTTAAAAGGAAGTGCACTTTGTTTTAGGTTAAAATGCGAACTTTATGGTGTAGATTACGGACAGATGCGCATTTTATAACAAGTTTAATAGTTGATTTGACCCGTATGGGACTGACTCTGTTAAGGTGGTGATGAGGTGGTGATAGTTTACGAGTTTTAATAAATGTATTGTCACCTAAAGAAAGAAAATAAAGGAGAGTCACCAGCAGTAAGTCTTCACGCCAATTCATATGATCCGTTACAACGCTTATTGCTGTCATAATACGCAGGCGAAACATATAAAATAATAATAAATAAGACTAGAGGACGCTTTTTCCAATTCATAACAGAATTGTAGAATAGAGAGATAACAAACGGCAAAGATACGTTGATCAGAGACGTATTTGTAATACGTCAAATACAAACGTAATCTGGAGAGAAATACGTTTCAGTCAAACGTAACTGCAAATTGAATTTTAGGTCTGGGGGAACGTAATTTTTGTGATGCAGGGTTGCATAAATGTACACAGACTGTAAATGTTCAGCAGCTGTTTCAACATGCATGTTGGTGTTGTGTCAAGTTAGGCACCAGTTCTGTCACTTGATTGCAGATTAAAACAAATGTTTATATTTGTATTTTATTTTTCTTTATTATCCTAAGTGTGAATTTCTTGACACTGAATTTTTATTTAAGAAAAACAAGAGTTTTTATAAAATTGAATTATTTGCTGACAAAATAAATATTTTGAATTGCATTGTGGCTGTGATTTGTGATGTATAAAGATTATGGTTATTTACTCTAAAATTAAGTATGTTATACTTAACACTGTCTAGTAAAAGTTACTTAGTTAGTGTTAGTGCAAATTGTTACGAGGATTTTAATAAGTAAATCCTAACTTATAAAGTATAATAAAATCTACCTAGTTAATTCATAACTCTAAATGATAGATTTTACTTAATAATTTCATAACATTGAAATTTCTGTTTGAGAAAAAGTTAAGTAGACTTTACTTAATTAGCTAAATAAATATAAGTTATGTTTAAGCATAATTAAGTAACAATTACTTAGTATTTTCATGGTTATTTACTCTAAAAGTAAGTATGTTATACTTAACACTGTCTAGTAGGATTTACTTAATCCTTCAACAGTAAAAGTTACTTAGTTAGTGTTAGTGCAAATTGTTACGAGGATTTTATTAAGTAAATCATACAAGTTATTTCTTTGAGTGTGTGTATGTATTCACAGCATGTGGCTCTATCCGTATCTATGGAAGTCCCTAACCCCAAACAGGCCTCCTATTATGTCAGCCCAGAAGTGTGGAGCACCCTCTCTGTGAATGTGGTGTGTGTGTGTGTGTGTGACGGACAATAATACGCAGGCTGAGTGTGTGTGTGTGTGTGTGTGTGTGTGTGTGCTGCAGGTTGAAATGCAGCATCCCTGGCAACAACAGTGTTGTGTTGGTCCCCCGCCGGCATCTCTGTCTCTGGGAGCTCGGCCATCTGGGCTGAGGGTCAGCTGCTGAGAGGACATCACTTGTGCAGTGTGTCTTGGTATTGCATAATGTGTCTGTAGTGACCTTTTAGGCCTTTAAAAGTGTATATTCTATTCTATTCTTTAGCATATTACAATTGTCTCTGCAACCACTGTTCCCTTCAACGTCCTCAGTAAGAATAATAATGACGTGAGCGCTGATCTCCTGAGTGAAGGTCCTGTGTTTGTCCATCCCCTCCACTGCCCTCCTTACGTCTGTTGAATACTGACACGGATGGGTTCACATTAGCCTCGTAGAGATGCTGGAGGCTGACTTGTGAGTCTGTATCACGACGCGAGGCCACTGCTGAGTGTCGGTGGAGAGCCTCAAAAGTCAGCTTCAGTACTCAAATACATGTACTTCCTACTGCTGACTGCCACCCAGTGGCTTTCCAGTAGCCTTCTAACACTCTACTCCAGTGTTTAGTCCTCAACAGCCTCGTAAAGCCGATCCAGTGTTTAGTCTGTGTCTGTTCGGTGGGGTCAAAACGCAGAGCGCCACTCTGTTTCATATATGTAGCAGCTTCATTGCCACTACCCGTGGGTTTCCCCCAAAAGCTCCAAGGATAGCCAGATAACAGCGAGGTTCCGTTGGATCACACACACACACACACACACACACACACACACACACACACACACACACACACACACACACACACACACACACACACACAATGACGCCTCTGCTCCCTACCTCCAGCTCTGCTGCCCTTTTATACGAGCAGCATCGGCTGCTGACTGATTGCCAATTAGTCAGAGCAGCTGACTGATTGTCAACCAGCCAGCAGCTGAGGCCAGATTGGGGACAGCTGCCACAATATACAACGTGACGGAACTCCTAAAGTTTGGTGGTGAGGTGTTACACACACACATGCAGATGCACACACAAACACACACACACATGCACAAACAAACACACGTGCACACAAACACAGACACACACTAACACACATGCACACAAACACAGACACACACAAACGCACGTGCACACAAACACAGACACGCACAAAACACAGACACACACACAAACACACACATACAAACACATGCACACACACACACATCACTGTGTCTCAAACGGAGCCAAGGCGTGTGTATCCTGGGTGTGTGATGTAATGCTGGTGGTCAGCAGTCACAGCGGCGCCGCCCACTATTTTGGACACAGCAACAAACCATCTGACAGTTTCCTGGTATTACGCCATTGATATTTAATTTAAATGAAAAGATATTTTATCGTGTCTTTGTTATCAAGTCATGATTTCTAATTCTCGGCAAAAATGATATCACATGACATTTCAGTCACAATTAAAGAACTATATTTGAGTCTGTGGCAATGACTGTATCTATATTACCCACTTGTACACCTTATCATGTGTGTGTGTACAGTCCTGTGGATGTGTGTTTACTTTAAGTTAGTCCTGTGCATGTGTGTGTGTTTGCTTGAAGGTAGTACAGCATGTGTGTGTGTGTGTGTGTGTACTTTAAGGTAGTACCATCCTGTGCATGTGTGTTTGTGTGTACTTTAATGTAGTACAGTCCTGTGCATGTGTGTGTACTTTAAGGTAGTACAGTCCTTTGCATGTGTGTGTACAGTCCTGTGCATGTGTGTGTGTGTACTTTAAGGTAGTACAGTCCTGTGCATGTGTGTGTACTTTAAGGTAGTACAGTCCTATGAATGTGTGTGTGTACTTTAAGGTAGTACAGTCCTTTGCACGTGTGTGTACAGTCCTGTGAATATGTGTGGTGCTCCGACACTCCGACACGTGGATGGGAACGACATGCGTGTGTGGTGCTCAACCTGCTCTCCATGTGTGTGTGTGCAGCTCAAACAGCTGACACAAAGCGTTTTCTTCATGAGTCATGCTGTTTCTCTCTGCACTGCAAACATACGCAGCTCTAATCCCTCACTGTCTCTTCACTACAACTCTCCTTCCCTCCTTCCCTCCTTTGTGTTCCTCCCAATCAGCTGTGACGATGAACAGTTATTGGATTAGCAGGGCGTCCCTCACACACACGTCTCTGTGACTCTCAGCCGTGTTCTGCGGCGCCTCCATCAGTCACATGATCCCTGTTGTCACACGTTCACCAGGCAGGTTAATGACGACATCATCATTTCTTTTCTCATCTCATTGTCTTTGTCTGTAAAGACTCAGGCTGAGGTATGACCTTTCCTCCTGTCCTTGCTTTGTGTCCTTCTCTCTGCTGATACTTCCCCACTAAAGGGAGCTGGACGTGGCACATCTTCAACATGAGGGTCAGGGTTAGAGAGGCATCAGTGTCCAACATGTTTATTGTGAGAAAACACAAACTTCATGAAGGTCGTGATGTGACCTCCTCACCGTCCCTCCTATGGACACACAGGATGTTAATCGTGACATGGCACAAATATGGAAGCATATTGTTATTTCAGATGATAGCTGGGCGATGTGGGGAAAATTAATGATCATGTTATCAATAGATGTTTGATACATAGTCGTCTATAAGGTTGGTAAAGGCAACTGGATGAACATCAAGTTTCTGAACTCTGGTCGGTCCAGAAAACGTCCAATCAGGAACATGCAACACAGAAATCAATATCTATGTATTGATCCTAAAAGGTCACTTATGCTGTAGCATTCATATTTAGTAAATCAAACCATGACAAGCAGAGTATGTGAACAGTGCTCAGAGGGTTTTGACTGGAGGCAACGACACGGCAATGTTCCAGAAGAACAAGACTATCTGTTTGTCATCCACGTGGAAGAAATATTCACAGTCATCCGCCACTGAAATGGAAGGAATCATATGTCTTCACACAAAAGCCATATTCATAAGAAACACACTCGTTTTCATGTGTTGGGCCAAGTATGACTTATTTATTATTATGATGGTTTTACTAGTATAGGCCGTAGTTGTGTGTCACCAGCAGTATTATTAAACTGTATCCAGGATTAAAATACTGTCACTCATTCATGTCCTCCTCTGAGCCTTCAGGGTGCCCTGCAGGGGTCATTTGCCAGAGAGGTCAGAGGTCAGCTTTCTGTCAGAGATTAAATGCTGTCAGGGTGGAAGTGTGACTGAAGTCAGGGTTCCAAGAACAGCAGGATATACCATAATCTATTCAATTCAATTCAATTCAGTTTATTTGTATAGCCCAATTTCACAAATTACAAATTTGTCTCGGAGTGCTTTACAATCTGTACACATAGACATCCCTGCCCCAAAACCTCACATCGGACCAGGAAAAACTCCCAAATAACCCTTCAGGGGAAAAAAGGGAAGAAACCTGGAGGAGAGCAACAGAGGAGGATCCCTCTCCTAGGATGGACAGATGCAATAGATGTAATGTGTACAGAAGGACAGATTTAGAGTTAAAATACATTCAATGAATATGACAGAGTGTATGAATAGTTCATAGTAGGCATATTCCACGATGGAGACCTCCACGATCCATCAGGCAGATGGCGGTGGGGAGGAGGAGGGCGGAGTCTCAACAGGACAGTGGCGTAGTCATGAGCAGGAATTCCACGACCCAGACGATCCATCAGGCAGATAGGATCTATGCCGTCTCATAGGGTCCGATGACCCCATGAGACGTAAAGTCAAAAGGACTTCCGGGCAGAAAGCAGAGTTAGTAACGTGTGATTGAGAGATGAAAATTCATCCTTAAGGAGAGAAAAAAGAGGAGATAGGTACTCAGTGCATCCTACACCGTCCCCGGCAGCTATAAGCCTATAGCAGCATATCAAGGGGCTGGACCAGGGCAAACCTGATTCAGCCCTAACTATAAGCTCTGTCAAAGAGGAAGGTCTTAAGTCTACTCTTAAACGAGGTGACTGTGTCTGCCTCCCGGACTGAAATTGGAAGCTGGTTCCATAAAAGAGGAGCTTGATAACTAAAGGCTCTGGCTCCCATTCTACTTTTTAAGACTCTAGGAACTACAAGTAGTCCCGCATTTAGTGAGCGTAGCTCTCTAGTGGGGCAATATGGTACTACAAGCTCCTTAAGATATGATGGAGCATCACCAATCAAGGCTTTGTAGGTTAAGAGAAGAATTTTAAAAGTGATTCTTGATTTTACTGGGAGCCAGTGCAGAGCAGCTAGTGCAGGAGTGATGTGATCTCTTTTCTTAGTTTTAGTGAGAACACGAGCTGCAGCATTCTGGATCAACTGGAGGGACCTAAGAGATTTATTAGAGCAGCCTGCTAATAAGGAGTTGCAGTAATCCAGTCTCAAGTAACGAACGTGAACCAATTTTTCTGCATCTTTTTGAGACAAGATGTGCCTGATTTTTGAAATATTACGTAAATGAAAGAATGCAGTCCTTGAGATTTGCTTTACGTGGGAGTTAAAGGACAAGTCCCGATCAAAGATAACGCCAAGATTCTTTACAGTGGTGTTGGATGCCAGGGCAATGCCGTCTACAGAATCCACATCACCAGATAATTGATCTCTGAGGTGCTCAGGGCCGATTAAAATTACTTCGGTTTTGTCTGAGTTTAACATCAAGAAGTTGCAGGTCATCCATGTTTTTATGTCTTTAAGACATGCTTGAATTTTACAGAGTTGGTTGCTCTCCTCTGGTTTTATCGATAAATATAGTTGAGTGTCATCTGCATAACAATGAAAGTTTATGGAGTGTTTCCTGATAATATTGCCCAAAGGAAGCATGTATAAGGTAAATAAAATTGGTCCAAGCACAGAACCTTGTGGAACTCCGTGATTAACGTTGGTGGTTATCGAGGCGTCATCGTTTACAAATACAAACTGAGATCGATCTGATAAATAGGATTTAAACCAAATTAGTGCCGTGCCTGAAATGCCAATCGACTGCTCCAGTCTCTGTAACAGGATGTCATGGTCAATGGTGTCGAATGCAGCACTAAGGTCTAACAAGACCAGGACAGAGAGGAGTCCTTTATCTGCTGCCATTAAGAGGTCATTTGTAATTTTCACCAGTGCCGTCTCGGTGCTGTGGTGTTTTCTAAATCCTGATTGAAATTTCTCAAATAAACTATTATGATGTAGAAAGTCGCACAACTGATTTGCGACCACTTTCACAAGGATCTTGGAGAGGAAGGGGAGGTTAGAGATCGGTCTGTAGTTAGCCAATACCTCTGGATCCAGAGTGGGCTTCTTCAGGAGAGGTTTAATAACAGCCACCTTGAAGGAGTGTGGTACGTGGCCTGTTAGCAGAGACACATTGATAATATCTAATAGAGAGCCGCCAATTAAAGGCAAAACGTCTTTAAGCAGCCTCGTCGGGATGGGGTCCAAGAGACAGGTAGACGTGTTCAAGTAGAAACCGTTGAAAATAATTGGTCACGGTTGATAGGAGAAAATCCTCCAAATATACACCAGGGCATACAGCGGTTTCCAAGGCCATTCCACTTGAGAACAGATTGGCACTGGTTATGGGCAAGAGATTATTAATCTTGTCCCTAATAGTTAAAATCTTTTCATTAAAGAAGTTCATAAAGTCATTACCACTAAGGTTTATAGGAATGCTCGGCTCCACAGAGCTGTGACTCTCTGTCAGCCTGGCTACAGTGCTGAAGAGAAACCTGGGGTTGTTTTATTTTTCTATTATTGATGAGTAATAGGCTGCTCTGGCATTACGGAGGGCCTTCTTATATGTTTTAAGACTATCTCGCCAAACTAAGCGGGATTCTTCGAGATTAGTTGAACGCCATATGCGTTCAAGCTTTCGTGATGTTTGCTTCAGTTTGCGTGTCTGAGGGTTATACCAGGAGCAAACCTCCTCTTCCTCACTGTCTTCTTCTTCAGAGGGCTATCGAGTCCAGTGTCATTCTCAGAGAGCCTATGGCACTGTCAACAAGATGATCAATCTGGGACGGACTAAAGTTAGACCAGGAGTCCTCTGTTATATTGAGACGTGGTATCGAATCAAATACAGAAGGAATCGCTTCTTTAAATTTAGCTACAGCACTATCAGTTAGACATCTAGTGTAGAAACTTTTGACTAACGGAGTACACTCCGGTAGTATAAATTCAAAAGTTATGAGGTTGTGGTCTGACAGAAGAGGATTCTGTGGGAAGACGTTCAAATGCTCAATGTCAACGCCATAAGTAAGAACAAGATCAAGCGTGTGGCCAAAGCTGTGAGTGGGTTTCTGTACTCTCTGACAGAAGCCAATCGAGTCCAACAAGGAGATGAATGCAGCACTAAGGCAATCATTATCAACATCCACATGGATATTAAAATCTCCAACAATAATAACTTTATCGGTTTTAAGAACCAAACTTGATATAAATTCTGAGAATTCAGATATAAACTCTGAATATGGACCTGGTGGCGGTACAGAATCACAAATCGAATTGGCTGTAGTGTTTTCCAGGTTGGATGTGAAAGACTAAGAACAAGGCTTTCAAATGAGGTGTAGTGTAATTTTGGTTGAGGATTAATTAATAGGCTCGATTCAAAGATGGCTGCTACTCCACCTCCTCGACCGGTGCCTCGAGGAATGTGAGTATTAATATGACTTGGAGGAGTCGATTCATTCAGGCAGACATATTCTTCATGGCTCAGCCAGGTTTCAGTTAGGCAACATAAATCAATGTGATTATCTGATATTAAATCATTCAGTAACACATCTTTAGATGACAGAGATCGAATATTTAGGAGACCACATTTAATAGACCTATTTTGTTGCACTGCTGAAATAATTGTGTTAACTTGTATAAGGTTATTGTGTACGACTCCTCTTCTGCTTACTTTTGATTTATTTAATTGAAGTGGCCGTGGGACAGACACAGTCTCTACTCTAAAGTCAAGGGTGGGTAACTGCTCGAATGGAAGAGCAGAGAAGGGTGTTAAACTACAACTCTGCTCCCGGTTCCTGATCTGAACCCTGGGTTGTCATAGATTAAGTCCGTGATCAACTTGGTCATATTCGCAGAAATGAGACGCTCCGTCCAACGTGGGATGAATGCCGTCTCTCCTCATCAGATCAGGTTTTCCCCAGAAAGTCTTCCAGTTGTCTACGTAGCCCACATTATTCGCTGGGCACCACCTCGACAGCCAGCGGTTGAAAGACGACATTCGGCTATACAATTCGTCTGTCTGCAAATTTGGGAGAGGGCCAGAGAAAATTACGGTGTCCGACAACGTCTTGGCATAAGCACACACGATTCCACATTAATTTTAGTGAGTTCCGAGCGGCGGGCTCGGCGTCATTACCACCGGCGTGTATTACAATCTGACTGTATCTCCGCTTATCCTTAGCCAGCAGCTTCAAACAAGACTCCACGTCGCCCGCTCTCCAGTTTATGAGGCACACGACTCTGGTCCGTGGCTTCGCTATTTTCACGTTCCTGACTATAGAGCTCCCGATAACCAGGGTGTGTTCCTCAGCGGGTGTGTCGCTGGGCAGGAAAACTGGTTCAAACGTGAAGTGGTTGGTGCACAGCGGGCTTCTGTGTAGACTTACGACTCCTGCGAACAGTTACCCAACCATCCGGCTGCACGGTTACCGCGGGCACAGCTAACAGCTGACTGTAGCTCCGCGCCGACTACGGGAGAGGGCGGGCTAACTAGCATAGCTGTCTGAGCTTCGATAGCGCGGAGCCGTGCATCTAACCCACTTAGACCTGCCTCCAACCTAGCAAATAAACTACACTTGTTGCATGTATCGTTATCATTAAGGGAGGCAGGGGGATAACTATACATGAGACACAATGAGCAAGAGGGAGCGGGAGGGAGAGAAGAAGAAGTCATGCTCGCTGTTGAGCTGGCAACCAAAGCTTACCGGAAGAGTGAGATGATGCGTTCAGGAGCAGTGTGTATCCATAGTCACGCAAATGAGGTCATTGTTTCTCCTTTTCCCCGTTTCAACTACAATCCGTTACATTTACATAAGAGCTCATGCTAATTAATGCGTGTCTTAATTAAAGTTAACATAAACAATATCCAAGCTAACATATATAAGCAATGGATGGATTCAGATACAGACATGAGCTCCTTTCCAAATTAAAATGTAATTTATATATAATGTTGAGTTATTTGATGTCTTAGTGCGATGGAATGGCTTTTCTTTCGGAGGCAGTCCTCAGTCTTCATGATCGATTCAATAAGCTGCTGTTGAAGTCCAAGAGATGCTGGTATGACTACCACAAAGACCTTCTCCTTAAACCCAAGCAGGCAGGACATCTGACCACTAACAGGACTGACCAGTGAGCAGTCTTGCATTAGTTGTGTCTAGTTCTTGTTCCAGTTTTGCTACAATTAATGTCTGAGAAAAGGAGTTCATAATCCATGAGCTAAATTAATGCTAAAATGGAAATGATTGTGCTAAACTCAATGCCATGACAAGAGAATTGAATGATTTATGTTCCTGGAAATTGCGCTGCAACTCCCTCCGTATATTGACAAGGAGTTCCAACTCAAAGGAGAACGTGATCATGGTGTGAAGGACCCCTGAAGTTCACTCAAGCAACATGTAAAGGGTTCTCTAGAAAGAAAAGTACACTTGTATTGATCCCAGTGGGTCACTTTTTCTCTGCATTGACCCATCCTTAGTTATTAATGAGTATTGACCCATCGATAGTTATGGAGTATGGACCCATCCATAGTTATGAAGGAGTATTGACCCATCCTTAGCTATTGATGAGTATTGGCCCATCTTTACTTATTAAGGAGTATTGACCCATCCTTAGTTATTGATGAGTATTGACCCATCTTTACTTATTAAGGAGTATTGACCCATCCTTAGTTATTGATGAGTATTGGCCCATCTTTACTTATTAACGAGTATTGACCCATCCTTAGTTATTGATGAGTATTGGGCCATCTTTACTTATTAAGGAGTATTGACCCATCCTGAGTTATTAATGAGTATTGACCCATCTTTACTTATTAAGGAGTATTGACCCATCCTTAGTTATAAATGAGTATTGACCCATCTTCACTTATTAAGGAGTATTGACCCATCGATAGTTATGGAGTATGGACCCATCCTTAGTTATGAAGGAGTAGTGATCCATCCTTAGTTATGAAGGAGTAGTGACCCATCTTCACTTATTCAGGAGTATTGACCCATCCATAGTTATGGAGTAGTGACCCATCCATAGTTATGAAGGAGTAGTGACCCATCCTTAGTTATGAAGGAGTAGTGACCCATCTTTACTTATTAAGGAGCATTGGCCCATCCTTAGTTATTAAGGAGAATTGACCCAAATTGTTATGAAGGAGTATTGACCCATCCTGAGTTATGAAGGAGTATTGACCCATCCATCTATCCATTATCAATACCGCTTATCCTCATTAGGGTCGCGGGGGCGCTGGAGCCGATCCCAGCTGACATAGGGCGAAGAGTATTGACCCATCTTTACTTATTAAGGAGTATGGACCCATCTTTAGTTATTAAGGAGTTTTGACCCATCTTTACTTATTAAGGAGTATGGACCCATCCTTTGTTATGAAGGAGTATTGACCCATCTTCAGTTATGAAGGAGAATTGACCCATCCTTGTTCTTAAGAAACAGTGGGCTGCAGTGAAGATCGGGAGCAACGGGGGGTTCAGTGCCTTGCTCAAGGACACTTCAACATGAACTATGGGGAGAGCGGGGATCGAACTGGGTACCTTGTGGTTACGGGATGACTACTCTCCTCATGAGCTACAGCTATGTAACTTCTACAATACATATTTGAATTGTTTTGAAATGGGAAAGAAAACTTTATTGTTTAGTCATATTTATCATTTAAATAATACAATATCACGCCACTGGATTCCTTTAAAAATAAGAATATCATGTAATCTGCTTTTTTTTGGAGCATGCTGGTGTGTTTAGTGAAAATCCCAGAGGTCAACAGCTCGGCCACCACGTTGAAGCCCTGCAGATGGTCCAAAGCAAGCGTGTTGCAGAGAACCATGGGATCCCCGTGAGGGAACGCTCTATTTTTAGGGAGTGAAAAGGCATCTGAGATGTGACTGCTTATGTGAAGAGAGCTGTGCTTCCTTCGTACATGTACATGTAACCTATATGCCTTTTCATGAGGTGACTGTGGGTCAGTGGTTAGCAGGTCCGCCTTTCAATCAGGGGGTTGGCAGGTTCAATCCCCGCCCTAGTCGATGTGTCCTTGAGCAAGACACCCTCAATTGCTCTACGTGTCTACGGTGTATGAATGTAACATGATTGTAAGTCGCTTTGGATAAAAGCGTCAGCTAAATGAAATGTGATGTAATGTCATGTTGAAGTAGTGGAGATACCGGAGAAGGGGTTGGATCTCAATTTCAATCCCAGCATGAAATGCTTTCTGAGTGTCTTTGAGCAAGGCACGAACGACAGGGAATGTGTTCTTTCTCATTTATTGTGAGTAACCTAACTGGTTTGTTCATGATATGATATGATATTCCTTTATTTGTCCCACAGTGGGGAAATTTCAAAATGATGCATCAATAAGAGATCCTGTATGATGCGTGGTGTATCCACATGCCTATGTTTGGGCAGTACTGTATATGTGGGTGGTAACACAGATGTCCGCGTGTGTCCCCGAGGCCTCCAGTGGTGTGACTGTACGCATCCCAGACACGGAGCGCCGCGTGGCTCAGATAGCTGCGACCTTTGGGACAAGGAAACCAGTCGTGGCTGTCAGCCAAAGAACAGACACCACAAGGGCTGATTGATAATGTGGAAACTGGTCCTGGAGAAGACGGGGACCCGGACCGGGTAGGGGGGCGGGAGGGGGAGGCATCTTTATGCCGCTGAACACGGCGCACTTACTCTTTTTACATTACATTAGATGTCATTTGGCTGACGGTTTTATCCAAAGCGACTTACAATACTGTTACATTCATTCACTGTAGACGCAGCTACAGGGAGCAACTCAGGGTTAAGTGTCTTGCTCAAGGACACATCGACTAGGGCAGGGATTGAACCTCCAACCCCCTGATTGAAAGACGGACCTGCTACCCACTCACCCACTCACCCATACTCTTAGCTCTCATTACTTCCTCACATCACCAACTGAATTATTTCCAGTCCCTATTTCATCTTCCCACTTTCCTGATAGAGAACTTTCTTCCATCTTTACAAGCAAAGGAATGTCAGGGCAGTAGTCTAGGGGTGAAATGACCAGAGCCTGGACCAGAGCCTGGACCAGAGTCTGGACCAGGGTCTGGACCAGAACCTGGACCAGAACCTGTGCTGCCTTCTGAGTGAGAAGAGGACGTATTCTCCTGATGTTGTGCAGCAGGTACCTACAGGAACGTGTTGTTGCAGTCAGGGGGAGTTGAGTGTCGAGTCACACAGAGGATCCTCGCAGTCAGGTGGGGGCTAACACAGAGGATCCTGGCAGTCGGGGTGGGGGCTAAGACAAAGTTGTTGAAGGTAGTCGCCAGATCGTGGGTGGGAAAGCTTTTCCCTGTGAGTAAAAGTAGTTCAGTCTTGTCAGGGTTGATTTGCAGGTGTGTGCGGACAGCCACTGAGAGATGTCAGTCCAACAGGCAGAGATTAGTGCTGCTCCCTGTGTTTCAGATTAGGGACACGAGAGGATCAGTTGCCCACTGAGGGGAGTTTGTGAGTTGAATTGAATTGGCAATATTTGCCGAGGTTTTCAAGTGAATGCTCGGACATAAAGTTGTAGATAAGTGACTGTCCAGTAGGGGACCATGTGGGCACCATCCAGCATCAATCAACACACTGCAAAACTAAGGACATTATGGATTTGGAGACGCAGCATCATCAACGTCAGACAAAGGGGCCGCATGAACTTATCGTGAAAAGAAAGATTGTTTTCCTGATTACTTTGATTTTGAAATGCTTGACGATGCAACGTGCTGCCCTGATTAAGCCCTTAAGAAGGACATGAGAAGAGAAACTTCCTTGACCACTCATTAATGTTGTCAACAGGCTGTAATCAGATCTAACCAGCAAACGGCCCCTCACTCCCCCACGCCTCACTGGCACATTGTTGGCCCCTTATCCCAAACCACGACGGGGTCTTGGTTACTGGCAGCCTGGATATCTGGGACAAGTTGCTGGATTCTACATCTGGCCCCACATATCATCTCCTGTCTCCATCCAATGCCTGCCCTTCTCTTCTATTTGCTGTTTTGAAGATGACGTGAGGACACTGGAACCCCACCCCCACCCCAACAGGTGCAAGGGTAAAGCAGTGCATGCTGGGTCAGATCAGGGGGTGGAAACCTTTACCTCTACCAATCCGTGCTGCCGACCCTGTCTCACTGTCTTTTACAGATGGTTGCAATCAACCTGGCCTCAGAACTTTTTTACGAGTACTTAAGACTTTCCCCTTCTAAATTATTGTCTTTATTGATTAGCATGCCCACATGTACCCGAGATAAAGCCCCTCCTACCCCAACAATAGTATCTGGGCAACAAAATCCATATTATTGTCTTGATTCAATGTTTAGGTCAGCACGTTTTCAAGTTGGAGATCAGATTGTGATCCAGACACATGGATTTAATCACATCTGTGGATTCTATTGTCATACAAAGAAAACTTCAACAATATTTTCTTATGACATTTGCTGACCTCAGGAATGTTCAGTCGTCACGAAGGTACACTTTTATTTACCTTCTATTTAAATAAAGATTCACTTTGCGAATTCAACTTTTGAAAATGTGGACAAAAGGCTTTATGGAAAGTATTATTGAAAGTTATCATTCTAAAGAGATCTCAGGAGGTTTGGGAGGCGATGTTAAAGACGTCTTTGTGGCCGATACGGTTGTGGACATGTTCTTGTAAAACTGGCTGAAGAATGTGTGGCTCCTGTTGGCTGGCTGCTGGCCGTTTGTACCGAGCAGGTCAGGTGCTTCTTTGAAGAGAATTCTTTATTTCAGGTTCACTTAGTGTCGTGTAAATGCCTAAACTTTAACCATGTCCTGACTGTACTTAATGCACAGACACATAGATAATAGTTCCACAAATACTCATACTAATAAAACTCTCCAGTCTCTATGAAGTTTCCTTTTAACTTTATTGGTAGAAAAGTACCAGGGTGGCTGAAGGTGACTTTTCTTTCCACATTATAGATCTTAGAAAAACAGTAAAACACTGTAGCTGTCACTTAATCTAATTTTAAATATCCTTGCCATAAAACACCCAACAAACAACCGTTGGACATGGAAAGAGGACGTCACCAGAAATCAAAAGTTCCTGGAGAGTTTCCTGTTTGGCTCACAGGCTAGCTATTATCCTACACGTTCTCTCTCTCTCTCTCTCTCTCTCTCTCTCAACACCGATGCTTCCCGGGAGCACAAAGCGGCTTTCATTGGGCTGATGTCCCTGATCAGTGTGAGACCATCCTCTGCCAGTGTTGTGATGATGATGGGAGGTGGTGATGTCATCAAGGCCTTGTAGTGGGGGCAACTGGGACGGACCACTGAGGGCAGAGGAACTGCTTTTATAGGGAATGCAGACATTCTATCTTTCTCGGCTTTTCTGTGTGCGTTTGTGTGTGTGTGTGTGTGTATCCCAGTGGAGGCAAACATACTTTGTGTAAATAAAGGGGTCACGGTGAAGTGCTTTGTAGGCTGATGCAGATATTTATGGATTAAAGCTACCTGCAAGCAGTGTATTAAATCCATTATTTCAATTATTTTATGTTTTGAGGTACTTCTGATTTAATTGCTGTTATTCATTATGTCAGTTGTAGCCCTTAACATTTCCCCTTATTATGGAATGGGCGTGGTACACATGCATGGAACCCTAACGGAGCATGTGACTCATTGTACACATCAAAATGAAAACCAGTATCTTATAGCACCAATGGCCTCTGCTATTCAGTTATGCCTTCAGTTATGGGCATGATGTCGTGGACAGCCTTCTGGATGGGAGGATGAAGATGGGGATGCAAACAAAGAGACTTCACCTTATTCACTACCGTTCAAGAGTTTAGGGTCACCCAGACAATTTGGTGTTTTCCTTGAAACATCAAAAGAGTTTTTTACGGGATTTTTACCCCTCGGTTAGTCTTCTAAGGCGATAACACAATGTACCATTTGAACACTGGAAATGGGCCTCTAGACACCTCTGTCGAGATTTCATTAAACACCAGAGAATAGTCATTTACCACATTAACTATGTAGAGAGAGTATTTATGATTCATTTAATGTATCTTCATTGATAAAACAGTGCTTTGAAAAATAAGGATATTTCTAAGGGACTCCACACTTTTGAACGATAGTGTATATCATATGAAATAGTTGGCCACACTGTCTGGTTAGTTGCCAGATGTATCATCAAATGCAATATAAGTGTCCGCGTGGCTCTCCTCCTCACGGTGTGTGTCTGCATGTGTCCCGTGGACCAGAGCAAGAGCTGACCATGTTCTCTGTCCGTGCAGTGTTCCAGCAGCAGGCGGTCCACAGCCCTCTGGAGCAGCAGAAGCAGAAGCATGGAGGACCCATCCCGTGTCAGAACTGTGGCAAGCCATGTAAAGGGGAGGCGCTCCGGGTCCAGAACAAACACTTCCACATCAAGTGTTTCGCCTGTAAAGGTTCGTGCAGCAGTTCGTTCTCAGAGAAGACTCTGTGAGACTTCAGTTGAAGAGCAGCAACGTCGACTCGATGGGAGATCAGTAGTCTTTGATGATGCATAGAACAGAACATTATTATTTTTATTATTATTATTATTATCATTATTATTATTATTAACCATTAGCGGAAAAAACGCTGGACACAAATGTGGCTTATCTTTCTGAGCATGGATACTGTGTGAAGAGCTGTGGGAGGAAGGGAATTCTTCTGGACTAGTTCCTGCACGAAAAAAAACCCTGAATGAGGACATTTGATGTAAAAGAGGAGATAGCAATATGAAGACTAATTAAGGAGCCTTTTTTAAGATGATCCATTAGGAACCTTTTTGGAGAATGAAATACACTTACAATACACTGGAGAAAACACACTGAAGAGATCAAAGCAACGCAGGCATGACCAACGCAGGCATGACCAACGCAGGCATGACCAGAGGAAATGAAGTTTGCAAAAGTTGTATGAATTTGACCATAATGCCACGATGCTTTGCAGAGACCGTCAACAGAGAGAGCGTAGTCCTCACCAGGGGAAGATAATGTCTGTGGAGGAGAAGATTATTCTAAACATACATCTAGTTGTTGTTTTACATATGTAAATAGGTTTCTTGTCTTGTTCAGCTTGAGCCCTATTTCTTCTTGTATTTATCATTTTTCGTGTATGTGTGCACACGGCCTGGAGGCCCTGAAGCGTATTCTGAAAAGCTCTTTGAGATGTTTGGCAAACGTTCGGCAGCTTTTTACACGTTACGCTGATGAGCACGTTGACTGCTCCCTATAAACACAGAGAGGAGTGGCAGAGTGAACCTTCACACTCACACCGCTGAGCCTTCTGATTGGCTCTGAGGGGACAAGCACAGGAAGGTATTGTAGCCTATTAGTGGTCTCCATTAATAAGTTATTAATAAGTTATTCTATTTGATAGTTTGGCAATATCAAGAAATTCATTAAGAAAGGCAAATAATTGGTCCTTCAGGTCCAATCAGCTCGGGCAATAGTGTGGGTTACATTGTGTGTGTGGGTGTGCGTGCGTGCGTGTGTGTGCGCATATGTGTGTGTGTGCGTGTGTGTGTGCATGTGTGTATTCGTGTGTGTGTGCATTTGTCTGTGCATGTGTGTGTGCGCATGTGTGTGTGCATTTGTGTATGCATGTATGTGTGTTTGAGTTTGCATATGTGTGTGCGTGTGTGTGCGTGTGTCTGGTGCATTTGTGTGTGTGTGCGTATGCATGTGTGTATGTATGTGTGAGTGTGTGGTGTTGGGTGTCAGATACTTGGCCTGTGTGCCTGTGGGTGTGACTGTGCTCTATAGACCGAGGTCCCGTGTCCCACCCAGCCCACCCTCACTCCCACTGAGCCTCGTGTCAGACTGCTGCTGTTGTTGTTGTCAACACATTCTCCCGTTGCTAGGCGTCCGTTGATGTCGCTACAATGTCGCCCTTAATCTTACAGACTCCCTGTCTGCGCTCCCTTTTATTACATCTTGACCTTGGGTTTATTTCATACTTTTGGACATTCTATTCTTGCAGTAATGAGAACATGCTGTGCTCACCACACACAGTAACTCGTGGGGAACAGAGTCACTAGAAGTCATTGGGTTGCTGTAGAAAGCACATAAACATACAAGGAGTGCTCATATCTTGTTGTCCTGCCCAGTCGTGGAACCCTCACCCTTCAGTGCTCTGAGGCTCCTGTATTTACTCACATTTCTGAGTTTAACTTTCACACAAGTGCTCTGGGCAGAGAGTAATATCATTGGATAACTGAGAAGACCAGTAACCTCAGAGTGGGTGTGGCTTCTTGTGGTGTTCTTTCAAGCTTAAATATATAATGTTGATTTGACAACACATTCTTGCATTGATTGAATACTTCTCAGAAAGACAGGGTACAATGTTGTCCAACCAGCTGCAGTAATACTTCTGTTCATATGCAGACGGGGACTCGTTACACCGAGAGCAGATGTTACGGCCTCTCGGATAACTAGGGATGCACAGGCCGCAACATAGAAGGGATACAGCTAAGGGGGAAACAAACGAGGCAAATAATGAAGTTAAATACTTAACCAAATAAGGAAGATTTATTTCAGACAGTTAAGGTTTAACGAAGGGCAGAATAACACAGAAGCAAAAGGAAAAAGGCGTCAGGGTCTCCAAGGCCAACACAACAAACAAAACCACGATGCTAACTAGAAATCAAAAGATACCACTGACCTATCATCGAAGAAAGGAAAAACAATACTATGCTCCCTGTCTGACCACAAAACAGGAGAAAATTGACACAACAAAAATGGCAGAGAACCCCTGCAAGCTTGACCCGAAAATACAAATGGTGGCCAACACGGAATGGTCACAGCTCAGAGGTGAAGAGAGAGAGAGACACACCTAGGCTGTGTCTACTACCGGACACTTTACGAAGTACACTGCAATACAGTGCACTGACATCTGTAGTGCACTCTGTCGCTGATAAGTGCCGTATCAAATGGAACACTTACGTTAACCACTTGGCGGAAGTGACGGACGCCAAATCTGTTCACGGCACCCGCGAAATTAAGCCGGGAGTGACGTACGCAAATCTGCTTGCGATACCCGCGAAACTTAAACTGACGAAATGAATGCACTTCTTGCCCTCTTTTTATCCCTTGTTTACCCTTTTCTCCACCCCATGTGGAAACTGCGATACCTCCACAATCGCGACATTTACGGTCTGTAGCTTCGTGGTCTACCGCTTGTGCTACCGTAGCCATCTCGTCCGCCATTGTTTTAGAAATAAAATGAAAAGCTGGCGAAAGGGCTCCTCTTCCGCTACGTAGCCAAGATGGCGCCCGTTTAGGGCCAGTAGTGTCCATCGTTTTACACTGCATTTTTTGCCCGTTTGCAGTGCGCCATCCGGGTACTTTCAGTGCACTGAATTCTGCTGGTTTTGTCAGTGTGGCGCCCTAAGCACTGAAAGTCAGTGCTCGAAGTGCTCAAGTGTCCGGTAGTAGACACAGCCCTAGTCTGGTTGTATACAGGACTGTCTCAGAAAATTAGAATATTGTGATAAAGTTCTTTATTTTCTGTAATGCAATTAAAAAAACAAAAATGTTATGCATTCTGGATTCATTACAAATCAACTGAAATATTGCAAGCCTTTTATTCTTTTAATATTGCTGATTATGGCTTACAGCTTAAGAAAACTCTAAAATCCTATCTCATAAAATTTGAATATTTCCTCAGACCAAGTAAAAAAAAGATTTATAACAGCAAAACAAAATCAAACATTTGAAAATGTGTTTCCAGGTGTTTCGAGTTAATTAGACGATTCAAGTGATTTGTTTAATACCCTACTAGTATACTTTTTCATGATATTCTAATATTTAAGGATATTTGACCTCTAACTAAAGTGTGTTTCCGCCATAATAGAAGCATTATTAAATAAACATTATGTTCTGCTGAGATGATAAATACATATAATACATATTATAGTTCAGCATACCTACCCCAAGAGCAGCATCGACCTAGAAACATTATTAAACCTATGCACGTAGTGTTTTCCACTATTTGTTCCTGTAGTAGGAGTATTATCAATCTAAATGTACTACTCTTACTTCACTTGTCACTTTACAGGATAAGAGGCCTTATTAAAGGACTTAAACCACTGAGTGTTGTCGTTTCATACCGTGCAGCTAAGGCTGTGGTTCTCAAACTGTGGGGTGCGCCCCTCTAGTGGGGCGCCAAGGCATTACAGGTGGGGCGCGAGGGGAAATGCAGATTTTTTAATTTCTCGACCTTTATTGAGAACTTCACATACACAGACATAAAAGTCATTCATAAATAAAGAGTGAAAGGCCTGTACTGTAGTGTAAATGTTTACGTTACAGCGTTAAAAGGTTAAATGTGTGATGGCCTAGATTCTTGGCGATTTGCAACTTACACATATCTGCACTCCTTTTGTTTTCTTTTGCAAAGGTTGCATTTTATTGTTGTTTTGAAAAGATATGCAGTGTAAAACTCAGTAAAACTCTTTATTGCCAAATATTTGAACTTCTTTTGTCGTAGTTTTTCACAGGTTGCACTGAATTGTTATCTTGCAAAACCGGTTAATTGCAGCCAAAATAAGCTATCTTTGCTAAATATGAGTTATTCTTTGCAAAGATAGAACTGTATTTGTATTCTAATGAAGTGATTGAAAATGTATTTGTTTTTTGTCTGATGGAGCAATCTGGTTTAATTGAAGGTGATTGCAAAATATTAGGAGTCACACAAAGTTGTTATTTCAAAACAAATTCAGCATGGACTATTTTGTTACACTTTAGTTGTGGCGGTGGGGCGTGAACATCTTTTTTCCTCCAAAGTGGGGCACGACAGAAACAGTTTGAGAACCACTGCGTTAAGGAGTGAGACTCTCCTGTCGTACTAATTGAGCTGAGTCGTTCCTGCTAGCCGAGCTTTCATCTCTCTGCGACATAAAAATAAATTGTGATAACTACACGCCACGGGTCACACAAACACATTAATCAGAGGTTAATATTAGAACGTCATTATTTCCCAGCAACTGGAGGTCAAGATTAAAGGAACATGTGTTTTCTTCAAGTTGTTTGACCTTCTTTCTAAAGACTTTAATTCGGAAGCGATTGGGCTCGATCAATTAAGAAATGTATTCATACCATGTAGACGCAACAGTCAGCTTATGTATGGGTGATGCTCACTCAACCCACTTCCCACAGAACAGGCCTTGCCATTCCTCCTGTCTATAAATCCAAAGCATGAGCACTAAATGTACTGTTTCTCCAAGGGTTGTGGGGATTCGGGCTGGCCAGTTTGCTAATAAAACATTTAGATGTGGTCTGAAAGTGAGGAGCGGAGATAAAAGAAACCATACAGGCTTAGTGGGAACATCAAAGAGATGCAGAGACATGTGTCTAATGCTAGCAGTTCAACACAGTAGTGCTCATTTAGTCTTTTAGCATATCCTTTATTGATGTCAGATGCTAATAAAATCAGATGACTTATCTCACCTATTAATACACACTCCATCATGGTCTGGCTAAGCTCTGCCCTACTGGGCACTCTATAAAAGAGATTAAAATCAACCTCAAAGAGAATCAGGCATGTGACCCCTGACTGTGTTACTGCCAATTACGAGCAGTCTGGATGTTAGCCAGCAGGCGAACAGTGCGGAAGCAGTCTGGGTGTTAGCCAGCAGGCGAACAGTGCGGAAGCAGTCTGGGTGTTAGCCAGCGGGTTAACAGTGGCTAATAGCTAGCCATGTGTAGTTAAAACCAAGCAAATGGAGGACTGGATTAATGTGAGTTTGTGTTAGCCTCCTTAGCGCCTGCCTGGCAGCAGCTCTGGCCGGCTAATAGTAAACAGGGCTCAGGACCACATTGACTCTCTCTGCTCTCTGTGAAGCATCCAAGTAGAGATATAAACGCTAATACGTTTAAAAATAAAAGACCCAACTAACAACACAATGAATTGGTAGAAAGAGTGCCTTCACTCTCTTTAATGTGTCCTATTTCTGAGGATGATAAAGTAAAGTTTTATATGATGGGTAGGGTTAGTCACTAACCATAACCAAGTCCCTCCAATGTCTGGAACCATCCCATATCTTTGTTTGCTTTGGCACTCACATCATTCAAATAGCATTGGAATACTCAAATGTGAAAACATGTGGTCACACCCTGTGGGAAAGCCTACATAAAAACAGAAAGTAGTTGGAATTGTGACATGGAAAAGACTCCTTCATAGCACATTGAAAACACTCCCTCACAAACATGGGTTTGGTATCTTTTATTGCACAGAACCTCCCCAGAAGTGTTCTTGCAGTAGGAGTCTGCCAAGCTTCAGGAGGAGGAAAAGTGATCATGACTCTTCACTAGTGTTTGAGCAGCCATTGCATGGTCGTCATTCAACAAAGGGATCTTTACCTGGGCCTCTATCACATGTTTCATGACATCACTTCCTGTTGCTTTGGGAAAACGAGCACTGCGTTGATGAAACAGCGAGAATTCTGCCAGCATCTAAAGTTGTCTGGGAACACTGGGCCAAAACCAGTTATCACTTTGATCGGGAGGGGATCAAGAGGTCGCGTCCAGGTAGCAAACCTTGATTTATGAAAACTCTCGCAAGATAGTTGAGTTCTGGCATTGACCTTGAATATTTCTGATTATGATGGGTCGTTGGGCAGAGAGTTTTTGACAGATCTGAGGTTACCATTATAAAAAGATGGTACTCCATGACAGCTGTTAATATCAAATGCCAAAGAGCATCCCTGAACTGAGTTAGTCCAGATGTAGGGACCAATAACACCGGACCGTCTCTGCTGAATGAGGACCATGAGATGGGAGTCAATCATCCTCTTGGGAACATGATGGTTGTTGTGAGATTCAACAGGCTTTCCAGTATAACCGCTCACGTTTAATCCAACATCTTGGCTTTTTCCTGTCCTTGTACTTGTTGAATGTTTACTATATAATATACAAGACATGCAATACATGTTAAAGATATTTGAGGTCCAAAACAATATTATGACCAGTGAATTTCCATAATCCCACTGCTGTTCAACTAAACGTGGTTAGTGCTACTCTGACTTGAAAAGAAGCAATATTAGAATATTGTTGAAACAGCAATGTTGACTTAGTCTTTTTGACACTTTAACTGAAAAGATTAGAACTGTAGAAAATACAACATTAATACTTGAGTAAACATAAGGAAAATGTTACAACGTTGTGATTGTCTGTTTCATATTCAGCCTGACTAGACTTCCTTCAAGCTTTTCCAGATTAATGGACGACCCAGCCCAGATGCATTCCTTCCTGGAAGTAAGCTGATAAATAGACGCTGCTGGCCACATGTTGAACTCCTGACGGTGGGATCAGTGGTGTTATTGGCAGATGGTTGTGATGTTCTCAGGAGGGTGTTGGCTATTGGACTGTCTCCTTCTTGGATGCAGGCGGACCCGAACAGAGCCAGGGGGAGTGTGTGTGTTCGTCACTGGGCCTGGGGTGCTGACCTCACACACCTGTTCTGGGGGAATGTAAATCACACACACACTTAAAAGGACAATATTTACATAAATACCATATTGTGCATATGATATATCCTATATGTGAATGGTTGTATTTGACCTTCCAACTGCTGCTCAGGGTCTTCATCAGAAATGTGCTCAGTTGTCATGGAGAGCTCAGATTATTACCCAAACTGTCCGCTCTAACGTCCTCACGGTTTACAGACCAACTTTGACTTCAAAGGATCTTGTATCTTTGCATGAAGAACCACAGTAGAAACAAGTCTTCAGTCCTTCCTTGCCATCTTAGTGATGTGATTGAATGTCCTCCTTCTTGTTTCTCCCTCCTATACGAGTCATTGGAAACATTTAGTTATCTCATTTTGGGGTTTGAGCTAGATTCACAACTTCATCTCCATATGAGCCCATTGGTTTAGACAGTAGACCTCTTCCCTACCGCCTCATTAGATGCCTGCTTGTTATAGAAACCAGTGGAGTAGGAACCTGCAATACTGTGAGCCCGTTGACCTGTCAGAATTTAACCCTCGGATTTATAACTGTGGCAGCTGTCTCCAATCTGGCCTCGGCTGCTGGCTGGTTGACAACGGAACCTCGCTGTTATCTGGTTATCCTTGGATAACATATTTATTTGTCAGCACACAACACACAGCAGACCGTTCGACAATGCGTCTGCTCACTTCGCTCCCTACCTCCAGCTCTGCTGCCCTTTTTATATGAGCAGCATCGGCTGCTGACAGATTGTCAATCAGTCAGAGCAGCTGACTGATTGTCAACCAGCCAGCAGCCGAGGCCAGATTGGAGACAGCTGCCACAATAACCTTCAAGGACAGTCCCAGAGCTGGTCCCATCAAAGGGAGGCTGAAGACTGGGCAGTCAAGGTCATGTAATATAATAGTGATTGACAAGGCCTCCCCCACGGCCCTCCATCCCACCACTCACACACGGATGGTGAGTCATTGTAAAACATGAGGTGCAGTCCAGGTCGCACATTCATGGGAGAAAGCACATAGCCCATGTATATTTAACCCTGCTCACGCAGCACACATGCACAGTGGATGTCATTGTGATACACGAGGCAGAGTCAAGGTCACACTCATCGAAGGACATATATATTTATATTCTGTTATAGTCTGTAAATAATGCCTCTGGAGGCAGAGTGTGTTGCAAGGACACATTTTCTCAGTTTGTTTTTTAAACAGTAAAATTCAAGGCAACACTTTCAGCTCTTGATAGGTGTGGGCAATTAATTAGCTGTCTGCTTTTTCCTACACCAAACTATCGTTAATATATCGGCCTTTAAAAGTTGGTGGACATCTATTTGATACCCATCTATAGTTTCTACACATTACTCGCATCATGTCCACACGCTGAATCCCATTCCTATTTCTCCACACACCTTGTTTGTACACGAGGAAGCCATGATAAGTATTTTGTAGACTAGTGATGCCTTCCTTTTTGAAGTACTCCTGGTTCTATAGTTCCATCTCTGTCTTTCTGGGTTGTTACAGAAAACTCTCCTCAAACACACATCCTTTGATCAAACACTCCCTACCAACACACACCCACAGTTCAAAAGGTCAAACTCTCTGGGGATTCATGGAGGTTCGAGCACGCTGCAGGCATGTAGCCGACACCTTATGCTGTTCTAAGTCTCAGGACAAAACAAGAAATTAGCCGCATCGGGATCTCATCCGAGGTCAGCACCAACACACCCTATTGTCACGGAGATGAAATGGTTTCAAAATGATGAAATTGATGCTTGCGAGTTTCAAGGCAGATTCTGACACAATGTTTTGCATAGCTGATAGATTCTTTGCTGTTTTACAGAGTTCCACATGCTGCTCTGCTTCATTCCTTCAAACTCTCCCTGCCGCGTAATACGGCCCATGTGCATGAGGGGTGTCTACGATAGAGATGAGAGCGATGAGAAAGGGATGAGAGGAAGACAGGTTTAATTGTTTCCATGAGCAAGAAGAACAGTTGTGAAAGAGCATCTTCTGGTTCCTCTCTTATGTAATGCACTCAGACCTTTTGACCTGTATTAGAGGCTAGTTGGCCTTCCCGTGTAGCATATGCACCATGCTGCTGCCATGATTGGATTTGCTTCGCTTTTAGAAGGATGTTATTCTTTCTGGTCTATAAATGATGAATAGGCTCCTACTTGAGTTCATATGGGCTCAGCTGCTGAGCTGCTTTAGCAACTAAGTTATAATACAGTAAGAAGAGAAGTCTACAGCATGTGCCAACTGGCAGTCCAGGTATAAATATACAAGGATTGAAAGACGAGAGGAAGCTGCACTTCGAGTGCAGATTCCTCTCTTCTATCTCTTCCAGCCATCTATTTATCTCCCTATGGATCAAAGCTGTGCTTAATTCTTTAGGTGCAAGGCCAAGTCAACTCTCAAGTATTAAGGACAGATGCGACTCAGTGAAGGAGCAGATCATCCACTAATCAGTAGATCGGTGGTTCGATCCCCCACTCCTCCAACCCGCATGGTGCAGTGTCCCTGAGCAAGATACTAAACCCGAAGTTGTTCCTGATCGTTGTGTCGTCAGTGAATGAATTTGTGTGTAAATGTATGAATCTTGACATGTCATGTCGACGTTAGTCAGTTGAATAGAAAGTAACGTTAAGAGTCCATTAGTTAGTAGAGCTTTTTGTCTGTCAAAGGACGTTTTGAGTCATTCAGAGCAAGTCTGAAGGCAACTGTCAGGTAATAAGTCTAACCAGTAAGTATCAAGTCTCAGTAATAAGACTAAGTAAGTAATGAGTTTAAGCAAGTAACACGTCTAAGTAACAAGTATAAGTAATTAATTAATCAAAGTAAGCAAGTTGAAGTAAGTAACACATCTAGGTCAGTAACACGTCTAGGTCAGGAACACGTCTAGGTCAGGAACACGTCTAGGTTAGTAACACGTCTAGGTTAGTAACACGTCTAGGTTAGTAACACGTCTAGGTCAGTAACACGTCTAGGTTAGTAACACGTCTAGGTTAGTAACACGTCTAGGTCAGCAACACGTCTAGGTTAGTAACACGTCTAGGTCAGCAACACGTCTAGGTTAGTAACACGTCTAGGTCAGTAACACGTCTAGGTTAGTAACACGTCTAGGTCAGGAACACGTCTAGGTTAGTAACACGTCTAGGTCAGTAACACGTCTAGGTCAGTAACACGTCTAGGTCAGTAACACATCTAGCTCAGTAACACGTCTAGGTTAGTAACACGTCTAGGTCAGCAACACGTCTAGGTTAGTAACACATCTAGGTTAGTAACACGTCTAGGTCAGTAACACGTCTAGGTAAGCGATGTGGGGTGTGCGCAGGAATAACTCAGTCCAAGCCGTTCTGGGTTTTACTCATAACTTTAGTTGTCACTCCACTTCCAACTGTACCGCCAAGTCTCGACTCCTCCTCTTCTTCTCTCTCTCTACCCTCCCCCTGCCGGCGCCTGAACAGCGCTGACTAGTGGTCATAACTCCTACATGTAATTAGGTTTATATCATAGAATCTAATCTTACATTAGTAACACGTCTAGGTTAGTAACACGTCTAGGCCAGTAACACGTCTAGGTCAGTAACACGTCTAGGTCAGTAACACGTCTAGGTCAGTAACACGTCTAGGTTAGTAACACGTCTAGGTCAGTAACACGTCTAGGTTAGTAACACGTCTAGGTCAGTAACACATCTAGGTCAGTAACACGTCTAGGTTAGTAACACATCTAGGTTAGTAACACGTCTAGGTTAGTAACACGTCTAGGTCAGTAACACGTCTAGGTAAGCGATGTGGGGTGTGCGCAGGAATAACTCAGTCCAAGCCGTTCTGGGTTTTACTCATAACTTTAGTTGTCACTCCACTTCCAACTGTACCGCCAAGTCTCGTCTCCTCCTCTTCTTCTCTCTCTCTACCCTCCCCCTGCCGGCGCCTGAACAGCGCTGACTAGTGGTCATAACTCCTACATGTAATTAGGTTTATATCATAGAATCTACTCTTACATTAGTAACACGTCTAGGTTAGTAACACGTCTAGGTTAGTAACACGTCTAGGTCAGTAACACGTCTAGGTTAGTAACACGTCTAGGTCAGTAACACGTCTAGGTCAGTAACACGTCTAGGCCAGTAACACGTCTAGGTTAGTAACACGTCTAGGTTAGTAACACGTCTAGGTTAGTAACACGTCTAGGTTAGTAACACGTCTAGGTCAGTAACACGTCTAGGTTAGTAACACGTCTAGGCCAGTAACACGTCTAGGTCAGTAACACGTCTAGGTCAGTAACACGTCTAGGTCAGTAACACGTCTAGGTTAGTAAGTCAAGACGATACTCAAGTCAAACTTCCAGTGTGTCCTTGTCATATATTTTTATTTCATTGTTGTAAGATTTTACCAAACCAAACACCTCTTTGAAGTCTCCGGACCTTTTTATTTTTTGTTTGACTGGAGTCAATATACTCAAGATTATGGATCTGTTATATAGTTTAATTAAGCAACCGTTGCATAATTATTGAGTGCCATCCAAAGAGCTCTACGTCGGGCCAGCATCTGCTTCTCTTGGTGTTTGGCTGACCATCATTTTGGGAGTTTTAGAGAAATTCCAAAAATAACTACACAATGGTTCAATGGTGCAGTAAAGATTTCTGTAAAACTCAAAATGTCCTGAATTTAACCTTTTATCATACAATGTAGAATCCCCTCTTGTCACCCTGCTGCTGTTTACTTCATCAGCCCAAAGCATTATCTCATCATGGACAGGTTGCCAGCATCTGAACCGGATGTGAGGGAGCTGGAAAGTATGTGGTCCACTTCCTGTGAAAACATTCCTACTCGTATTGTTATGCTTGTTTTATTAGCATGTCGTAACTCCTTTGAGGGCTTGATAACAAAGTGAAATGGTTCAAATACACATCGGTTAAAGTTTTTACAAGGGGATACAATGGTGGGAGAATAGAGTTATAGAAGTAATAGGAACATGTTGAAGTTTCAGTTCAGTGTTTAGAGATTTTAAGTGAAGAATAACATCACCAGTCTTGCTTCTGCTCCATCAGTGTACTGGGTGGATGTTCACACATTCAGTTGTTGTGCAACAGCCCAAAAGAAATTGCCTAAATTACCACTAGAGTAGATGGGAAACAACAACAAAAACCCACAACTTCAGGATTTCTCAAGTAAAAGAAAAAAAATCATACACTATAAGTCTGGGTTGTCATCGGACTTTCATCCAGGAGACCGCTGTTCAAGTCTCATGTGACATCAGAAGTCAGTGTTGACTTTTTAAGTTTATGTAGCTTTGGTATCTAAGTAACGTCACTTCCATAGTTATTTATCCCGAACCCTAAAAACTGGAAGAGAGTACACTGATCGCTCTTCTTAACCCTTGTGTTGCCTTCGGGTCATTTTGACCCGATTCAATATTTAACCCTCCTGTCGCCTTCGGGTCAATTTGACCCGATTCAATGTTTAATGTCGGTGTTCTTTCGGGAGTCAACAAACAAACATAAAGTACCTCACACTTAAACTTGGAAAACAATATTAATTCTAATAATTTTCTGGAGATTTTAATAGCTGGGGTCATATTGACCTCAAGGGTAAAATATGTTAGTAAATATAAAGGTAACAGGAGGGTTAAACATTGAATCGGGTCATATTGACCCGAAGGCGACAGGAGGGTGAAACATTGAATCGGGTCAAATTGACCCGAAGGCAACACGGGTTAATGGGAAAATGTTGAAAAACACATGACAAAAAATACTTTTCATACGATATCATACAGCCGCTGTATAAGGATGCACTATTTACATATCGGCTCTGTACACATGCTAACGTAACCCGCAGTAGCTACAGCAGCTACTGTACGTAACACGTCTAACTGGTTTCCATGGGCAGAATGCTCTGCGTGTAATGGTCTGAGCTGTCTGCCAGTGTGTGGACAGTTTGATGACCTCATACCTTCTCACATTCCTGCAAGGATACACGTGTGTGTCTTGAAAATGGTATGTGTGTGTGATTTTACCCACAGGCTACAAATATGTCATACCTTAACACACCTCCAGGATGTGTGTGTGCGAGTGTGTGTGCGTGCCTGTGTGTGTGCGTGCGTGTGTGTGTGTGTGTGTGTGCAGGTTCACAGAGCTGTCATGGATCACCAACTAATGCAAACAGCTCTTGTTTATCTTTGCTGTCATTCTTTCCAAGAAGAAAGAATGGAGGGAAAAGAAAGGAGTGGTTATGTTATTGCTGAGAAAACAGAGTGAGGGCGTGGCTGCTCTGTGATGTCATGTTGATGCCTCGGTCACAGTGTGTAATCAATAGTGGAGTTCCTGTCATGTTTCGTTAAATTTATGATATGTATTTAAGCAATAAGCTACGAGAGGCAGTACTATATCGTCAATAATGTCCTGTTCAAGGGTCTTGTTAGCCCCGACTCTCAACCAATCAGAATGCATATATATATATTTTATTTATTTATATTTATATATATATATATGTGTATATATATTTATATATGTATATATATATCGTTACGGGCTGTCCCTAGGGTGGGGCAGTGCAAGGGAGGAGTAAACACAGGCAAAAGTGATAGGTTTAAAAATGAAGGGGAATGTTTATTCATCAAACAAATCAAAAAAAGTCCATTATTTAACAAAAAGGGTCACGGGGGAGAAAAAGGTTCTTTAAACAAAAAATGTATTTATATATGTATAAATATATATATATATATATATATATATGTATATATGCATGCATTCTGAAAGGGTTATGTTATCTACTCACTGCAATGCTTTTCCTGCTTTTTAAATGAATGTCTATAAATAAGTGTGTTTGTTTGTGTGTCTTTTTGAATGGGACTTTTATAGTATAGTATAAAGTAGTTTCATATGGTATAGTATAGTATTGTATATATCGTATAAAGTGATACCCCATACACAATATAATATAGTATGAAGTAGTTTTATGTGGTATATGATAATAATCTGTACTACAGTATACTATATGTATAATATAATATACTATAGTATAGTATACTGGAATACAGTATACTAAAGTATAGCCTAGTATCATCTAATAATGGACCAATACGATTTAAAAAACGATCTTCTATGCCTGGTGGTCAGTCAGCTGCATTAAGAAAAGACGTGAAGACGTCCATATGCACAGGGGGAGCCAAGTATCTTTTTTCAAATACGATACTAAGTCTCACTCTTCTTCTTTCCCCTTCCTCTGTCCATCATTCTCTTTCCCCATTCTCTTGTCTCTCCCTCCCTCCCTCTCTTGTTGCAGTATGTGGTTGTGAGCTGAGCCATGGGGGATTCTTTGTGCGCCAGGGGGACTACATCTGTACTCTGGACTACCAGCGTCTGTACGGGACGCGCTGCTTCAGCTGCCAGGACTTCATAGAAGGGGAGGTGGTGTCCGCCCTGGGGAAGACGTACCACCCCCGCTGCTTCGTCTGCGCCTCCTGCAAGTAAGAAACAAGCGGCGGTTACCCTCAGAACCTTAACACTGCAGCTATACAGGACTGTCTCAGAAAATTAGAATATTGTGATAAAGTTCTTTATTTTCTGTAATGCAATTAAAAAAACAAAAATGTCATGCATTCTGGATTCATTACAAATCAACTGAAATATTGCAAGCCTTTTATTCTTTTAATATTGCTGATTATGGCTTACAGCTTAAGAAAACTCTAAAATCCTATCTCATAAAATTTGAATATTTCCTCAGACCAAGTAAAAAAAAAGATTTATAACAGCAAAACAAAATCAAACATTTGAAAATGTGTTTCCAGGTGTTTCGAGTTAATTAGACGATTCAAGTGATTTGTTTAATACCCTACTAGTATACTTTTTCATGATATTCTAATATTTAGAGATAGGATATTTGAGTTTTCTTAAGCTGTAAGCCATAATCAGCAATATTAAAAGAATAAAAGGCTTGCAATATTTCAGTTGATTTGTAATGAATCCAGAATGCATGACATTTTTGTTTTTTTAATTGCATTACAGAAAATAAAGAACTTTATCACAATATTCTAATTTTCTGAGACAGTCCTGTATATGACACCTGAGCAGAAGCACCTGACGGAGGTTACAGCTCATTATGGAGCTCCAACCAATACCACCCACTCTCCGATAGCACCCACCTTCCGATAGCACCCACCCTAGCACCCACAGGCCTTCTAGGCCTTTTAATTCTAACATTAATGTGTTAGAGTCTCCAGGGTGTCTCGTGTCCTCCCAGCAGGGTACTCAACGAGGTCCAGGGAGACGTTCCTCATGCAGTTCTTTATCATGCAGTTCCTTAACACAATGTGTTAATTCAATTCAATTAAGTTTATTTTGTATAGCCCGATATCACTAATTAGAAATTTACCTCAGAGGGCTTTACAATCTGTACACATAGACACCTTTGACCTTACATCGGATCAGGAAAAACTCCCAAGAAATAGAAAAAACCCTTTCAGAGATTAAAAGATAAGAAACCTTCAGGAGAGCAGTGTATCCTAAACGTCCCCCAGTAGCCTATAAGCCTATAGCAGCATATCCAGGGGCTGGACCAGGTGGACCAGGTGAACCTGATTCAGCGCCAACTATAAGACCATCAAGACTCAAGAGGAAAGTCTTCAGTCTACATGAGGTGACTGTGTCTGCTTCCAGGACTGAAGGTGAAGCTGGTTCCATAAAAGAGGAGCTTGATAACTGAAGGCTCTGGCTCCCATCCTACTTTGTAAGACTCTAGGAACTATAAGTAGCCCCGTATTTAGTGAGGCAGCTCTTTAGTGGGGCAACATGGTACTACAAGCTCCTTAAGATATGGTGGTGCATCACCAATCAAGGCTTTGTAGGTTAAGAGAAGAATTTTAAATGTGATTCTTGATTTTACAGGGAGCCAGTGCAGAGCAGCTAGTGCAGGAGTGATGTGATCTCTTTTCTTAGTTTTAGTGAATGAACAAGCTGCAGCATTCTGGATCAACTGGAGCATGAACCAGTTATTCTGCATCTTTTTGAGACAAGATGTGTCTGATTTTTTAAATATTACGTAGATGAAAGAATGCAGTCCGTGAAATTTGCTTCACGTGGGAGTTAAAGGACAAGTCCTATTCAAAAGATAACGCCGAGATTCTTTACAGTGGTGTTGGATGCCAGGGCAATGCCGTCTACAGAAACCACATCACCAGATAATTGATCTCTGAGGTGCTCAGGGCCGAGTAAAATTAATTCGGTTTTGTCTGAGTTTAACATCAAGAAGTTGCAGGTCATCCATGTTTTTATGTCTTTAAGACATGCTTGAATTTTACTTAGTTGGTTGGTTTCCTCTGGTTTTATCGATAGATATACTTGAGTATCATCTGCATAGCAATGAAAGTTTATGGAGTGTTTCCTGATAATATTGCCCAAAGGAAGCATGTATAAGGTAAATAAAATTGGTCCAAGCACAGAACCTTGTGGAACTCTGTGACTAACGTTGGTGGTTATCGAGGCGTCATCGTTTACAAATACAAACTGAGATCGATCTGATAAATAGGATTTAAACAAACTTGCGGTGCCTGAAATGCCAATCGACTGCTCCAGTCTCTGTTAAAGGATGTCATGGTCAATGGTGTCGAATGCAGCACTAAGGTCTAACAAGACCAGTACAGAGATGAGTCTTTTATCAGCACTAAGGTCTAACAAGACCAGTACAGAGATGAGTCCTTTATCTGATGCATTAGGAGGTCATTAGTATTTGTCACCAGTGCTGTCTGTGCTGTGGTGTTTTCTAAATCCTGACTGAAACTCCTCAAATAAACTATTATGATGTAGAAAGTCACACAACTGGTTTGTGACTACTTTCTCAAGGATCTTGGAGAGGAAGGGGAGGTTAGAGATCGGTCTGTAGTGAGCCAATACCTCTAGTTAGTTCTGATGGGCAGGTGGCACCTTACATGGTAGCTCCAGTCAGTCAGAGCACTGTGTGACAGCACTCCAGACGGCCAGCAGACTGAAACATGGTTTCATTGTGTCTTCACTTCAATTAAAATACCATGAATCAATTAAGGAATTTCATAATTTTCTAGCTGCACTTCCATGTCTCCATGTTGACGGGGGTCCCGTCCAGCCATAATGATAAGGACTCACAGCTCATCTCAAAGGTGGTGTAGGAGTTGAGCTCAAGGCGGTTCAATTCTTCCACACCAAATTAGGAAAAGCATTTCTTTTGGAGCATGCGTTGATGTTTTGGGCATGTTGAAACGGGAAAGGGACAAACACAAGACACACAGTTGGAAGCACACATGGGAAGGAGCACAGTATGTGCTAAAGCACTGACTTTTTGGTCTCAACATGTGAGGTGTGTCAAGGTTGTTGGTTAGAGTCCTGACAGAAGGGGCACCTTGCACAGTTGCTCCTCCCATCAGGGCCTGAATGATGTCATATAGTGTTAAAGAGCTTCGAGTGGTCGGAGGACTAGAACAGATCTACAAGTACAGGTCCATTTACCATCTCACTACATTATTGTTCGTGCCTCTAGAAACCGAAAAACAAGCCCCCGTATACACATGGGGGTCATTTAGGACATGTTGTCATCAACCTTTTTGGATTAAAAAAAGAAAATGGATTTGATATAAAAGACTAACAAATGAAGAAATAATAAATGAAAGTGAAATACAATTCAGGTAAAGAAGTATGCCATTAAAATATAAGAAATCATTTCTAAATATAGCTAAAAACATGCTCTGATATGTATACAATTGGACTGATGTTCTCTGTCCTGATGTTCTCTGTCCTGATGTTCTCTGTCCAGATGTTCTCTGTCCAGATGTTCTCTGTCCTGATGTTCTCTGTCCAGATGTTCTCTGTCCTGATGTTCACTGTTCTCTGTCCTGATGTTCTCTGTCCAGATGTTCACTGTTCTCTGTCCAGATGTTCTCTGTCCAGATGTTCTCTGTCCAGATGTTCACTGTTCTCTGTCCTGATGTTCTCTGTCCAGATGTTCTCTGTCCAGATGTTCTCTGTCCTGATGTTCTCTGTCCAGATGTTCTCTGTCCTGATGTTCACTGTTCTCTGTCCAGATGTTCTCTGTCCAGATGTTCTCTGTCCTGATGTTCACTGTTCTCTGTCCAGATGTTCTCTGTCCAGATGTTCTCTGTCCAGATGTTCTCTGTCCAGATGTTCACTGTTCTCTGTCCTGATGTTCTCTGTCCAGATGTTCTCTGTTCTGATGTTCTCTGTTTGCAGGCAGCCGTTCCCGGCCGGCGACCGAGTCACTTTTAACGGGAAGGAGTGCATCTGTCAGACGTGCACCGAGCCTCTGGCTGCCAACAGCCCCGCCCCCATCCAGGCTGTGCACAGTCAGTACTGATGTCTCGGCCTCTCTGTCGCTGTATTTGACCTCTGCACACAAAGTTGACCTCTTCACACACAGTTGACCTCTGCACACTGCAAATTATGATTTAAAAAAACCTTCTTGTTATCCTAATGTGTTTGTTCCATCCCTGACATTAAGTTTGAAGTCATTTTAATCTTAATGGCCAATGTTCATGTTGTCCACAGCGCTGTAGAAGGAACTCTCGCATGCTGAACGACTGTCTCGTCATTTCTCCTCAATGTCCCTCCACCTGAACGTGTTCTCCGTGCAGACTGCTGCGGCTGTGGGAAGGAGTTTAAGAACGAGCCGTCTCTGGTGGCGCTGGAGAAGCACTGGCACCTGGGCTGCTTCAAGTGTAAGGTCTGCAACAAGGTGCTCAACGCCGAGTACATCAGCAAGTAAGTCAGCTGCAGCTGCTGCTCTAACCCTTCATGAGCAATATCAGAGCTCATTACACAATCCAAAAGATGTCCACTTATTACACCAACGTGTCCTCCCCAGTGGCCTCTACTGTAAATCAGGACTGATGTTACATTCAGTGTACTGCACGTTCGTCAGCACAGGGTCTGCACGCTTCATCGAGGGTTAGTTTATCATCATGATGTTAGTTTGTATCTCTCCTGTCTGCATTTTGTCTTTTATCCTTGAATTAATGTCCATTTACTTTGTATTAACTGGTATTGTGTGAGAGTTTCTGGTTTCTTGTGTAGTATTTCAAATGTTCTCTTATGGTTTCATTTTCTGGACTACAAATAAAGAACCGAGTCGATGCTGCTGAGCCTGAGAGCATCTAAGAAACAGAATGTATTCACATGTTTTAACGATGCTGCAGCCATCCTCACATTAATATTGCAATAATAAGCTGCTGGAGATACTTCATTATGGCAGAAAATGATGTAAATATAGCTGAGTCATGATGTTGAGCTCCACCCAGCAGCTTCCAGAGTCTCTGATCTGTATGGATGCTCTGTGCTCTCTGATCTGTATGGATGCTCTGTGCTCTCTGATCTGTATGGATGCTCTGTGCTCTCTGATCTGTATGGATGCTCTGTGCTCTCTGGCCTGCATGGATGCTCTGTGCTCTCTGGCCTGTATGGATGCTCTGTGCTCTCTGGCCTGTATGGATGCTCTGTGCTCTCTGATCTGTATGGATGCTCTGTGCTCTCTGGCCTGTATGAATGCTTTGATCTGTACGGATGCTCTGTGCTCTCTGGCCTGTATGGATGCTCTGTGCTCTCTGATTTGTATGGATGCTCTGTGCTCTCTGGCCTGTATGAATGCTTTGATCTGTACGGATGCTCTGTGCTCTCTGGCCTGTATGTATGCTTTGATCTGTACGGATGCTCTGTGCTCTCTGGCCTGTACGGATGCTCTGTGCTCTCTGATCTGTATGGATGCTCTGTGCTCTCTGGCCTGTATGGATGCTCTGATCTGTACGGATGCTCTGTGCTCTCTGATCTGTATGGATGCTCTGTGCTCTCTGATCTGTATGGATGCTCTGTGCTCTCTGATCTGTATGGATGCTCTGTGCTCTCTGACCTGACGTCCTGTGTTCTGCCTTCAGGGATGGAATCCCCTTCTGTGAGATGGACTACCACGCCATGTTTGGCATCCAGTGTGAGAGCTGCAAGAAGTACATCACTGGAAAGGTCCTGGAGGTAAATGTAGTATAAATACACTTCTGACACAATCTCTAGTTGGATAAACGAGTGAGGTGTGGAAAGATCAAATAACGATGGATTCATGATCAGATGAATGTAATGGAATACACAGGTCAGTGTAATACAGTGAGACTTGTTCATTAATGTACAATAAAGAGGCTGGTCAACGATTTTTACAAGTCAAAGTTGACAAACTATTTCCAAGAAGTACTACTCCTCTTCGTGAACAGTTTAAACAGACAATAAAAGAGTGGGAGGGGTTATCTGACAAGTGGGAGGGGTCACCTGACGAGTGGGAGGGATCACCTGCAAAGATAATTTGAGCGACCTGGAAGTAAAAGGGAACTTTTTAGAGAACTTAATACGCTTGTATGTAAATTAAACATTTTGGTTTCTTTGATACAAATGACAAGCTTGTGAAATGTAGACAACAATGTCAGCAGAGAAGTTCGAGACTTCCATGAAATGGATGGTTTGCAGTGCGGTTGTGAAATGTACTCGTCCCTAACGAGTGGACAGGAGATGACAGACAGGGGAGCTGAACGGAGAACATATGGGATGTTCTTTCTGTGCTTTGCTCTTAATATTTTGCATATTTCTTCCAGTTTTTTTACATTCTTCAAACTTCTCAAATGTCCCTGTTTCCCCAAATTGACCATTAACATTAATTCAAATAATTAATTCAATTAAAGCCACACAGCTTCCTGTTCTATAAGTTGTCCACAACTACCGGATAGATTACACACTCTTCTTTGGAAACGTCAGCGCTGTCCCAGCGACATGGAGTGACATGTATGTGTAACACGTTGTGTAACGTGTCATGAGGATGCTGATGTCATTTGCTGAGTGTGAGGCTAGCACAGAGCTCCTGTTACAGGCCTGAGGGGAAAGATGGCTCATGGTTGATTAACCAAAAGAAAGTCCCACTGATTGTGTTTTTATATGTTTATAATCTTACTTTCGATATAACCGTTCAATAATATAGGTTACAGGAGTCCAAGTGGTCAAGGGAAGACAGCAGAACATGATCAATATAACTAATGGAGAGAGACTGACAGGATTGGATGAGAACGAGTCCATTTGGTCTGTTGATATGGGGAATGTGGTTCTTGTGAAGCGGTCTGTTGTACCGTGGTGATGGAGGGATGGGATACTCTCCTTGGGCGGAAAGAGGGATGGGAGGAGGAGAAGGAGATGAAAGCTTTTAGACTGGGGGTGTTGGAAGCTCCTGCTGTGAGCTCAGACCACAGAGCAGCAACAACTACCTCTCTCTCTCTTTCTCTCCTCTTTCTCTCCTCTCTCTCTCTCTCTCTCTCTATCTCCCATGCTCTCATTTCATAAATACCTATCTGGTTCCAGTGTCTGAAGAGCAACAGAAGCATAAGAACATTACTGTGTGTGTGTGTGTGTTTGTGTGTAAATGACATCACCCACTTCCATTTCCTACAGTATTGTGTCACGCTATCATGTGTAGACCTATAACTATCTTGGGACTGTCAAGCAGAACTAAAAGCACCTGCTCCTATAAAGTAAGTGTGTGTGTATCTGTGTGTGTGTCTGTGTGTGTTAGTGTGCATGCATTCTCATTCCTCAAGAATTGGAAATGAAGTTTCCAGGTTCATGTTATATAATATTAAAGAGCATTCTACATGCTAACTAATACAAACATGACATCTAACTGTCCATAGTGTGATCCCTCTGAGAGATGATGGCTAGCTTCATGAAGACCAGCTCTTTGGTCGCCTCTGTTGGTGCCTCTGTGTTTCAGCCTCTCTCCAGGGATGAAACACAGGCAACAGAGAGACTGAGCATTCAAATGATCAAGTGATCAAAGAGTGGTCAAAAAATTATCAAATAGTCATCAAAGAATGATCAAAGAGTGGTTAAATAGTGGTCCAAGAGTGATCAAAGAGTGATCAAATAATGTTTAAAGAGTGATCAAAGAGTGGTCAAAGAGTGATCAAATAGTCTTTAAAGAGTGATCAAAGAGTGATCAAATAATGTTTCAAGAGTGATCAAAGAGTGATCAAATAGTGTTTAAAGAGTGATCAAAGAGTGGTCAAAGAGTGGTCAAATAGTGTTTAAAGAGTGGTCAAAGAGCGATCAAATAGTGGTCAAATAGTGATCAAAGAGTAGTCAAAGAGTGCTCAAATAGTGTTTAAAGAGTGATCAAAGAGTGGTCAAAGAGTGATCAAATAGTGTTTAAAGAGTGGTCAAAGAGTGATCAAATAGTGATCAAAGAGTGGTCAAAGGGTGATCAAATAGTGATCAAATAGGGTTTAAAGAGTGATCAAAGAGTGGTCAAAGAGTGCTCAAAGAGTGCTCAAATAGTGGTCAAAGAGTGATCAAAGAGTGGTCAAATAGTGTTTAAAGAGTGGTCAAAGAGTGATCAAATAGTGGTCAAATAGTGATCAAAGAGTGGTCGAAGAGTGATCAAATAGTGTTTAAAGAGTGATCAAAGAGTGGTCAAAGGGTGATCAAAGAGTGATCAAATAGTGTTTAAAGAGTGATCAAATAGTGTTTAAAGAGTGATCAAAGAGTGGTCAAAGAGTGATCAAAGAGTGGTCAAATAGTGTTTAAATAGTGGTCAAAGAGTGGTCAAATAGTGTTTAAATAGTGTTTAAAGAGTGGTCAAAGAGTGGTCAAATAGTGTTTAAATAGTGGTCAAAGAGTGGTCAAAGGGTGATCAAAGAGTGATCAAATAGTGTTTAAACAATGATCAAAGAGTGGTCAAAGGGTGATCAAAGAGTGATCAAATAGTGTTTAAAGAGTGATCAAAAAGTGGTCAGAGTGATCAAAGAGTGGTCAAATAGTGTTTAAATAGTGTTTAAAGAGTGGTCAAAGAGTGGTCAAATAGTGTTTAAATAGTGGTCAAAGAGTGGTCAAAGGGTGATCAAAGAGTGATCAAATAGTGTTTAAAGAATGATCAAAGAGTGGTCAAAGGGTGATCAAAGAGTGATCAAATAGTGTTTAAAGAGTGATCAAAAAGTGGTCAGAGTGATCAAAGAGTGGTCAAATATTGTTTAAATAGTGTTTAAAGAGTGGTCAAATAGTGATCAAAGAGTGGTCAAATAGTGTTTACATAGTGTTTAAAGAGTGGTCAAATAGTGTTTAAATAGTGGTCAAAGAGTGGTCAAAGGGTGATCAAAGAGTGGTCAAAGGGTGATCAAAGAGTGATCAAATAGTGTTTAAAGAATGATCAAAGAGTGGTCAAAGGGTGATCAAAGGGTGATCAAAGAGTGATCAAATAGTGTTTAAAGAGTGATCAAAAAGTGGTCAGAGTGATCAAAGAGTGGTCAAATATTGTTTAAATAGTGATTAAAGAGTGGTCAAATAGTGATCAAAGAGTGGTCAAATAGTGCTTAAAGAGTGGTCAAAGCGTGATCAAAGAGTGGGCTTTGGGGGCACATATTGAGTCAATAACTGGAGCTGGTAGAGGTTGAATTGAAACATTGTGTATTGTTTGTGTGGCTTCTTGCTGTCAATGTGCTCGTATCTATTGCTGTTCCAGAACTCACCTGTCAGTCCAATCGTGTGATGTGATGTGATGTGTCTGTCTGTCGTCGGGTTGCTGTTGGGCCCTTTGCACTGTGCCAGCAGAGCTCTGTGCTTTAAGACCAGCCCAGTGAAGACTGTGTCCAATGGAACCCACAAGAACCCGACCACTGAGCCAGGTTTGAGTTATCGTCCGTCACAGTCGTGAGTTACAGACAAGCATTTTCAGAGGTTACTGAAAAATGCGGTTAGTTTAACCGTATTGAACTTTGAGGCAATAGGATGTAACACTCAAGATAGCAGTCCTGTGTTAGGTTCAGTGTCTTCGTTATCTCGGTGATAGCCAGGATGATGCTATGCAGGCTGATCTGTTCACGGCGTCTCATGAGCCGTCTCCACATTGGTCACTTATACTGGTTGGTTCCAAGCCAGCTGGAAATGTTAAACTCATCACCCTGGATTTGAGGAAAAGCCTTTAACAAAGTACTTCACGCATCTCTCAACGATGTGCAACAGTGATGGAGGTCTGCAGAGATGTGAACGTGTTCATGTGAAGCATACTGAGGCCCTGAGTGTTAGTACAACGATCATGTAGCAAGTATCGTCGAAGCTTGAATTCGATCTAGATTGAATTAGGTCCAGTGAGTCAAATAGAAAAGAAACAAACGTTTATTTTAGAGTAAAAAAACCAGACATAGTTTGTAGCTCCACTCGACTTGATACATATTGACCTCCAGCATGAAAAGAATCAGTGTTGTCTATTTTGTGCTATGGTCGTCTTCTAAAGGGATAACCTCTCCGACCTGACGGTTTCTGCGATTTCTAAATGACAAAATGGACGGGTCATCAGAGAAAGCAGATGATCTGGATGTAAAAAGTGAATAAAGGGGTAGCATCCTCACCGGCCTTTCACCACTTGGCGGCCATGATGTCCCCCAGCCCTTTACCACAGCTGTTTCAAAACTCCTACGCCCTTCAGGAGTCTCAGCCACAGCCCACATCCAGCTGGTCAGAGTCTTCATTCCTAAGTAAACCTTCCAATGATCAGCTTTTAAGTTCATCGACCCGCTTCTCTTGACCAATAGGATAATTTCCCCCTCACACAGCTTTGACTTGTGACAAAGGAAGGATCTGATTGCACTCATTTCCATGTCATACTTTCAATATTTGAATTTTAAGCCAGTTACAGCCTCTTAAGTCAACTTCCTGTTTTCAAGTTTTCCGTCTATCTGATCTGTTTCAGTTCAGTTAAAATGTTTACTTTTGTCATAGTATCCAAATGTGTGGTTCTCTGGTGTGTTTTTTTGGTGTGGTTCTCTGGTGTGGTTCTCTGGTTCTCTGGGGTGGTTCTCTGGTTCTCTGGTGTGGTTCCATGCTGGGATGACGCATGGAAGTGGGACCTTGTGCGTAATCAGGCCGCTGTTGATGCCTTTGGGAGGCGGAGATCAGCTTCAAATTATTTTCTTGCAAGGAGAGAAAAAGAGAGATAAAAAGTATCCATCTTGAGTCATTTAGTTTATATTTTGTCCATAAATCTGCCAACAGGGTGATTTTAATGATGGTTTTGGTTGTCATAACACAACATCCACCACTGAACAAGTTAAATACTATTGGCTTTACTCACAGACTGAAGGTGATTTTAAAGGATATTTGCCGGTTTTAATCCCTGAATCAGATTGGGAAATCTAGTCAAGAAAAGCCACAGCAACTACTACTGAAGTGCCCATGAGCAAGGCACTGGACATGCTTAACTGCTCTGATGGTTGCTCCCAGTTGTGGAGGTCTTCATGGGTCCGAAGGGCTAGACCCAAGCTGATATGGACCCATGACCAATGGACCTACCCCAATGCAGCATCCTCCATGTAGCCACTGAATCAGTGGTTCTCAAATGGGGGTACATGAAGGCACTCCAGGGGGTACATGAGATTTGTAACAAATATATATTTAAAATTAGAATCCATTTTAAAAAAACAAGTCAAAATAGAACATAAGTGTGTAAGTTCATAAACAGAATTGTATATATTCTATATTAAATCAGACACGGATGGCACAGAACCAACAATGGCTAGGAGGTACTTGGCTGAAAAGATATTTCACACGGGGTGCATCACTGAAAACCGGTTGAGAACCACTGCACTAAATAACAAAACCAAGAGACCGGATCCAAAGGAACCAGAGGACCGTCGGACCAGATCTCAGTTCCCAATAGAAAAGAGCACAAACCCTGCCAGCAGCGTTGTGGTCCGGCCAAGTGTGGAAGGTAGTTTGGGGCACAGTTGGTAAGGACCACTTTAACCCCCGAAGACCTCTTCATCCCCGCGGCCCTGTCGGCCCACGAGCCGCGGAACAACTCACAACATAACTTCAAAGCAATATTCCAGACCAACCATCTGGATAACATATCACCTCCATTGGCTACATGCCACGCCATGAAATATCATGATGCTAAATGTATGGTCTGCCACTACCGAGCCACTGTTTAAGTATATTAAGACATTTGCAGGAAGAGTTGGACGACTGTGGCTCAGTGGTAGAGCAGGTTCATCCTTCAATCAGAGGAACCGGTGGTTCGATCCCCGCTCCGCGAGTCCATGGCGATGTGTCGTTGGGTATCTGTGTATGAATGAATGGTTAGTCAGAGTCCTGATGGACAGGTGTCACCTTGCATGGTAGCTCCTGTCATCAGTGTGTGATGATGATGAGAGGCGTTCAAGAGCTTTGAGTGGTCAGGAGACTAGAGCGTACAGTCCATTTACCATTTAAAGTGTTAAAGGACCATTTCACCATTAATACCAACGCTGGTACTGTTTAGTATTTATTCCTTGGATATTTTATTTGCTTTTGATGAATATTGGTCAGTCACAAGTATGTAAATCACACTCATATCACATGAGCGTAACTCTGGGACATGTCGGGCTCCTCCCTCAGCACCAGGGCGCCTTCCTGTGGTTAAATAAAGAAACACACCCTCTCCTCTGTTGTCATGTGTAGATGATGGCGCTTCAATCGCGTCATGATAATTAGACAAGGAATTACAACTACCATGGCCAATTATGTATTCCACATCATTTGTTTTGAAGTTAGACTTTTCTTTGTGCCCTACGTGTGACTAGGGCACATACTTGTATTGTGTGAGGCAGTGGCCGAGATAAACTCATCTTATGTGGACACCAATGTGTTGCATCATGGTGGTAGGTGTTCCATGATGGACCCTGTCTTCCTCTTTGTCTCTTATCCACGGACTACATATCATATTACCATGACTCCTAAACAACAACAGGCCGGCAGTGAGCAAGTGGACTGTATGGATCCCTTCTGCCGGGAAAAGAAGAACAACAGAGGAATGACACGTTGAGGGAAGGCCTCATGAAAAGATCAAGTTACCTGATATCAAAGTGGAGGGTGTGTTGTTCTCTTGGAGGTCTGGGCTCTGACATTCAATTCAATTCAGTTTATTTTGTATTGCCCATTCTCACAAATTACAAATGTTCCTCAGAGGGCTTTACAATCTGTACACATAGACATCCCTGTCCCAGAATCTCACATCGGATCAGGAAAAACTCCCAAACAACCCTTCACGGGAAATTAGGGAAGAAACCTTCAGGAGAGCAACAGAGGAGGATCCCTCTCCAGGATGGACAGAACAATAGATGCTATGTGTACAAAGGACACAAGAGTTCACACACATTTAATGAGTATGTGAATATTGTGTTTCCCTGTTAGTGTAGCTTTATCACATTGCTTTAGTTCCCTTTAACAGTTGACCTCAAGTAACCATAACCATAACCATCACCTGGCCTCACTCCACAGGCTGGAGAGAAGCACTACCACCCCACATGCGCCCGCTGTGCCCGCTGTGAGCTCATGTTTGCAGAGGGAGAAGAAATGTACCTGCAAGGTAACATCACTTTTCTATCTTAAAGATCTTTTGAATCTATAACTTCGGATGTCTTTGTGTTGATGCCTAAAGCACATTGTTAAACAATAAGAAGCTAAAGAGAGCTGATGGCCTCATGGGGACATCTCCTTGTTCCTCGTGTCGGAGTCACTCATCCAGATGTGATTTACAGCTGTGGCACTCACACAAAGTAGCAGCTCGACTCTTATCACTGATGCTGGTCACTGTGGTGGAGAACAGAAACCATGCTTATGAAAAGAAATGCAACTAAAAAACGATGTTTGATTGTTTGATCTCCATCAATGTCAGCAGTGCGTATTGCTTTTCACTTTGTTCATCAATTAGTTTTTGTATGAACATCTAACTACAGTAACCATGTGAAAGTTAGACAAACAGGACATATAAGGTAGAGATGCACCGATCAGGTTTTTTGTGCCGATCACCGATCACTGAAATCAGTATCTGCCGATCACCGATAATACCGATCACTGAAATCAGTATCTGCCGATCCGATAATACCGATCACCGATCACGGTGTCGATTGAAGCATTCTATTTATTGTGTAGCATTATTGCCTAGGACTATGAGGAAATACATATATAAAGCAACTCAAACATTAAATAAATTACAGATTTCTTTAAACATTTAGGACTTTTACTTTGAAAAATGTCCTAATTGATACATTAAAATTGTTTGATTGCTATTGTAGGGGATTTCAGATATGTATGGAACACATCTGCATTATTCATTTCCTGGAACTCTTGGGGAAATCTATATACATGACTTTTTTAACATACAAAAGTCTGACTTATTTTTATAAACTCTTCCTTGGTACAGTAAAACTGTTTTAATGTTAGCATAATTTAATCTAAATCTCAGAAACGATCTATAAAGATACAAAATCAGTTCATTGTTTACTTTTATATGCTAGTGTATGATTTGTCGACATCTTATTTTGAAAAACGGATGTTGTTTCACGTGGTTCTTTCCGCTAACTTTGCAAAACCGGATGTTGTCACATAAATCCTTCCGCTAACGTTATCAAAACCCTCGCGCGCTCCCGATCGAATGCGTTTACCGTGAGCATCAGTCTATAGGGGCTCAGACATGTGAGTGTCGGCTGAGTTGACCCAGAGATTCAACTCGGGGGACGGGGACGCCGCTCGGTGGGTGAGGATCCCCTCGTGGACCTCTCACTCTGCGGCCCTCGCCGGGCGCATCGTCTCCGTTGCGGTGCGCGGCGATTGAAACGTCTGATAGTTCTCGCAGATGTTACGTCATCTGATCGATCGGTTTGATCGGCCGTTTTGAGAACGCCGATCAAAACCTATAATGGCAATATCGGCCGATATGGATCGGTGCATCCCTAATATAAGGTAATAAAATATGACATATATAACAACTAACAAGAAGTTTGGACAAGGACAATGATGTTAAGGTCATTGTCGTGGCCATTTGTCCAAATAACTCAAATACAACTATAAACCTAATTGCCACTGACGCACCGTGGTTTTCTTTGAGTTGACGCAGCCAAAAGAAAGTTATGTCCATTTCCGTATGTTATTATTGTTATAATTTATTTACGAAACAAACAAAAAGAACAAACAAAATGCTGACACTGCCTTCGTGTGCTGGTAAAAAAAACCATAGGCCACCCAGGTGCATGCTGGTCCTGAAGCTACCCACGCCTACATATAACCACAGGTGCCCAGTGTGATATCAGTGAACCAATCCTACAACTAAATATATTTAAAAAACAATCACAATGAACTAAACTAAAACTATCGTAAGAAAAAAGCTCTTCTAACATATCAAAATATAACCTAAATAAGCAATGAATAATCAATATTACTTTACAATTAAACTAAATACAAATGTAAAAAAGAAATAGCTCCAACAGTAATATTTACAAATGAATTATACAAATTCTTAATGATGTGTTAGTCCATACCCAAAGTAGGCTTCAGCTGAGGATGGAACACATGCCATTACTTTCATAATAACCAGTCATAAACAACATGAGACGTGGAGACATTGTGACCAGATGAATTATAGTTATTTACAGTAGCTGAGATAGTCTGGACCAATCAGACGAGCAGCATTGTGAAGGTTATAAACAAGGTGACAGCTCCGGTCTTCATGTCTCTGTGTTCAGGATCCTCCATCTGGCATCCACCATGCAGACAAGCTGCCAAGCAGGAGGAGAAGAGCAAGGTGGGTGGAGCACATGTGTTCTGGTCCAGAGGCTCAAGGCAACAGATTGTCTCCTGGATGACGAGAACAAGAAGAGTTATTATCAGAAGC